>NC_134712.1:164035289-164335893 GCF_049634645.1 Pelodiscus sinensis
CCATGTGTGATGTAGTGGCGGGCTGTATTCACTCTTGTAGTCACTGTATTCACTGTTTGCTTTGTTATGCTGTGATTCCTGCTGACCTGTTCTGCTTTGTAGTGACTCTGTGTGTGTGTGTGCATGCGTGCATCCATTCCAGCAGGGAATGGGATCTTTGGGGAAGAATTCCTGGGAGAAGGCACGTAGGGAATGGCCCCAGGCCAGCCTTTCACCTGACCCTCAGGGGAAGATGCTACTAGTGATAGTCAGAGAACACCTTGCCTGGGAATCTGTACAAAAGAGGAGGTGGAGCTACTTAGACAGCTGGGACCAGTGGCCCGGTATGGTAGTTTAGTTTTCAGCTGGCTTGGGGAGAAGGGAGTCTAGCTGGCTTGGGGGGCCGGACAGGGACTCAGAGCCCTGACTCTGCCCCCCTCCCCCTCGCCCCGCTCCGCCAGTGGGATTCTACTGAATGTTCCTGGTTCCTGTGTTAACAACAAGTGTGTGCTACACTGTAGCCCTGTCAAGGAATAAACCTTCTGTTCTACTTGCTGCCTGAGAGTCGAATCTGGCTGCGGATTGGGATGCAGGGCCTGGTGACTCCCCCACACCCTGTGACACCATGTATGACCATTTTTTACCAAAACTCATTGACATCATTTGCAGTGTTCCCCTCTGAATCCTCTTCAGGTATAAATGGGTACAGCTCCATAGACTTCTGTGGCATTTCATCCAGCTGACAATTCAGTCATATGGTTTTTCTTCCTAAGCTTTTAATAAATGAAACAAATAACCCCTCATAAGACTGTGGCAGATCTTAATGTTAATATAGAGGTTAGTTTCAACATGGCAATTACTGTTTACCATGCAAGCTTGATTTATATAGTGCCCTGTCGCTCTGTGAATAGTTAGGGGTACAGAGCAGTAGTGTCTGTACACATGTTTGGCTTTACCAGTCAGAGTTGGTCTTAGGAGAGAACAAGCCGGGCGGTCGCCTGCGGCTGCTATTTTCAAAGAGCTGCCGACAGAGCCGGTCTTTGGGGCTGTGTCCGCATTTCGGCCCGACCTCCCGAATTCTCTCCCAGGTTTCACTCTCAACTTCTTGACCCTATTTTTTTCTTGAAAAATTTTGGTCCAGTATTTTTTTAAAACCATCTGGCAACCCTACGGGTGAGTCAAGAAGTCACCCGGGGCTGCCAATTGGTTAGGACTGGCCCTGTTACCAACTTTGAATTTCAGAATCTCCTGAAGGTGGAGATCCTTCACTACTGAAATTGTTAAGAAAAGAGAGTGAGGCTCATTCCTAAAACATCAAACATGTATCTGTCACCATCTCTACAAATCCAAAATATTGTATTGACACTAACTAGTTAATCCTCAGACCATCTCACTGGTAGGTCAGAAAGTGATATCCCCAATTAACAGACGGAGAAAGAGAAAAAGGCAGACACTTGCCTATAGCAACACAGTGAGTCAAGACTGAGCCAGTATCAGGCTTAGGGTGACCTCTCTCTTTACTTAGTGCTTGTTTCTTGCATAAGAATTTATTTATTTGAGGGTAGATTTTTCAAAAGCATTTAAGGGACTAAGAAACAGAAGGCCCATTGAAAGCCAATACCGCCTGCACTTGTAATTCCTTTAAGTGCTTTTTGAAAAGCTCTTGTTTTAATCCTGTAGTATTGTATCAAGATTAAAACAAATTTGACATAGTACCTCGCTTCTCGGCCTTTTGGCTAAGATCAAGTGTATTCTGTATCTCTTTATTTAACAAAACTGGAGAAGGGGGGAATGAAACTCTTGTGAGACTGGGGAAAGGAGGTGGGAGAGGGGAGAAGTGAGTGTGGGAGGGAGGGGGAAACCTGGGACGAGGGAGCTGAAAGGGGGAAGCAATGGGAAGAAGGGGGAGGGGAAGCTCAGGGATCAGGGTTGGGGGTCTCGCTGGACCAACTTGATTTTCATTCAAACCTGCTCCTGGGTTCGCATGTGGCCTTTGGTGGCCGGGCTGGCAGCTATCCTGCCATAGACAGCCATGTTCCTCCATCTAGTGTGGGCATCATGGGCATTGGGGGCATCTTCCCCAGACCTGAATAACGTCCATGATCTCCATCCTGGACCAGGAAGGTGCCCACCTTCTCCGGGCCCAAGCAGGCTCCTGGGAACTGTCAGACTGCTCCTGGGGAGTGGTGGAAGGCTGGCTGCCAGTGGCTTGCTGGCTCATGTTTTGGGGTCACTGGGTCAAGGCAGTGACTGCTGGCTCTGGGCTGGCAGGCTTGGAGCTGGCTCAGGCACTGTGGCCAGAGTCAACCCCTTTAAGGGCTCTGGGGAGGAAGGAAGGAGAGGAGTGTTCTTGGTTGAGGCTGGAGTGGCCACAGCACTTATTTCGAAATAGTCACACCGGAGGGTGCGTCTGCACAACAACCTAAACTCGACATAAGATACGCAATTTGGGCTAGACAAATTGCATATCTTATTTCAAAACTATTTCAAAATAGCTTATTTTGAAATTTGACACGTCTACACAATGCCAAATTTTGAAATAACGTGCTATTTCGAGCCATCCCTTATCTCTTGTGCAATGAGATTTACCAGGATGTTGTAATAGCACGCCTGTTATTTCGAAAAATATTTTTAAATAATGGGCAGCTTGTGTAGACATGGAGTAGCTTTTTCGGGATACCTCCAGTATCCCAAAGTAGACGTGCAGTGTCGACGTACCCTTAGTGGTCACCCAGAGAAGGTAAAGATTGTCCACTTCTCTGAACAGTAAAAAGGCTTATAGTCTGCAAGGCTCAAGAGCTGAGAGCTCAGGAAGGACATGAGGAAGAACTGGTATGAGGGACAGGGATAGAAAGGATGGATATTCTGAGACTGGGGTTCACCAATAAGGAGGGGCAATGATCAAGGGGTTTAGATACCATCTTTCATAGACCTCTTATGTGGCTGGATCCCCAAAACATCACTACAGTCATCCTACTGACACTGAGAACGGCAAATGTGATGGATTGCTTGATGAACCTGTTCTGTTCATTTCCTCCTGGCACTGGATACTGTCCGAAGATGGCATACTGGGCTAGATGGACCTTTGGTCTCGCCCAGAATGGCTGGTTTTATGTTCTTTCCTATATCCGGTGGTTGTCCAGGTAAAACTAAAGGACTAAGGTTGTTTGGATTTTAAGTTTTAATTCAACCCATTATGAAGGAAAAACATGTAAAATTAAGATTCAGATCCTCAATTTCAAGCACTCTAAAATTTGGAAGTATATGAATACATGATTTTGGCTTTCTCCAGAAACAAAAGGTATAAAATAAGGAAAACAGTTAGGAGATGAGAGATCTGAAAAGGAGGAGCAAGGGGAAGAGAAAAGAGAACTCATGGGGAAAGATGGAAGAGATGAAAAGCACAGGCATCAAAGGAGAAATTGTTCGAGAGGCAAAAGGTTATCTTTCCCAGAAAGAGACAGAGGAGAGAACCCTTAGTGGGCGAGAAACTGAGATGGTGGAGTGGGGAAATAATAACATGGAAAGGGGTAAAGAACAAGAAGAATATGTAAAGACGAGATAAGTATTTAAAGACAACCACAAGTCTTCCAATAGTGGACAGCAGTGCTTTATGTTCCTAAACTTTTCTATCTTCTGTCTCTCTGCTTGGCAACTGAGGCCTGGTCTAAAAGGCTGACCATTATAGCTATGACCATAGGGGATACATCTTTATTTTTTTTTATTCCCGCAACACTGCTTTGCAGTCATAATTTACTTAGACTAGAATGGTATGTATACACTAGCATGGGCTAGATAGTTCTAAATGAAGAGTAACGGTAGTCTGAATTAGGGGCTTTAGTTCGAACTACCTAGCCCGTGCCGCGTGTAGCCGCGGGCAGGGAGTCCGAACTACCAGGCATTTAAAAATGGCGGCGCCCAGGAACATGCAAATAAAACCCGGGATATTTTAATCCCGGGCTTCATTTGCAAGTTTGAATGACTACATTAGCCACCCTAGTTTGAACTAGGGTGGCTAGTGTAGACATACCTGAAGAGCTTATTCGAGCCAGGGAACTAAACTGTGCTATCCCAACATCAGAATATTTATAGAGATAAAATTGCATTCACTCTAGAGGTTTTGCCATAAACATGAATCTTAAACAAAAAAGACAGTTTATGAGCACTGAATGTTTTTCTGTAGAATCATAGCCAAAGAGAAGTCATTCATGGATATAAGCGAAGAGGTTGAGAATGCTGCGAAAGGCAATGATGTGTCTGTGATCATTATCACACCCATTAAGCTTACAGGCCTGAGAAAAGGGTTGTCAGCTCCATGTTATCTTTCAAAGAGATATTAGCCTCCAAGATGTGTGTATCATCCTTTCACCTGCTGCTGGTTGTTGCATGAGTGGGTCTTGAAATGAAGGAGAGTGAAGGCGGGGATAAAATGGTTGATGATTGGGAAATATATTTTGTTTGAATAAAAACTGAAAAATAAGGTGTGCACACGTCAAACCCAAAAATACGTTGGTCTCCATCATCCAAAATAATGAGAGGTTGTTCAGATGCAGGAAAATCTGAATTTTTCAGTTACTAATTAGTGGCAGATAACGACTGGAGGCTGCATTTATTTGGGGGGTGTTACAATGCCATAATCCTTTGACATACCTACCTATATCTTTCTTAGATCAGACTGGGATGAATAAGAAAATAATTCCATTAGTTCCATGGCCCCACAAGTGGGCTCTGCTGCCCCATGAGGGATGAGTTTAAGCCCAGTTCCATTAGCTCTGTGGCCCCACACGTTTTGGCAGCCCTGTTGGCCCCCTAAGCTCTGGCAATAGCCCTGCTGGTGCTCGTGGCCCTGCCAACTTCACGGCAATAGCCCTGGCAATAGCCACGGCAAAAGCTCTGGCAATAGCCCTGCTGCCCCTTCACGGCCCTGCAGGCTTCCCAGCCCGACCAGCTCTGAGTTCTGCTGGCCCCACCCACTCCGTGGGCTCTGGTGCTCCCACTGGCTTCCCAACAGCTCTGCTTCCCCCCTACCCTGCCAGCTTCCCAACCCGGCCCGCTGCAGGTTCTGCTGCCCCTTCCTTGCCCATCAGACAGCTCTGCTCCCAGCCACCGGCAACCTCTGTGCTGGGGCTTTGTAGTCTAGCAATATCTGTGATCCTTCTGGACCATGGATGTTGCTGGACCAGAAAGTCCTGGACAACAGAGCTTCAACCTGTAGTATGGAAGGCAAAACTCCTATTAACTGCAATGAGAGTGAGATCATTTTCTCTTTTGCTTAAAATCATCCAAAATGACAGCATGCTCAGTAAACACAAGGGCTATGTCTAGACTGGCATGATTTTGCAGAAATAGTTTTAATGGAAAAGTTTTTCCGTTAAAAGTATTTGCACAAAAGTGCATCTAGATTGGTCCCGGAGTTATCGTTACAACGATGCGCTTTTGCGCAAATGTGAGTCTACATTGGCGAGATGCTTTTGCGCAAAAGCAGAAGCCTGGAACCATTTAGAAGAGGGCAAAAGGGCACCAGCCCTTTCCGGGGGCGGGGGCTGGAGCTTATTTGAGACGTGTGCTTAAAGGGATCTCCCTGGACAGCCGTTTCTCTCCTGCTGCGTGCTATAGGACCTCTTGCAGGGACTGACAGCAGTAGCAGTTCTATTTGTGGTTGCCCTCTGCCTTGTTGAAAACCATTGCCTTTTGCCTTTTAGTGCCTTTGCCTGTTTTTTTTTTCATCTTGCTTGTTTTTTGTGCCATGGAGCCAGGGGTGGCCATGTGCCTGCTCTGGCCCCTGCTGGCCATTTTGGTGTGCCTGCAGCTGGTGCCCCAGCTGTGGAGAGGCCACTGTGGAGACTGGACACCAGTACAGACTGGTGGGACCGGCTGGTACTGGGGCAATGGGGCGACCAGCAATGGCTCCGGAACTTCTGTATACAAAAGCAGACGTTCCTGGAGCTATGTGCCTGGTTTGCCTCTGTGCTCCAGAGAACCACCACCCGGCTGCGGGCACCAATCCCCGTCAACAAGAGGGTCGCCATTACAGTCTGGAAGCTGGCCACCCCCGGACAGCTACCGATCAGTGGCACACCAGTTCGGGGTGGGCAGATCAACCGTCGGTGTCGTCGTGATGGAGGTAAGTCCCAGGGGGAGTGTGTGGGAGGGGAGGGGAGGGGAGTGCTGCACTCCATGCCCAGGGGCAGCCAAGACTCCAGGCTGGGTCACCCAGGGGTTTGGGCCGTCCCTCCCTTGCACAGGCCTGCTGATGGGGGGTGGGCCCATGGGGCGAGGGAGCCCTGATGCGTGTGTGTGTGTGTGTGAGGATAGAGGACGTCATGGGGGGGGGGCGCACTCACCCTGCCTTATGTAATGTGTTCCCCTGTGTTTCTCTGCACCCTTCTGCAGGTCGTCCATGCCATCAATGACGTCCTGCTCCCAAGAGTCATCCGCCTGCGCAACGTGGACGCTACAGTGGCCGGCTTCGCTGCCCTCGGGTTCCCCAACTGCGGAGGAGCCCTGGATGCAACCCACATCCCCGTCCGTGCCCCGGGGCATTGAGCGGCCCATTTTATGAACAGAAAGGGGTACTTTTCTATCGTACTCGGGGCCCTCGTGGACCACCATCACCAGTTCTTGGACGTTTATGCGGGCTGGTCCAGCAGGGCACACGACTCCCGCATCCTATGGAACTCTGGCCTATTTCGCAGGCTGGAGGCGGGCACTTACTTCCCCCGGCGGAAGTTTACTGTCGGGGATGTGCCTATGCCCATCTATGTTGTGGGGGACGCAGCCTACCCCCTGCTGCCCTGGCTAATGCGGCCCTACAGGGGGCAGACAGAATACAACTGGGCCCGGTTCAACGACCACCTCAACTGGGCCCGCAACCAAGTGGAGTGCGCCTTCGGCCGCTTGAAAGCCCGGTTCCGTTGTTTGCTCACCCGTCTCGAGATGGGTGAGTGGAATGTCCCGGAGGTACTGGCCATGTGCTGCATGCTCCACAATCTCATGGAGCGGAGGGGGGAGGCCTTCCTCCCGGCATGGATGGCAGGCGAGGGCCAGGCCTACGAACAGCCCCTCACAGCTGTCATGTGCCTGGCACACCAGGATGGGGTGCGTATCCGGGAGGACCTGACGGACATGTTCTCCCAGGCCCCATAGTAGGGTCGCCTCCGTCTCCCTTTACAACTCCCTCCATCCCCTCGCCTTACCCCTCCCCTCTCCTTACCTCCCAATAAACAACAAACACAGGGGTTTTTTTTAACACAAACTTGTAACTTTTTATTTACAATGGGGAGAGGGGAGACCTTGAACTGGGAGGGGGAGGAGCTACTCCTAGGAGGGTTGGCCCCTGCGACTGCTTCTGCGGGGGCAGACCTGCACATGGGGGGCAGGCCGCGTTGGTGCAGGCAACACGGGGAGGTGGGTAGGAGAGGCAGGGGCAGGAGGGACAGGAGCAGGAGGGGCCATTGCAGGAGGGGCAGGGACAGTGCTAGGGGAGGGATGGCGGGGGCATGGGGCAAGGCCATGCTATAGTGAATGGCATGGCCAATGCGTGACGTGAGGGTGGATATTGAATCCGCCTTGCGGACACACTGGGCCTGGAAGGAGCCCCAGGCCTCCTGGCGCCACTGCAGGCCCACCTCCACACGCCGAGTGATGGCTGCCTCGACGCGCTCGATGGCCTGCATGTGGCGCCGAAGGAGCTGATCCCAGTGGCGGAGCCGCCGCCTTGGTGGTTGGGCGGCTGTGGGTGCTGCTGCTGCCGCTGCCACAGGGCTTGAGGGTCCCTGGCTTGTACTTGGTCCCGTTGCAGGGAACAGAAGAAAGGATGGGTCAGTCAGGCAGCCCATCCACTGTCCCCACACCTCATGGTCTCCACCCCTGAGCCCAGGTGACACCACAGTAGTGTGCCTTGGGCCCACTCGGTTACTCCCCTTCCCCCCGTGTTGTATGTTTGCATACAGGACCGTCCCTGGAGTAGGGTCCTCCTCCATGTATTGTAACCACCGGTCTGTGTCCTGGCCCCTTGGAGGGTGGGAGGGATAGCCTTGAGCATAGATAGTGGCAGTACAAACTCAGAAATATAAAAATCTCTTGATTTGGACAGAGGCACATATTCTGTGTAAAGCAATATTGACTAAGGGATTTATGGTTACTAAGGCTTAACCCCAGTGCCCATCTGTATACCTTCCCAAATCTCCCTACATGCTGTTAGGCAAACAATTATTACCCGTGTGTATGTGAATATGTATCTGTCTATATCTATCTATATGCCTATATATCATGCTGCTTCCAGAGAAGATATTTTGTAAAATGTGGATCTTATATATACTAAGCTGCTTCACAGGAGAGTTGTGAAGAATAACTAGTTAATGTTTGAAAGTGTCAGGGACCACAGAAGTGCTATAAGTCATTTAATCATTTCTTACATTAAAATGCAAAATACGTCAAAGTACATTCTGTACAAACTCCAGCATAACACAGATGAAGTCTGAACAAATTAAAGATTAAATTCTTTCCAATCAATGCACCTTTATTTTTTCCTCTGCTCATAATAAAACCTTTCAAGTTCTCATTGTGGAACAAATCCTGTCACCATCCTTGTAAGAAGGCAATAGAACGCAAGGCACACCTATGCTTTGTAAGAGTGGAGGACCAAGCTGCAAGGACTCCATGCAACAAGATTCCACAATCCCTCTACCTACCATGGAATTGTTCTGAAGCTGCATTCTGTTCTGCAACACAGTCTGTGGGGGCAAGTGAGGTTAATTCCATCTCTGCTGTTGATGGGGATTGAGGAATTATGGAAATGTCAATTATTTCTTCCTATGCCATGTAGTAAGGGATGACAGCCCGCCTATTGAAACAACAAAAACCGTGGGACATTAGAATTCTGTTAGTCAGTCCTGTAGAGGCCTTTCAGGGTACATCTACACAGCAAGGCTAAGTCTAGACTGGCATGATTTTCCGCAAATGCTTTTAACGGAAAAGTTTTTCTGTTAAAAGCATTTGCGGAAAAGAGCGTCTAGATTGGCACGGATGCATTTGCGCAAAAGCACTTTTTGCGGAAAAGCGTCCGTGCCAATCTAGATGCAGTTTTGCACAAGAAAGCCCCGATCGCCATTTTTGCCATCGGGGCTTTTTTGCGCAAAACAGTTTTTACCTGTCTACACCGGCCCTCTTGCGCAAAAGCATTTGCACAAGGGGGCTTTTTCCCGAGTGGGAGCATCATAGTATTTGCGCAAGAACACTGACAATCTTACATTAGATCATCAGTGTTCTTGTGCAAATTCAAGTGGCCAGTGTAGACAGCTGACCAGTCTAGACACAGCCCAAAGCTAAAGTGGAATTAAACTACACAATTGCATAGCTTAAATTGAAATAGCTTAATTCGGCTTTTGGTGCTTCGACTTCCCTTACTACTCATGAAATGAGGGTTACCATGAGTCAGAGTAAGAAGTCCTCCATCTCAGCATTATTTCAAAATAAAAGCTTGTAGTTTAGACATGCACTACGTTTTTTCGAAATAATGTCAGTTATTCTGAAATAATGCTGCTGTGTAGACATACCCACATAGAACAGGTTCCTGTGTTTGAAACAGAGATATTATGTAAACTAACAATTTCAGCGATTGTTTGGTTATGTGAACAGGAGACATCTGCAGACCTGACAGCTTTGGTAGTTCCCAGTTGTGCTGCAGCATATGGTCTTCAGGTCTTGGTGTATCTTTATGTATCTTACTTTCTTGACTAGAAGAGTTCAGTTGTCAAGAATGTAATACATTCAAACTCAGTAGGATAGGGTAGGAAAAAATGATAGCTGTTTGCTGCAGAACTCCATAGTGTCAGTGCTAAAAGAGCCTTTTCCACTCTGAAAATGAGTTGAACATTTGCAGTAGGAGAAATGATAACTACAGTGGGAATTCCTAAAGGCTAGATCTATGCTGCACACCACTGGTGCTGGCATATAGGGTACGTGTAACTATATGCCGCAATGAAAAGCAACCTGCATATACTTTGTGGTGTGTAGCAATACATCAATGAAAGATAGCAGTAGGGGGGAAATAGCTGTGGCCAGGGAAAGGCTCTGGTGATGATGAACATTGGGAGCCTTTCCCTACCATCTCCTCCATGCCCTTTCCTTGCTGCTAGAGTCTTTCCATGTGATGGGAAAAATTCCACTATACAAAACAGAACTAAAAGTAGCCCTACAGATGTGGGAGATATTGCTTGGACATGTAGAGAAGTGAAGCTGTTTGTAGGATAGGTGCCCACAGGGTTCAGACATGTCTATACTCCACTCAGCAGTGCTTCCCCGTCTCCACTGCTATTCATGCACATACCAAAAGGATGTCTTACTCCACATGCCTCCATAAAGAGTGCGCAATGCTGACATATTTTCAGTTTAGGTCAGGAACGAGGTAAGAGATCACTCACTGTCAAATGGTCAGTTTCATACAAATTCAAATAGAAACGATGATTGACCATAGATAAAGTGTGTGTGTGTTGGTTTGTGGTTTATTTAGTTTTTGGTGAACTCTGTAAATGTCTGAGTCTATTGCATTCAGGAGGCTAACAGTATGCATTAAATAAATTATTCTTGCACTATCTTCAAGATCGTAGATACATTAGGCTTTACATTATACTTTTTTTCTTATGAGATGTGACAGACATCTCTCCCAGCACCTTTAATCTAGTACCCATCCTTCTTGTGCAATTTGCAATCTGTAATATATACTAAGGTTACCCCCACAGTGCTGCAAAGTTTATTTATGTTGACCTGGTGTGATTTTAAAAAATCCTATTTGTCTCTAATGAAAGCCAGACAATCCACCCACAATGTATCTGATAGTGTAATAGTATTTCCAGATGCACAAACTCAGTATGTTATACTAACCATCAAAAACCCACATAATTTAATGTGTTGTCCAAATGTGTGTGTGCGCATATATATGCTGGTTTGTACAAGGAAAATATTATAAAACAATTTTTTTCTTAATTCAGTATTCCTTAACCAAGCAACACAGGAACAGGAGCATACAATATAGCAAAAACCATTAGTTCCAAGTAGGATCAGTGCCCAAGGGACTATGAGTTATTGAGGGAGGAAAGGACACATAAAAATAATATAGTTAGACTCTTTTTTTCTACTCTCACAAACTCCATAGAGAGTTTTAATGATAAAATGCACACTGTGGGAACAGGATCGGTCCCATAGAAAGCAGTAGCAAAACTCCAAGCTCTAGTGCACTGTCGTAACTTTTTTAATCATTAACTTCGTCCGGTAATTATTTATTTTTCCCCCGGGAGGTCCTTCATAAAGCTCTCTTGGCATTTTTTAAAAAGTTCATTTCCAAATCTCTCCTTTGAAAGCAAAGGAGCGACTGACTGATTTTAGCCTCCCACTCCCGTCTCCCACAATTACTCCTTATCAGTCTTTTGCTTTCTGACAGAGTTGCTCGGGAACTGATTTCCACTCTCGCCTCCTCAAGAACGCAGGCGAGACTTCCCAGTTCGCTTTTGCCAGACATCCTCCCTCTCTCACACACACCCAGAGAGAAGGGCCGAGCCTGTGTTTACTTCCAGGAGGTGCGGAACGCAGGGGATTCCAGCAAAGTCAATGGGATTAGGCTACCTCCTGCGTAGCTGCGGCGATAGTCAAAGGGCGGGGGGGACGTGCAAGTGAGCAGGGCTCCAGTCCTCTCCCAGCCTTTCGCCCAGGGCTCAGCTCGCTCTGCCTCCGCCTGAGGAGCCCTGAGGCAAAGACCGTGCTCGATCCCTGCCCTTCCTAGGTACGAGGCCAAGGGCAGGGCTGCAAAGCTGCAGCCACAGCGAAGAGGGCGAGCTCCTCTTTAGCAAATGCTAAGGCGAGCGGCAGGCTGAGGGGACTGGGCAGGAACTAGGGACATTCGCTTAGCTCCCCCCAGGGCTCCCGGCCCAGGTGAGCGCCCCCCCCCAGCCCCTCACCTGGAACACGGGAGGGGGGAGGCGCCGCCAGGGTGTCTCCTCCTCCAGTCCCGCCCCTGCCCCGCCCCCTGCGCGGGGCGGGCGGATTCCCCAGAGGGAGCCCCTGAGCCTGCTGGCTGGCTGCGTGCGGGGAAAGTTTGGCTGCGAGCGGAGGAGTTGGGACAAGGGGGCGAGAGCGGAGCTGCCGCCTGCCCGAGCCAGCAGCGCCCTCCGCCCCGGGCGCGAGCAGCAGGGTCGCCGCCAGCAGCCCCCGGCACTTGCTCCGCCGCGCACGTGGGGCGGTGGGAGCCGCCGCCGCCGCCCTGGCAGCAGCAGCAGCAGCTCAGCATGGTCTGCAGAGCCGGGCAGCGCAGCTGAGCGCCGCCGGGACCAGGAGGGAGCCGCGACGAGCCCCGGGGATTGTTGCCCAGCCCAGCATGGGGGACTGGAGCCGCCGGCCGCGGGCAGCAGCCAGCGGGCACCTCCGGGCTGGGGGCGCCGCTGTCCTGGTGCTGCTCCTCTCCTGCGTCTGCCTCAGCGCCGCGGTGGAGAAGAAAGGTACCGCTCGCGCCCTGCTGCGCTGCCCGTGTGTTCGGGGGGAGCCCGCTGTCCCCAGGCTGGGGGGGGGTTAAACTTTCCCTCCGGCTCCGTAGCGCTGCGCTGTCCAGATGCCCTGACCGAGAGGGTGTCACTGGCGCGGCGTCCCATTGCCTGAGGCGGGGGCTTGCTTTCTCCTGGGAGGGGAGGGAGAGAAAATCCTGGGCACGTCCCTTGCCCTTTCCCCAGCCAGCACCGCGCGCTGCGATCCCCAGGTTGGCCCCTCGCAACCCGGCCCTCCGGAGCGCCCACCCCCCTTTGCGCCCCGCACGTGTAAACCCGGCAGCGCCCGAGGCGGGTCCTAGGCAGCCTGGCAAACGAAGTCCCTCCGTGCCCTTGTTCTCAGGGGCCTCTCCGAGGCGTCGCTGGGGGGTGCGGAGCCACGAGCGGAGAGGCAGTGACAGGCGGCTGGGTCGGTTTCACAAGCGCTGAGGCTTGTCCTATTGCCCGAGGCTTATTAACGTCTTCCTGGATGGGGGCGCATGGATGATTCACAGACCTGCCGGAGCCAAATAACTCGTGTACCAGGCGAGCCTCAGTTTTGGAACAACTGCAGGCAGGTTGGGCTCTTGGCTTGTGGTTCTCACCGGCTCCTGAGCCCTGTTGAGCTGAAATGCGCGCAGGGGGCACGTTGTGGGGTGACCAGTCTAAACAAATTGGCAAGTTTTGTGAATGGCCGGCGCGGCTTGTTTCTCACGGTCGGCTGCGCTGACTGTTTCTTGTCCTGTAGCCGTGTACTGACGCGGGCGTAGTGAGAACTGTTCAGCCTAGTTTGCAAGGTTTTAATACGTTAAGGAAGCAGTTTCAGTTTGGGGAAGAAAAAAAGTTTTTGGTTGGCCAAACTCTCTCTCTCCCCCCCCCCCCCCTTTTATAAGCTTCAAGGATAGGCAGCCAACTTCGGTTCCAGGCAAAATTGTCTTTATCTTGGGAATCCTCCAACAACAACACAATGCAGATTTTTGTTTAAAAAAAATTGAGAAAAGACCTAATAGTTTTAGAAAGTCTGTTAGAGGAGCGTTAGCATTTCGTGACTCCGAACAATCAAACCATCTTTGAAAAGTAGAAACACGCCTTTTCAGAAAGCTAATTGCACAATCTTGAAATCAAGAGGCACTCTGGTTCCAAGAAGCAAGCTCGTACCTGTTGCTGATGTAATTAGGGCAGGGTTTGGGGGCAGTTGACTCCCTTTGCTGTGATTGTGCAGCTCAGATAAAATTGTTTTGAAACACAGACTGAGTTTTACAATTTCTGCAAAATATTTTGATGCAAGGACAATACTAAAGCTTACAGCATTAAGAGGTAGCAATTATTGTATTGGTGTTACAGTCTCGGAGCCCTAGGTCTGACCAGGAAGGAGCCCATTCTATGATTATTTAATAAGCCAGTAGTAAAGAAATGATAGACAATAGCTTCACCACCCACACCTCGGTTATAATTAGTTGCCAGTGCCTTTTCACATCAGGAGAGTTAGACCTGTTGACCAAGACAGAAGTAGTGTATGTCATCTTCAAATTACACTGAGTTGCCTGATTGTTCTGTTTTTGCTGTATTTGTATGCTCATTAAAGGTGAGCAGCAGAAAAGTGCTTTTAGGTAGCATGCTCCTGCTTCAACAAATTAAATGATAAAATTCCCATTGGAGGCTATGATACAGGAAGAATCCTCACTGAAGAATCATCAAATAGTTATGTAGCACTTTAAAGACTAACAAAACATGTAGATGGTATCATGAGCTTTCATGGGCACAGCCCACTTCTTCAGATGAGCAGAGTGTTGGATGTCCAGGCCCAAAATAAATAGGGGAGAAGGGGGTGGGGATAGAAGAAGGAAAAAATGGGAGGGAGGAACAAGAAGAGGCAGTGGGTAAAAAATATCAAGGGGAAAGCTGAGCTGGAAGTTTTAAGTTTATCCTGGACAGACTAACTTGGATACCCGCTGAAGGTTCATAAAATAGTTCCACATTTTAACTTTTGCCTTCAAAGTAATAGGTGCATGATAGATCAGATCATCTTCATGACCCCAGAACCTGCCTCCATGTTTGGGTACATGGGATCCTTTTTTTGATACGATATATCACCAACTTGAGGGGCTGGAGGTGCATAAGCAATACAAACCAATGAAGTGCTACAGTAAACTAATATGAAGCATCTAAGAAATTTTAAGCTGTATATAGTTATGAGCATTCACATTTTAAAAATTTCACCTGAACTTAATGTCATTTCTTACTGTACAAAGAGATGATTTTTTTAAAGGACTCGGATACTAGTACAATGTTTGTTAGAATGCAAAATGTACAATTTTACATTTTGGTTTGAGTTGAGGTGACTTCAATACCATTTTTTTTAAAAATCTTTCTTTAAACATTGAGAATTAAAAACAAATTTAAATACAGCCGAGTGAAAACTAATCTTGGTTTTTTTTTTTTTTTTTAAAGAATCATCAACTTTCCCAAACCAAATCAGTGATACTAAACATTTTAACATACTGACAGATGAGAATCTGGCTCAGCCTCAGATCCATTGGTGTAAACACAGATTAATGCAACAATGAGCCATTTTCACTTATCTGGTCACAATAATAGTTTTAATACTAGAAATTTGCAGTAATAATAGGGCCAGTTCTTGCCTAGTACACTTCATTAATAACAAACTGAAGAGCAAATAGTAAACCAGTGGTACCACTAAAATTCAGATAACCTGTTTTTCATTGTATTCTGCATCAGTTTAATTTTGATTTTGAGTGGTCAGCCATTCATGTGAGCACAGTTCTATATACTGGGAATGTGCAGGGCAAAATACTGGGCAACTACAGATGTTCTCTTGGGTTTTCCATAGTGCCTGGTGTTCTGTATTTTTAATTTTAAAGAGTTTTTCATTTATTTTCATGTGAAATAAAAAGTACACATCCAATACTGTCCAATATTTGCACATCCACTAAATGTGTGTAAATATATTAGTATGCAGGCTAATGATGTCTTTTATTCTGTAGGCACCAAATATTTTGCTCATGTTCATACGCTGCTAAATACTGCTAAACCAATAGTTAACATTTCTGTTACAACTTTTTGGGTCATACAATTCTGGCATCATATAATATCCTTGACCCGCGCATGCAACTTCCTTTGATTTCTGGTAGACAGAAGACAATGTATTAGGGTCACACATGATACATATTGAGCAAAGAATTTCCTTTCAATGGGAGTTTTGCCCAAGGGAAGATGGTGCAATATGCCTTTTTAACATCTATATGTTTGTCTATACTACACACACAAACTAACTCTATTGGTTTAGAAACTGACATTTGTTACATTGTAGATGTGTACCTTAGTATGGTTTATTTTGATTAACATAAAATACAACATACATTGTTTAAAAAGGTGCGTTGATTGACCTCAGATTGCTGCCTAATGTATGAAAAGCTTAATCTTACCTGTTGTTTGTTTTAAAACACAATAAAAAAAGGAATATCCACCCACTGAAGACCACAATTTGCCCTCTGCCTTAGTGCAAATATTTATTATATTCAAGGGATTTTCTCATATGTAAGGAGGGAAAGAGACAGCAGTAAAAGTGTAGCCAAATGTATATAGTCCTGGGTTTTCATCCTCAATCTATGCCTTTGGCAAAAATGGTCAGATTAAAATCCTTAGGTGAGCAAAATAACTTTCAAACAAAATTGGGCCTTAAATTAAGAATATCTATAGAATATATGAATAAAACATATGCATAGCCAAGTGTAAAAAATACTAATGTATTATTTATTGCCAAAATAGTGTATTAAGTGCTTTTTATACAAGTAAGAAAACAGGGTGCCCTGGATTCTAAGTCCGCTTGTTAATTTATGGAGATAAACTCCTTCATGGAGAGTGTCAGACAATCTCTTGCTTGCTCTTGCATTTGGGTATCTGAGTTTGCTGTAATCTTTGTGATAGATTAGTTTAAGGCAGCAGTATAAGTGACTGGTCCAACCAGTTTGTTCATAGTGCTTCAGTGTTCCCTTTTAGATCAAATCTTGTCTTGTTTTGTGACTTGTCAAGAACAAGCATAGTGAACATGCATATCTGCCTTAACTCACTTTCTTCAGATTGCTTGTATCTTGATGAAATGGTTTGGCATGAAAGCTGCTGATATTCCCAGGGGAGCTTGGGTTGTTCCAAGTCTTGGTGATGCATGTGTGTATCAGAGAAACAATCTTTCTGCATTTATGAATATTGTATTTTTAAAACGTGCCATAGTCACAAATACACAACATTTGTCTCAAATGTAGCATTTTAAAAGGTGAGTTTTTACCCTGTGAAATGGCATCCTAGCCAGAATAATAGAAATGTAGTCTCTGCTTCTTTGAGTTTCTACCTGTCAAGACTCTGATAATCTTAGCCATCTTTTTAAAGAACTCTGAATTATGCCAAGATCTTATTTGCCCCCATGTTGGAGAGAGCGTACTAGCTCTTCTTTATGCAGATTTGCAACATGGCAGCCTTGTTAGTTCTATAGTTGTCTCTAGATACTTACATAGTATTAATCACGAATAGGATTTTGCTACAATTATTTGTGCCTTTCTCACCTCAAATGTAGACCACAGTAATGTTTCTACTTCCAGGACGCTTCTAAAGACCATGTGAAAACTAAAGGTAGTGTGAAATCCAGTGTATCTACCTCCCAAGCAGTGCTTCACACTAGCTGTTTTGTTGGTGATGAGGAAGCTGCTGTAGCTGTCAGCCAGAAAGTTTGCAACTGTTCCCAGATGGCTTGCTACAGTTGTAATTAGCACAATCTGTGGTCAGTGATGTGATACTACGTGAGGAGCCCTTTACTCCAGAACACTCTTGTTATGTAAGAATGGTCAAACCCTGTCTAGACATCTTGATGATGAGGGTGGTATAAAAGCCTGGAT
Source organism: Pelodiscus sinensis (assembly GCF_049634645.1). Classification (NCBI taxonomy): domain Eukaryota; kingdom Metazoa; phylum Chordata; order Testudines; family Trionychidae; genus Pelodiscus; species Pelodiscus sinensis. The sequence continues at coordinate 164,052,691 of NC_134712.1, forward strand.
GAATACAAAACGTGGAGAGTCATTCCTTCTTAAGCATTGCAGTTATTCATCCTTATCAGTGATTCCATGAAATGCATAAAGACATTGAGGACTGGTGTTAGAGTTTTATCATATTTTTGTTGGTCCAGACAGAAAACATTCAGCTAAGTTTCACTTTGCACTTTATGGCCATGAGGTCATAGTACATATTGTGGGAGCCTGTTATTTGATACTTCATTTGGACTCTTTTACATGTTGAGTTGACAGTCTTTGTTATACTTATTGGAACACATGATCTCACTCTTTAAGTCATATCAGTTTTATTTTGTTTGTTTTTCACATGCACATTGCTGTAAGGAAGGACAATAGTGCTATTTGGTTAGTGTGGGCAATACAAAGTCTGATACTGTTTCTGCCTATATGAAATAGTTTGCTGTAACAGTTCTCCGGTACTGTAATTCTTGGCCTTCAACTATGTCAAAATAGATTATAATACTTCTTTATTTAGGGCCTAATTCTGCCACCTTAATCATACTGAGTAGTACTCATTCCCCAAGTGTTTTAGGAGCAAGGAAATATTCCACAGGAATAAGTGCAACAGAATTGGCCTCTGTGTGTGAGAGTTACTATATGTATAGTGGGGCACTATCAAAATAAGTAATTGTCTGGTGGTACTGCAGGAAAATTGTCTATATAATCTGCCAACCTTGACTGGCTTCCTCACAGGGAAAATGCATGCATATGGGTGGCAGTGTGTTGCTGCCAATGACTCTCAATTTGTGCTCCGTTATTACTTTCAAAGAAAAGGGTTGAGGAACCTATTAATTTGTTTTCCCATTTAAAGAAAAAAGAAGCCTTCTTATAATCACAATCAACAAAGAAGGCATTGTCATTTGGCAACCAAATGTGTAAGTGCAGTTGCTGCAAATAGCTATGCTAAGGGTATATTGATACATACAGCACTGTAGTGGCACAGCTGTATTGATGCAACCGTGCTGCTGCACCATGTCTGGTGAAGACGTTCTAGTCTAGGCTGACACAACCCATCTCCAGAAGCAGCACAAACTCTTTTGGCAGGAGGAGCTCTCCTGCTGACATAGTCTGTGCACACAAATGCTTATGGTAGGGGGAGGGGTTGGGAGTAGAATCATCACATTGTGAGTGACATAAATTTTGCCAGCATAGGCTGTAGTATAGACATAGCCTGAGTGTATTTGAGGAACAAAATACTGATCGAGTACAGTGCTCGACTTACGTCAGTTGAGCTGGTGTGTGAGTTTAAAGTAGTACTACATGTGTTTTGCCTGGTGAGAGCTCCCTATGGGACAGATGCAAGACTCCTTCACCTATTAAGCTAGTATTTTAACGAGCCTCCTCTAGTATCTTACTGTACATTTTAGAAATGTGCATTTGTCTGTCCGTCTGTGAGTCTGTTTGCTCAAGCGCTCTCCTAAATGATAAGAACTAGAACAACCAAGCTTGATATGCAGCTTCCTCTTACCTGGCCCATGAAAGCTCATCACCTATTAAACCATCTTGTTAGTCGATCCTGTTGTTTTAACAAGATCAGACTAACACGGCTGCCTCTCTATTAGTAGGAGGGGGGCAGCTGTACTGCCAAGTGACCATAAGGGAACAACCGCACCAGTAATTGAGTGGCCAGGTGGGACCGGGACTCTGTGTATTGCAGGCCACAGGCAAGCGGCCCGCCTGTCCCAAAGCCACACCCCAAACCACTACCCCATCTCCAGCTCTTTGCTCCAGTGCTGGGCACAGGGCTGGGCAGCACAGCCCATCCCGCTCCAGGGCCCCTGAGGAAGCATTGCTGGCAAAGCAGCACATCTCTAGCCAGCCTTGAGGCTCCCCATATTCCACCACACACACTTCCTAACACCCTGCCCTTTCCCTCAATCCCCTGCCCTGAGCCCCCACAATGCCAGGTAAATCCTGTAGCATTACTCACTTTTATATGCATAAGGGATGTTAAGTATTGGTTAATTAACTAATCATATAGTCAGTGGCATTTCCATTGACTACCTGATTAGTTGATAAGGGGTGTGTGTGCTCCCACTGAACAGTCCCCCCACCCCTTAAACACCAGGAGTCCCTGGCCAAATGTACAGTAATTAAGTTGATGCAGTGTCAGTGTAGATTTAGATGCTGTGTTGCTTACATGGACTGTTGCTGCCTTTCAGAAGCCCCACAATGCCCCACAGTGTTAACTAAATCAGTGCAAGTGCTTCTGGTGAGGGTGCACACCATTGACAAAAAGAACATAGTGTGAATATGCAAACATGTTTTAATTACTGCGGTGGCTGTGCGTCAACATAATTTAGGTTAACTGCATTTTAGTGTTGGATTAGTAGTAGCAGTAGTGGTGCAGACTTGCCTTAGAGCCTTCTTCCTGCTAAATGTTGGGAACTGGAGAAGAAAGAGGATGAGGGGACTATGTCGTCTAGGAAGGAATAAGAGACAGTGAAGCTGTGAGGCTCAGGGGAGGGGAGAAGAAGGGCTCAAAGGTCAGGTCAGTGGGAATTGACTTGAGGTTTCTGCCAGAAGAGAATTACTGGTGTCCTGTTAGCTAAACATTATTTGCAGAGTGCACTCAGGTAAGCCTATTAAAGGAAGATAATACTTGATTCCACATCAATTTCTGCTCCCAATGCTTGAGGTTGCTTGGCAAAGGGGCAATGCGACCTTCATAATGTCTCTCTTAAGTAGCCAAGTATTATTTTGCCTATTGGCAGATTTGGAATCTGAGGCACAGAGCGGTTAAGCAGTTGCCTGATGCAACAAAGAGGGAGAGCTGCATTTTGGCCTCCAGTCCCATGCTTTACCTACTAATCACACTGCCTGTCAGTTTAATGTACCCCCCCTTCCACTTTCCCAGATGTGCTTATTGTCAAGCTTTGAAATGATCTGTTTCATTGAGGTCTATTTTCCCTGGTGCACATGTATAAAGGCTTATCTAGCATTTGCTGGGCTTGCAAGAACTGTGTGTGCTGCTCTGTGTTCATCCAGCTTCTATTACAAGGCATTCCCATCACCTGACTAGATCCTTGGAGCACAACTACAATATAACTAAACTTGATCTTAGCCAGAAGGCCTAGAAGTGAACCTCACAAAGAGGGCTCTCATGCAGTGTGCCTGGTTTAATACCACACTACCAAATTCCATTTCCATACCCTGATTGCTGATAAGGGAACTGTGATAAAAAACTTAAAGCCAATAAAAGAGTCCCCTGTGGATATTTAAATAATGGAGAATTGTAATTGTAGAGCCAAATTCCGGGCTGTGTAAGCAGCTGCCTACTCACATTGGGTTTGAATTTGAATCCTAAATCACTTCTCCACTGTAAACGCAATATAATTTTAAGGCTGGTTCTAACTTCAGTGATATAGTGTTTTAAACAAAATAGTACTCTATTATTTGTATTACCAATCCCATAGCAATTAGATCTGTCAATTTCTGACTTACAATATGCATGCACACTGCTGATTAGATTGAGTGGAAATGGTGTGCACATCTGAAAGTGGAATTTGCCCTAAATGCAAAATATTTAATACTACTTTTTCAAATTCTGTGCACTTATTTCCATTAATTGCTGCTGATAGTCTTATGTTTAAATCTTCTAAATGATCCTTTATTGAAAAATGCTACATTTTTTTCACTGCACATATTTTAACAAGTGATGTGTCTGTTTTTAAACTTTGTTGGAGAGTAGGAGTGTATCTTTGAAATTCGTGCACAAATTCATGTGGGTTTCCTGAGACTGATCCAATATGTGGAGATATGTAAAACTGAAAGGGAATGAGGTAAGACTTGGGGAGAAACTTGTTTTAGCAGTTGGATCAGTTATTTCAACAATGCCTTCAGCAAAGAAGCAAGAGGTTACTTACTGAAATCAATGGCTACTTTCCATGATTCAAATTAGGACACACATTTCAACTCATTTGGATGAGTAAATGACGGCTAGTAAAAGAGACAACCTCTGCAAATAGCACATCACATATCTTGTGTTATTTATTAGAATAGATGTGATTAGGTGGGTTGCTTCTGACGAAGTGGGTCTTTGCCCACGAAAGCTTATGCACTTCAGTTAGTCTATAAGGTGCCACAGGACTCCTCGTCGCTTTTGCAGATTCAGACTAACACGGCTACCCCTCTGATTCTGGAATAATGTTATGCTTTGAAAAAAACCCCACTTAGCAAAGGCTTACATTAAAATAAACATTTACACTTATTTGTATAGTGGGTATAGTATTATATCCTCAGCCTGCTGGATTTTTACTTTTCAGTAAACAAAATTTTGACTGTGAAAATTCTTTTCCCTCCTGCTTACACTTTTATAATTTTTGAGTTTCTCCTTTTTTTCCCTTCAATTGCTGTACCATTAGATGTCCTACTTACACTGTAGCCTCAGGTGCTTATGACACTCTAAGTGAAACAGTGCAATATCAATCTAATATCAGTTTTATCTTTTCTCTCAAATGAATATATCTTGAGGTATGTATTATCTCTAGTGCTTCCAAGGGGTTGTGCTGCATAATCAATCAGGTCTCTTGCATCTCCAACTTTTATCATCCCGATTGGACTTTTGGTGACAGCAACACTTTCCCAAGGTGTTCTCAGATAAAGATTGAACTTATTCTTTGTTTCCTAATTTAGTTACTGTCAGTGTTGTCTTTTACTGCACAATCCGTTTACTATAAAAGTTCCTAGGCCCTTTGGTTGTATTGTGCAATAAGACACTAGACATATGGTCACCTAGTTTACTGTGTTGTTACTAGTGATCCCATGCTATCTTAGACAAAAGTGACTGATGAGGTTGTTATATGTTTGAAGGGATACATCCTAGAAATACTATGGTATTGCTTTATGTGTAAGGGTAGGACTTGGTATCTCTGTGGGATGGGAGTGCGGGTTGGCATTGTATGTATATATTTAAGAAAATACGGAAAATAAGTTTTCAGTGCTGTGTGAAAATGTATTCCTTCTAAGTGTAGGTAATATTTCTTTCACAATTAGAATTTCAGGTTGGGTTCCTTTCTCATACTTGGAGTGCCTAAAGCATGAATCTGAAAATAGTCAGGGTTTTAGCAGCATTTTAGCTGTAAAATGAGGCCATTATTTTTTTAAAAAAGAAATAGATACAACTATAACTTGGCAAATTCAAGTGTACATTTTTCATTGGAGGCATGTGGATTAATAATGTCCATTATGGCACATGATCACAGAACTTTAAACAAACAGAAACTCCCCCAAGTGTGTGTTAAATGAAGTTGTTGTAGTGACTGTTCATTTGGCAAAATTCACTATCATGGAATGACTGAACAAGAATTTGGAACTTTTAGCCATGAGCCAGTTGCTTTTTCCATCTTTAAACTTTGTTTGATGTTATAATTAAATTTCCTGTAAAGTTGAAACTTAATCCTCTTGCTTTTTTAAAAAAAGATTCATTTTGTTTAACTGCTATTCAGCCTGGTCAATTTTTGTTATGACCAGTGTTCCCTCTAATCTTTTTCAGTCATGTGTGGAATAAATTTTGTTATGTGCATTGATGCATGTGCAGAGGTGCACAACCAGTAGAAACACATGTTGCTAGCTGTGGGTGCTGTGGGCACTTTGCTAATCAGCTGGACAGCATTTAAATCTTATTTTGCATGGCTGCCCAAATGCTCAGCTTACAGGAAACACTGGTTGTGACTTCCAATTTTCCCCTGCCCATCCCTTTCCCCCCCTTTCTTTTCTGTCCTGTTTTAAATTACAAACAACTTTTTGTTTAGAGTGAATAACTTGGCTAGTTCTAATGGGAAGAGTTAAGAGTGGAATTTTTTTCTCTCCATTTCTTTGCTTTAGATGTGATACTTTAACATGCAGGTTTTAGATATGCATCTTATCACTGGATCAATTTGAGCACTTGCTCAGAGTTTGAAAGGATTACCACACACTCATTTCCATTTTCAAGAAGGGACACAATTAATTTTGAACAAGTGTATTTTCAGTGTGTATGTTTAGTCTTAGTAAGCTCTGCAAGCTGCTCTTGTTTAATGATTTTATTATTTCAATGCTTGTACTTTCTATGTTGGGTGGCTTTTTGTTTTTAAAGCTTTTTAATGAGGCTCATTCCCTAGGCAGCATCATTTAGGGGTGTGTGTGTGTGTGTGTGTGTGTGTGTGTGTGTGTGTGTGTGTGTGTGTGTGTGTGTGTGTGTGTGTGTGTGTGTGTGAAAATAATTCCCCTTGATGCTAAGGAGTATTGTTTGGGCACAAGTGAGATGGAATAGACCCTCACCAGAATAATGATTGGTTAGTACTTTGTATGAATGTATTTAAACTTCTTGAATAACAGTCTGTTATGTGTCAATTAATGTAAACTACCAACTGGATTAAAAGAATAAAAATTACCTATTAATTAACAAAGCTTCTGTTTCCTTTGTGTCTGGCTGGTACTAATTATGAACCTAATAAATTAATGATAGGAGAGAACATCCAAGAAGCTGCTGGTATAAAAAACTTATCAAAGATCTTGATGAAAATTTGCTGCCCTCAGATATAACTTGTCCCCTCCATGCTGCATTTCTAGATCATAAAAATACTGTGCTTGTCTACTACATGTCTACTATATTGTCTGTATTTTGTATTCATGAAATGACATGAAAGCCAGTCGTTGCCATTTACAAGAGAGATTGAGACTGATTCATCTTTCCGTACTGTGGAAATTGGACTCTGCCTATAAACTATTATCAAATAATGTTTCAAATCTTCAGCCATTTCAGAAGGAGTAAGCAAGTTATTTCTATCTAAGTAAATGGACGAGCCAGAATAGATTGGATTATAAAATAGATTACTCTGGAGCAACATTGTGTTATTGAAAATGATGCTATTTTACCGATAATCCTATTGTTTGACTTTGATAAAGGTATTTGTAAAATTGGCAGCAAGAATTCTTACCTTTGGGAATTTTCAAAATGAACTTTTTCACTCTCCTTAAGTTAACAAATACATACATTTTAATGATACAAAATGACGCTTTCATTCCCTAGATGTAATACCACAATTGGGGGAGGGGGGGAGAAGGGGGAAAGACTGTCATTTTAAAATTCACGGGCTAGATCCTCAATTCGTGTAAATTAGCAGAGCTCCATTGAGTAGGCTGTACTAATTGACACCAACTGAGGATCTGGCTGTATTTGTTGTGAACACTGGTTAATCTATGTTGCCAATGACACCTTAGGTTCTTATGAAGAAAAGAATTTTAAAATTTGTTCTGTCATTAGTTATAGTCTTTGTCTAAACATTTTTCTCAATTTGGACAAAAAATCAAGTTTTACTTTGGTTCCATTTTCAGGCTTTTAATGATGTAGTATTGAAAATTGACCCTGCAGTGGAATGTTGGTTTAAAATGTGCTTTAATTAGCATTCTAAAATATTACAGAAACACTTTAGCTTGTTTAAAACTTACATTTTGTGTCAGTCATAAGTGGATAACGTCCTTTTAAATTTTTCTCAAGTTTACTATTTCCCGCTGCCTCCATCCTCTTCTCCCGACTGGTAAAATAACAATCATGTGACATCTGATGGGAAATCTTCCCTGTAGACTCTAGAGAGAAGGCGACTTGGAACAAACGCCACGTGAGAGATGTTTACCAGGTTGCTTATGGCACCGACTGGATGGTACTTGCATAGTATGTAGATGAGGGCAATGTAGAATTAATTCACAAAAGCTGTGAAATAGCATGTCAATTAGCATTCGTGATAGTTGGCACTACACGACAGAGGGACAATGGGGAAAAAAGCAGAGAGCTGAAAACGAGTTCTAGAACCTTACAATTTTGTAGTCCTAGTGACATGGGAACAACCTGTTTACCTGCGCAACCCATTGAACACTTTGCCTCCAACCCCAGTGTGCTACTAATAGAGAGATGAAATTACAGAAACTAGTCAGAATACTTGTGCACTCTCTGCAGCTCGCAGGCATATCTGTTAGCCCAGTAGTGAAGCTGGAGTTGGCAGGGAGAACTCAATGGTTATCCTGGCGTCTTTCCAGATGATAGTCTAGCCTTGTAATTTTGTAGTGCATTTCTTTTTGCAGAAAACCTGCAGTGATTCATCTCTCTCCATGGAAGTTCATAGGAAAAAGAAAATTTTGGTCTAACAACTCTTATGTGGCTCTTGAGTGGGATAGGGGATGAGGCATTTGGAGCAGTGGGGCTCCAGGCTGTGGTCAAAGGACTTGGAATGTGGGAAGGGGCTCAAGGCAGGAGTTTGGGATGGAGGTGTGGGGTCTGGTCAGGAATTTGGGTGTAGGAGAGGACTCAGAATTTGAGTGTGGAATGCAGAGTCTGGGGGAGAGGTAGCGTTTTAGGGTATGGAAAGGGGTTAGGATAAGATAGGAGACTGGAGTAGGGAGTTGTGCTGTGGACGCTTACCTGAGGTAGCTCTCATTTGATGATGGTACGGATCGGGGGCTCCATGTGACCTACGCTCCCTTGCAGGAAAGCACTGCTCCCACAACCCCCATTGACCAGGAATCGTGGTCAATGGAAGCTGTGGGGGGTGGAGCCTATAGGCAAGGGTAGTGCGAGGACAGTTTCTCGGTGCAGAGCTCATTGTACAGTGCCCAGAGGAGGACTGGTAGGATAGGGAGGAGAAACAGCAGTGTGTAAAGCCACCTTCCTCCTCCCAAGCTGGAAGGATACAGCACACAGGAGCTATGGGGGCTGCAGTCCAGGTTCCCAGACTAAGGGATTCCACGGGCTGCAGCCCCTAAAGCCCCTGTCTCAGTCTGGCTCTGTCTACCTCATGTTTTTCATATCCTGGGACTGACTGCACTACAACATTTTATTATTGCTAGTTAGCTAGGTGTGCTGTGGCATATTTGCACTGGTATCCTGCCTGAAACCTCAATAAAGTTTGTTTGAACAAATACGAAAGCACTTTAACAAAGTTCATTGAGGCCAAGGTCAGTATCTGTGGCTGAAACTTGGGCAGTTGGCAGTTCCACAAGTGGCAGAATTTATTAGGACCGTACTGCAAGGACAAGGGAGCACTGTGAAGTGTGTGTTTTTTGGGATGGGGGTTGGGGTTCACTGAGAGAATCCTATTAATAATTTATTGGGACCTGGGCTTAAAAAGCCCAATAGTCTATGCAATTTTTTTTAAAGCCAATGAATGTTGCTTATGTCTGTCTAAGGGCATTTAAATATGTTGTGTGGTAATTTGCCTTGAGCTTGAAAAAATCCAGTTCATATTCTTACGACACAATTATAAAAACAAACAAAAAAAAACTCCTCCCAAAAATGTGACTTCATTTTTTTTCTCGCAACAAGGTCTCCACGAGCAGTTTTCGATTGCCAGTGAAGAGACAGTTCAGCATCATAAGAACTGGAGAAGTCATGTTTCTGTGTCTGATGACACTTGTAATTTATTTTGAGAGAATGTGCATATTTTTAAAAGTATAACTCCCTGCATTTCCAGTTAAGTTACTGTACCCTGGGGGATGACACAAGCATTGTTTGAGGTACTTTCCTCTAAAAATTGTTTTAGATGTATGTAAAAAATGCTTTTGGAATTTGAAACACCAAAAATAGAATAGGTCAGAAGTTTGACATTAATTTATCTGAAAGATGTTCTTAGTGGCACACTTGGTTTAAACATTGAGGGGATTTATATGGTATTCTACGCACAAAAAGGTTGAGGGATGAGGTGATGCCCATTTCTGTTTAGTCATCTGCGCTTTGATTTCTTTAAGTTGCTAATACCACAAATGTGCTGTAATGAAACTTAAATACATCAAACCTGAGTTTTCCAGGAGAAGAGAGGAATGGACACAATCCTGGCCACAAAAGCATATTTTATCTAAGAAAGGGATTCTGTCCTGCATTTGCTGGGGTTAATGTTAAGCTCAGTGATGTACTAGGTCCATTGCAATTCTAACTATTGGTCTGGTACTGCAAGTAGTTACCCAGAATAATTGTCACACCCTATGGTCTGGGGCTCCCTGTTTGGCAAGATACCTAAGTAACATGCTTAACTTTAAACTCTTGAATAGTCCTACTGAAAACATTGAGTCTAGTGCCATACTTAAAGAAAGTATTGGGCTTAATTGCTTTGCTGAGTCAGGGCCATAAATAGCAGGGATTAAAATGAGGGAAAAGTGGGGTGGTGGTTGTGTGGTTTTGTTTTTTGTTCGTTTTGTTTGGAACTTGCTGTAAAAGCAACAGTTAAGTGTGTGTCAAATTAGAATTAGAGACATTCTCAGGGATTAGAAGATAAATTGATAGGCTTTGTGTTTTGTTCTGCTAAATCAGCAATAGTGTCTGACCCATCCTATTAAAACATATGCAAACTGTAGGTGCATTTCCTTCTTATAAAACATGCGGTGCATTCAAAAACAGATTAAGCTTGTTGATTTAAGGGTTACTTCTTAGCCTTTTGTTCATCTCCAATAAGGGCCATGACTATACTGCAAAAAACCCTCCTAAAAGCCCTGAAGCAGTGATTTTTATAGCCCATCCAACTGGTTGGCTACAGGGTTAAAAATACTAATAGAGAGTAGCCGTGTTAGTCTGGTCTTGGAAAAACAAAAGGAAAAAACATGTAGCACTTTAAAGACTAACAAGATAGTTTATTAGGTGATGAGTTTTTGTGGGCCTGACCCACTTCTTCAGATCATATCCTGAAAGAGAACTGGAATGACCATGTATAACAAAGGAATTCTTTTGTTATATATGGTCACGCAAATTCTCTTTCAGGATATAATCTGAGGAAGTGGGTCTGGCCCACAAAAGCTCATCACCTAATAAACTATCTTGTTAGTCTTTAAAGTGCTACATGTTTTTTCCTAGGGTTAAAAATAGTATCGTAGATGTTCCCATTCAGGTTGGAGCCGCAACTCTGGAGCACAGCAAGGGGAAGGGTGGAGAGCCCAGTCTCCAACCCCAGTAGGAACGTCTACACTGCTGAAACTAGCTTGAGCCCAGTTACCGTGAGTCAGTTGACCCAGGCTCTGAAATGTGCTGGGTGGTGGTTTGGTGTAGATGTACCCTTAGTTATGGACCCAAACTAATGACTACATCAAAACAAAAAATGAAGGCTTACTTGGTTTGATGGGGGAGGTGTCTTCTATGGGGAGGAATAGCTAACATTAATTTGTGCAGCAACCAGCGGTATGGGCAGGTGTTATCTAAAGCTAACAATACCTCAATGTGTACAGGTATGGAACACAAGTTTTTAAGTAATTGGTAACATGGTGTTATGTAAACACGGGATCGAGTACTGCCCTTAGCTAAATCTGTCAAGCCCCAATGAAATAATGAGGTTACATAAGTGTAATTAAAGACAGAATTTGGGCCAAAATATCCTCTGAAACTAAGGCAAAAATCTGTCCTCTTTCCAGAAAATGGTGTGCTGTCCTATATACAGTAAACTTCCGATAATCCGCCACCTTTAGGACCCAGGGGGTGCCGGATTATCAGATATGCCGGACTATCGGAAGGGGGGGCTGTGAGGGATCTGGGGTGGAGTGGGGGGGATGTGCCCCTCTGTGCTGCGGGACCAACCCGACAGCACCCCAGCTGCTCTGCCCCAGACTTCCTCATGTCAGCTGCTGCTCAAACTGACGAGTGGCTGACTCTGGGAAGCTGGGGGCAGAGCAGCTCCAATTGTCCGGCTGCTCGGAGCACTTCTGGGTTCCAGATGGTGCCGGACCATCAGGAGTGCCAGACCATAGGATGCCGGACCACTGAAGTTTTACTGTATAGAATTTGTGGCAAAGCCGCCGTTTTCACCTTTATGAACTGTAATCACTCCGAACATCTTTTATGCGTTAAATTCTATTGAATTCTGAAGAGAATAACTTCTCTGTGTTTTTAACTACTGTAGAATTGTATAGAGGATTATGTTCCTGCTATAAAATTCTATATGATTCACAAAAATTGTGAGGATACTTAATCTCCATTAAATTCCATAGATTATTTAGAGCAATAGCTATAGAACCCTACTGACTTAAAACTATTACATTGCATTGGATTTTTCATAATTTGTAATTTCTTATAATATATACTGCATGCTTAAGGCACATTGAAGTGAGTAGGAAGTGTGTTGCTCTGCTTTTCTTCAGACCTGGCCCTAAACTGGTTATGTGAGATGCTTTTAGATTAGTATACATTGGCCTTCAAATAACACATTTACATAGATGGCAATCATTTGTGCTCATCTTGAAGAAAAACTGGATCCTCCCTGGTAAAGTGAAAAGTAACATACATTTATTTCTGTAGCACCTTTCATCCCAAAGCAGTGGGTTTAACAGGTGTAAGCTTTGTTGTTACATGAGATCTTTGCAAAAAGACAGCGAAACAGTGGAGCAATGAAATGTGCGTTCTGACTCAAATTGTCATGTAGGTGTGCTGTGAAGTGTCTAGGATTTTTTTTGAAGCATTAATTTTAGTTGTATCAGAAATGTATTGTTGTGGGGGGGGGTTGTTTACTTTAGCTGCAGGGAATTTTAGTTTAGTGTGTCAAATAATACTCCAGTGACCTGCAGGCATACGGAAGAAATACGGGGGTGGGGGGGATGGAGTTTATTTGAGGAGAGCCTATTATGAAAGACAGCTTGAATTCAAGCATTAAATCCACTGCATGCTCTGATTTTTTGGACTATATAGGGATCAGAGTAATAGATTTCCCATGTGATTGCCCAAAGAGGATTATAAAGGCAGTGTCTGTGTAGTTCCTGTGATTACCCACACAGTAACATATTTTCAATATGCCTTATGTGAGACACTAGACATTATAAATAAAAAAGAAATCATACTTCTAAGTACAAAATGCATGGGCTTAAGGGATTCTCTTCTCTTTTTTTAAACTTTGTACAAAAGGAGGAGGAGAAATTCAAGGTAAGACATAAGGATGATAGATTAATGAGAAGCACCTTTGGTTTTTATTTTTAATTTCTGTAATCTGAAAGGTGTGTGGGTGTGCGCGCAGATATGCAATTAAAGAAAATATTCTTGTGATACTCCATTTTTCTGGGAACTTTAGCCTTAATCATATACAACTTACACTTTTTCTTTCCTAAGTGGGTGCATAAGGGGTAAAGGAGCAAGAGGTGTGACCTTCACATGGTCTGGGCTACCTACATTGCAGATCCCAGTGTAGGAACAACAGCTTCCATGAGGTTACTCCTCCATTTCCCTTTCACATGAGCAGGGTGCGGGCAGACAGAAATGAGTTAAGCCTGGTTTTGCTCTGTAATGCGCTGTTCCCCTGAGGGGGGAATAATTTATTCTCTGCTGCTTGTACCCGAAGTGAAATCACCTGTTTCTGGCCTAGACCATTGCTTTTACTGGTAGGGCAACTGGTAAAGACCAATCCCAGGTCTGGTATAATGGAGAAGCACAACACAAATGACAGCTGTTGCAGTTGTTACAATACCATCACACCTTTTATGGAAGTGTGTACAGGTCTAAGTCATTCAGAGCCAGATCCTCAATCGGCTTAAATCCACTTAGCTCCATGATCTGGACCTTTTTTGTTTTCACAAAAATATGGATTTTTTTTTTTTTAAAACATGCATGCTAAAACCTTGTTATTTAAGGGCCTGTTTGGAGGAGAGATGTTGAGAAACCTCCATTCCCACTGAACTTAAGCGTGCACAGCATATCTCAGAATCAGGCTCTAATTACATAAGACATTTTAATCACCAATAGCCCCAGAAATCTTACCAGTCAAAACTTAGTTGTTCTGTGTCCGATGAAGTTAATACTCTGTTGATAAATTTGGAGGTTCTATTTGGTTTAGACATCGTTCACTGGGTTAAAAATATCATAGAATCATAGAATAATAGGACTGGAAGGGACCTCGAGAGGTCATCAAGTCCAGCCCCCCACCCTCAAGACAGGACCAAGCTCTGTCTACACCATCCCTGACAGATGTCTATCTAACCTGTTCTTAAATATCTCCAGAGAGGGAGATTCCACCACCTCCCTTGGCAATTTATTCCAATATTTGACCACCCTGACAGTTAGGAATTTTTTCCTAATGTCCAATCTAAACCTCCCCTGCTGCACTTTAAGCCCATTACTCCTTGTCCTGTCCTCAAAAACCAAGAGGAACAAATTTTCTCCTTCCTCCTTGTGACACCCTTTTAGATATTTGAAAACCGCTATCATGTCCCCCCTTAATCTTCTTTTTTTCCAAACTAAACAAGCCCAGTTCATGAAGCCTGGCTTCATAGGTCATGTTCTCTAGACCTTTAATCATTCTTGTTGCTCTTCTCTGCACCCTTTCCAATTTCTCCACATCTTTCTTGAAATGTGGCGCCCAGAACTGGACACAGTACTCCAGCTGAGGCCTAACTAGTGCAGAGTAGAGCGGCAGAATGACTTCACGAGTTTTGCTTACAACACACCTGTTGATACAACCTAGAATCATATTTGCTTTTTTTGCAACAGCATCACACTGTTGACTCATATTCAACTTGTGGTCCACTATGACCCCTAGATCCCTTTCCGCCATGCTCCTTCCTAGACAGTCGCTTCCCATCTTGTATGTATGGAACTGATTGTTCCTTCCTAAGTGGAGCACTTTGCATTTCTCTTTATTAAACCTCATCCTGTTTACCTCTGACCATTTCTCTAACTTGCTAAGGTCATTTTGAATTATGTCCCTATCCTCCAAAGAAGTTGCAACCCCACCCAGTTTGGTATCATCTGCAAACTTAATAAGCGTACTCTCTATCCCAATATCTACATCATTGATGAAGATATTGAACAGTACGGGTCCCAAAACAGACCCTTGAGGAACTCCACTTGTTATCCCTTTCCAGCAGGATTTAGAACCATTAACAATAACTCTCTGACTACGGTTATCCAACCAGTTATGCACCCACCTTATCATGGCCTTATTTAAGTTATGGGTAATTAAATAATCTAGTTTATTAAATTAATTCTAATTTATCTACCTACAACTATAGTCTAATAAAGTCTGGCAACGTATATGTAATGGAGAAGCAGAAGGCACAAAAATGAACTTTTGAACAACACACTGATTAACTACAAATCTATGCTTCTGCCCTCCAGTCCAATAACAAAAATGTATTTTAGTAGATCAATTTTTGGGATTTTTTTTCTGTTCCAATTAATATTGAAAATGAAGATCGATGGGGTTTTTTGCATAACACTGGCTTTGCTGCTGTACACAAACTGGATTTTTAGGCCAAACTCAACTGTTGATAAATATGTAAATGTGATATTTCTGATGCTCCAGCAACACATTTTACTGTTGTTTTGTATTACAGGTGTCACTCTACCAGTATAACTGATTAGTATTAACAGGGCTTGACAAATGGCAGTGAAAGCTGCTTGCCAGTCCCGCACTGCGCATGCACAAGAGCCGCATTGCGCATGTGCGCGCTGCTGGTAAACGGGGCACATGGCTGAAATCTGCTTGCCACAGGCGAGTAGATTCTATAGTTTGTTGGGACCTGAGTATTAAAATGTACTTCATGTCTTAAAAAGTGGTTGATCCATGAATATGGAGCTATACTTATTTATGCCAGTAGAGGCTCTGCCCCTTTTAAGCTGAGAAATATAAAGATCACAGTGTAATGTTTTGTTTAAGGTTCTTGTAAACATTTAGAAAATAATGATTCTGTGATGCAAAAACCTGAAGTTTTGTTTACTGGGAACTTGACCTGGAAGGTTCAGAGAGCCTCCTAAAAGGGGCTGAGCAAACTCCTTGCAGGGTTATGAGGCTACTCCGCAATTGGCAAGATTGAGCCGTAAGGGAGATGGAAACTATTCAGTAACAAAGAAAAGCTTAGCCAGTCTTGGGTGTATTATTAGTTTTTCTTATTTCAGCTAAGTTGTATTTAACCCTTCCCGTTGCTGTGTCTTTGTATTTGCTCACCGATCTGTCTTTGCAGGGAATTTTCATTTCATAGTGATGCTGAGCAACTGTGCTGCTGTAGCACTTCAGTGTCAGCCTTCACTACAGCAGCTAGAGAGGCTCTGCTGTCATTGTATTTAATCCATCTCCCGCAGAAGCAATAGCTAGGTTGATGGAAGAATTCTTCTTTCAGCTTGGCATTGTCTGCATCACACCCCCAAGGCATCCAGTGTGTAAGCCAGCCTTAACTTCCACAGAATCAAACCACCACTACACTTCTCATTTTCCTGTTCTAGTGTAAAGCACTTTTTTACAAGCTTGCATTCTTGCATACACCACATCAGATTAACTCCCCGTCACAAAGAGGTATACATTATACACAGGGCTTGACAAACGGCGGCAAAAGCTGCTCACCAGCCCCGCACTGCGCATGCGCAAGAGCCGCATTGCGCATGCATGCGCCGCTGGTAAATGGGGCACGCGGCTGAAATCTACTTGCCCTGGGCGAGTAGATTCTATAGTTTGTCGAGCCCTGATAATACATATACAATCTTTCTGTTGGGGGCGAGAGTGAAGAACATAGTTTGACAGAGGCTACATCTAGACTGCAGTCTTCCAGAAAAAGCTTTTCCAGAAGAGATCTTCCGAAATTCTGAAAGAGAGCTTCCACGCTACCAAACCACATCGAAAAAACAATCTCGCATATACATTGTGATTACTATGGATGGAGTGGCCATTAGGGTGACTGACTGCTTTTTTCTCTTTCCTCGTCCCTCTTCTTCCAAAAGAACTCCCTCTTCCCCATCCACACACACCTTTTTCCGAAAGAGCTCTTTTGGGAAAAGGCTTCTTTCTTGTAGAAAGAGTATTACCAATGCCGAAAAAACCCTTCTGTTCTTTTGATTTTTTTTTTTTTTTTCTTTTGAAAGAATGCGATTGCAGTGTGGACGTAATTGAAGTTTTTTTGGAAAGTCATTTTTCTGAAAAAACTGTAGTGTAGACATACCCAAACATTACTCACTATCTGGTTTTTTTACTCTGGAACCAGAGTGACAAGTATGGTGTAAGAACCTGAAAAGAACAGACTTTTGATTTTTATTGACATTTTATTATTAGATAGCTATATTTTTCTGGCTCACATATAAAAAAGGAGCTTAATGTTCATGGCAGGTGGAAAGTATCTGGGAAAAAAATATTTGTGCTTTATCCTTTGTTCTGTGGCCATCATAGTCTTGGAGAGTGACCCCTTCTTTTACCAGAGATTTAAATCCATTAAAACACACAGATCATGTAACAGACAATAGCATCTCATCCATATTGGGAGCACAGTCATGGACAAACATTTATTTGACCAGCATTGCTTAGTTGCTTTAGTGTGAAGTGGGCACTTAACAGCTTAATGGCCCTTTTTAAAACTTGAGTGCTTTATTTTTAGTATTTATTGACAAAATTGTGTCAGGAGTGCAATTTAGTATGATCCATACGGATTTATAAGCTAATACCTTAAAGTATTGTCACTGTTAGTTTGCTCCAGTTACTAGGTAAAGCTATTTGAATTGACTGCAAACATGGCTGGGTATTACTATTGCAATTTTAGTGAAATGTGATGTGCTGGGTATTTTAATTGCTTCCCTAATCATTGCAACAAGAAGACAGACAACCTGCCACTTAAATGAGAAATTTGTATGATGCAAGGGAAAATCATTCAGGTCTTAAATCAGCATAGTTTTTGAATATTTATTTGGTAAGCTAAGTTATAGATAGGTCAAATTTTAGTACACTGTGAAGGGAATTCAATTTAATATTTTATTAGTAATAAAGACAGTTTGTTAAATTCGCTGGTTTAAAATTTGAGGGGTTTTTTAGGGGGCGTTAGGGTGGTGAGACTGAGGGGAAATCTGTTTCCATAGCTTATAAGATTTTTATATCTATGGCAAAATTAAAAATCCAATATCAGCATGACAAAGTGATAAAACTAAACTACTTGGAATACTATAAATGGCTTGAGCTTGGGTACTGGAAGAGATTGTGGGATTTCCAGTGAATGGAAACTTTTGCTTACCAGTTTGAGTCTAGTGCAGTGAAATCTGGTCCAGGTCAATGGTTACCAGAAAACATTTTCTTCTGATGGTGGCTATGCATTCATTCTTGCTCATAGTAAACAAGTGTTCATGTCACAAACAAAATTACTGACCTTGTAAGTTGTTCTGGACTTACAGTAGATCCCTTGAGTTTAAGGTACTTGGAGGGAGAAGATCTCACTATAGATGCTCGTGCTTCCCTATTCAGCAACTTTTCCGAACACTAATTTCACTAGAAGAATAATTAATAATAATAAAATGGAACTTCTGGTAAAGACAGAATGTACTAGACTGGGCATTCATCTTCTCATCCCAGTTTAAGATCCCTGCAAAAGAGACTTGAATATGTGAGGAAGCATCTCCTGCTGATCTTGCGCAGGTTTCTCTGGCCAATGTTCAAAACAGCTGCAGGAACCACAATAAGCCTTCTCTGCCAGAGGAGAGGTTATTGTGACAGAGGGCCTTTTTGGAGGGTGGGAGACAAGTAAAGCTGTGGTTCTCACCTGGTGGTCCATGGTGACTTTTTTCGGTGGTCCACAGGAACATTGTCCAAAGTCACACAGCATGAGCAGGTGCCACCGTTAGGCTGTTTTACGCCGTGTTCATAAGCACACGGCATGTCATCCATAGCGTCACCTAGGACGCAACTGCGTTGTGTTGCCAGTAACTTCCATCTGAGGCTCTGAGTGTCAGTATAGCTGCCCCCGTCGTGCTGAGCAGTTGCTGTGTCGTTCGTCCTGTGCTACATGTGCTGTTTTACAGGTGTGATATAGTTTGTTTATAATGGCAACGACAGGAAGAAATGTCAAGTGCAAGTATTCGGAGGACAACATCAAATGCAGCTTCACTTGTCAAGAAAAAGAAGGCATGGATTTGCCACAATGTGGTGTTTGTTTCAAAGTCTTGGGAACTGATTCAATGAAGCTGGCTAAGCTGAAACTCCATCTCCGTGTCACCCCAATTTGTTGCAAAAGGATGAAGATTATTTTGAGCGGTGGTTATCAGGTCTGAAGCGGCAGCGCCTTGACTCAACAAGTGCATTCTACAATAAGACAAGCAATGTAGTGCACGCTTCCTACATTGTTGCATACAAAGTTGCACAGGCCAAGAAGCCTCATACCATTGTAGAGCAACTTGTGCTCCCCAGTGATGGTGCAGCTTGTTCTTGGCGAGGAAGCAGCAAGGAAGCTGAATGATATATCTGTCTCTAACGACACAGTATCGAGATGGATAAATGAGATCACAGAACATCATTGAACAAGTTGTGGATGAAATAAAGAAGTCTCCATTGTTTGCCATACAATTGGATGAATCGACCGACGTTGCATTGTGCTCTCCGCTATTGGTGTTCGCACGATACATAGTTGAGGGGACTTCAAGGATTAGTTGCTTTTTTGTAAGACTCTTGATACCACCACAAAGGCTCAGGATGTGCTGGAAATAGTTAACAATTTCTTTGAAGTACATGGTCTGGATTGGGTAAATTTTATGGGTGTCACCACTGATGGTGCACCTGTCATGCCGGGCTCAAGATCAGGCTTCCAAATGCAGCGTGCTCCAATGGTAACCAAAATTCATTGCTTCATTCATAAGGAAGCTTTGGCGTCAAAACACATTGCCTGATGAACGGAACGCCATTTTCAAAGGGTTGGTGTAAGTGGTGAATCACATCAAATCATCGGCTCTGAACACCAGGCTGTTCAAAAGATTTTGCCTGGACATAGGTTCCGACTTTGATGTGTTGCTGTTCTACACTTCTGTACTGTGGTTGTCAGCAGGGAATGTACTCAACAGAGTTTTTCAATTGAGAGAGGAGTTGGATTTATTTCTCTAGGCTCAAGGGAAAGAGGAATTCTGAAATGTGCTGATGCAGTCAAATTTAGAACTTGCTTATCTTGTCGATATTTGAACAAAGTGAATTTTCAGCTGAAAGGGAAAGCTGCAAGTCTGTTCGCTCACCAAAGCATCATCAAGGCTTTTCTTGACAAATTGGAACTCTGGATTGTTAGAGTTGAAGGCAATAATTTGGTTCCATTTCCATATGTGGATTGCCATGCTTGGGGAAAAGGAAGCCATTCGGACGCAAATTCTCAATCATTTACAGAAGCTACGAGACGAATTGTAATGATATTTTCCGGAGGTGGACAGGAAAAGGGATGGATTATCTTTCATCAGGAATCCATTTAAAACAGATGTTAATAGTGTTCCAGAGGATCCGTAGGAGGAATTCTTGGATCTGAAAAATGATTTTGTGGCTCAAGACATGTACCAGCAGTCTACCATAGAGAAATTTTGGGCCAGCGTGACTAGGAGTTGCCCAAATCTGTCACCACACGCATTCAGATTCTTCTGCCATTTGCATCAACTTATATGTGTGGGTATGTCTACACTACAGCGCTAATTCGAACTAAGCTAATTCGAACTAACGGATCCAGACTAAAAAACTAGTTCGAATTAGTGTTTTGCTAATTCGAACTAGCATGTCCACATTAAGTGGACCCTGAACCGGGCTTAAGGATGGCCGGAAGCAGTGCCGGCAGGGCATCAGATGAGGACTTAGAGCGTGGAGATGCTGCCTCAGGCTAGCCGAGGGCTGTGCTTAGAGGGACCCGACCCCCACCCCGGACAGACAGTTCTCAGGGGTGCCCCGCTTGCAAAGCAGTCCTGGCTTGGAGTGCCCTGAGTGCCCACACTGGGCACATCACAGCACTCGGCCATCAGACCGGCTGCACTTGCTGCAGGCTGCCATCTGGGGAGAGGGGGCAATTGGGGGGCTACAGAAGAGCTTCCACCCCCAGAAGCCCGCGGAACCAGCCCAGTCCTCCCCATTGGGGGCTCGTACCCCATTCCTCCCTCACCTCCTTCCATTTACCCTTCCCTAGCCCCCCTTCCTGATGTACAAAATAAAGAAAACGTGTGGTCAAAAATAGAATCTCTTTATTGAACAAAACTCGGGGAGACTGGGAAAAGGAGGTGGGAGAGGGGAAGAGAGAGGGTGGGAGAGGGGAGGGCAACTAAAATGATCAGAGGTTTGGAAGAGGTCCCATATGAAGAGAGGCTAAAGAGACTGGGACTTTTCAGTTTAGAAAAGAGGAGACTGAGGGGGGATAGGATAGAGAGGTCTATAAAAGCATGAGTGGGGTGGAGAGGGTGCATCAAGAAAAGTTCTTCATTAGTTCCTATAATAGAAGGACTAGAGGACACTAAAGGAAAGAAATGGGGTAGCAGGCTTCAATCTAGTAACAGAAAGTTGTTCTTCACAAAGCAAAGAGTCAACCTGTGGAACTCCTTGCTGCAGGAGGCAGTGAAGGCTAGAACTAGAACAGAGTTTAAAGAGAAGTGAGATAAAGTGATGGAGGTTGGGTCCATGAAGTGGTATTAGCCAGGGGGTAGGAGTGGTGTCCTTTCCCAAAGTTTGTGGAAGGCTGGAGAGGGATGGCATGAAACAAATGGCTTGGTCACTGTCTTCAGTCCATCCCCTCCAGGGTCCCTAGGGTTGGCTGCTGTCGGCAGACAGGCTACTGGGCTAGCTGGACCTTTGGTCTGACCCAGTACGGCCATTGTAAGCTCAGGGTTGGGGGTCTCAGTGGACCACCTTGATTTTCATGCACACCTGCTCCTGGGTGGCCAGGCTGGCAGCTCTCCTGCCCTAGCCGGCCACTTTCCTGTGCCTAGTGCGGAGGTCGTGGATGAGGTCCAGGATGTCTGCACTGGACTAGGCGGGTGCCTGCCTCTTGCGGTCCTGGACAAGCTCCCAGGAGCCGCCAGCCTGGTCCCGGGAAGAGGGGGAGAGCTGGGGAGCATCGGGTGGCTGGCTCGAGCCGTGCCAGGTGCAGGGTCTGCTAGCTGGGTGCTGGCAGACTTGCACCTGGCATGGGCATCGTAGCCAGCCCGTGCCCCTTTAAGGGGTCCGGGGCCGGGAGGGGGGCAATAGAGTTTCCCTGGTGTTGGCCAGAGTGGCCGCCAGGGAAAGCTGGGGAGGGCTAGCCTCCCACTAGTTCGAATTAAGGGGCTACACACCCCTTAATTCGAACTAGTAAGTTTGAACGAGGCTTAGTCCTCGTGGAATGAGGTTTACCTAGTTCGAACTAAGCGCTCCGCTAGTTCGAATTAAGTTCGAACTAGTGGTTTGCTAGTGTAGTGCCTATGAAAGTTAATTCGAACTAACGTCTGTTAGTTCGAATTAACTTTGTAGTGTAGACATACCCTGTGAGACTGGATTTTCATGTTTGTACACGTTCAGTCCAAACAGAGGAAGCGATATTCATTGTGTATTATCAGGTACTACTCCAAATATTGAAAAGCTTGTCAGTGAGAAGAGAATCCAAAAACCTGTTAGTAAGAAATACATTTCAAACCAAAATGTTCGTTGTCTGCTCTTTCTTTATTGTGTCTGAAAAAGGAGGTGGTCCACGAACATTTTTTGATTGGCCTGGTGGTCCATGGACTGAAATGAGTTGAGAACCACTGAACTAAAGGGAGGAAAAGAGCTGATAGTTGTTCTCCAACCAAACTCTTGTCAAACAAAAGCAATTGCCAAAAGGAGAGAACGAGACCCAATTTTATTCATGGGATCGATACAAGATTTTGAAAATAAGTATATGCACAGTGCATCGAAGGGACATTATTTAAACAGAAGTCAGTTTACTTTCTGTGGATTTGTGGTTATATTCCTTAAGTAACTGGTATGCACTGATGGGAGTTGCATATGTATATCAACAGGCAAACAGTCGCCTTTGTAAACAGTGGGTCCCTCCTGCATAATCTCCCTCTTTTTTTCTTGTTTGTTTCTATTGATGTCAATGGAAGCTGCATGTTTGGATCAAGCAGTACAATACATGACTCTGAGAGATCTCTTTTCATTGCCTTTGTTAATACCCTGTTATCAGTTTCATTCCTATTCATTTGAAGGGGCAGGCATGGAAAGCTTTTTTTTTTTTTTCTCTTTTTCTCTCTCCATTCATTCATTCATTCATTCATTCATTCATTCATTCATTCATTCATTCATTCATTCAAAGTATTTACAGAGAAGTGAGAGTGGGGGAAGCCAGAATAGCCATGTTTGTGATTATCACCTAGGCCTCTGAAATCCTATTCTCTCTTTTCTAAAGTCTCTAATTTTCACTTTGTTGGAAAGACATCACTTTGTGTTAAATGTCCATCATTGAAAATATACAGTGATCAAATGCTTAATCCTCTTCCTGTATAATAGGTTGGCTATAGACTGTTTAGTTAAAAATACTAAATTAGTAACTTCTAAGGTTTTTAAAACTGATGTTAAAACTATTATATAGCAAAATTCTGAAGAGACAGCAAAATGTGCATTAGTGGATTGCCTGTATTGCGTGTATGGTATGAGTGTGGGTGTAGCTTTTAAAATGTCTTCTAATGCAGTTGAGAAGCAATAAACAGAAAACTGTCCCAGACTTAAACTCCATTTTTGATTTACCAGTGAGTATAAGTTTTGAAGCCTCCCATGTTATATTGGATGTCAGATACTGCATTCATAGAAGAACTATCATATTTATGCATGCAGATGACAGTATGCAGATGACAGTATAACATTTGTAACCTATATTGATTGTATCTTCATCATAGTAAATTCTGGAATTCTTATGGATGCGAGTATCATCTACTCTAGTGTGTACCTTTTACAGCTCTCAGTTTAAGAACCTGGCTCTTACACTCAAGCTGAACATACTCATATTTGGACCTCTTGACATCTCCGGTGTCTACCAAGATGATGGTTGTTATGCAAGTAACACCAGTTCCATGCAATAAAAAATTACTGGCGGTGTAATCCCTTAATTAGAATATTTGAAATTTATCCTAAACCACAATGACCAAAACCGTCATTAACTTCAGGGGAAGTTTTGTCTGACTAAAGATGTTGTAACTTTGATTATTTTTCACAACGTTATTCCGATTAATCTCAGACTTTGCTTTTCTTTTTATGAACACCTAACCTTAAGTGGAGGGAATGCTGAGTATTAAAGGTGTTTGTTAAACTGTTCGGGAAAGTGAGGAGGGAGGATAGCTTCAGTGTAGTACAAATCTGCTATTCTCATATAATTTGTGGAAGTAGCAGCAAGCAGTTTAATGCTTTTGATGTTTCAGTTCACTTGCTCAATAACCATTTTTATCTGGTTGGTTTCACATTTCAGCATAACTTATTTGTCTGCCCTGAAATAGTAAACTTTGGAGAAAAGTGTAGTTACACTGAACAGTCTGTGAGTATACAAAGAAGATACATATACATTTGTCTGAAGTCATTAGCTGACAAAGTATGTTTCCATTCTGCATAAATTGAGCAGATGACCAGTATACAGTTTTCTTGCACGCTGACTTTTAAAATTAAAAATAACCAGTGGGATTGATCACATTTTCCAGCACATCATAAGCATTTACCTTTGACAATAAACCAGACAAAATGCTATCCATATAGTTGCTAATGGCTGAATGACAATTATTAACTACAGGATTTTTTTTTAAAAGAGTGAAACAAAGTGTATTACCGTTCCAGAGAAATATTAGCCCCAATTTCATTAATCTGTTACATTTTAAGATGGAAAATAAGAGGGACTTATGTCCCGCAACAACATTTTATCAGCAGGCAGACTCTCATTAAATAAACCCCATCGGCTGCATTCAGGCCAATTTCTGAGTGGAAACGTATTAGTATAGCTCTTCCGTATAGGTTGTTACTTTAAAAACTGTAACAAAGTGAAAAATCCACAAATCCGCATTTCTCATTTATCCCAGGCATCAATATAAAGTGCAATATAGAAACATGGCTCCCTGAAGAGTCCCCTTTGTGCCATGGAGAGGAACAGAATTATTTTGCGTGTCTAAAATAATCTCGTGACTTTTTTTCTTAGTTTACTGTGGTTTTCATGAAGTTGGCCTGCATGTATGTTTTACTTTACGCCTATGAAGTTGATTACAACTATATAATTACATATTGCATATAATTTCTGGGATCATATTTTACCTTTTGTTTATTTGTATTATGTGGCAAAGTACATTTCTCTGTACAAAAATGCTGTAGGTGATTTCTTTTCTATTGCTCTGTTTCACCTGGCAGTATTTTGGGTCACACCTATAGTACATCATTAAGCTTGAAAACATTTCAAGTGAAAGCAAGGGAAATTTTATGAATTCTTAATTATACCTTCCCATCAAAGCTTTGTTTATAAAGGAATTTCACGGGTCTAACTAAGAAAGCTGACTCCTTTATTCTGTAGATACATCATAAATTTAGCATCTGGCAAACATTTTTTTTTTAATTTCATAGCATTGCAACAGTTCCAGTAAACTTGGAAAGCTCTAAATACACCGCTCCCTAAATCTTTGTGAAAAGAATAGCATATTATGCCATATCCGGTAAGGGGGAAGCAACTTTTTTTTTTCCATACAAGTTTTATCAAATGTTAACAATAAGTAAAGACTTGCAGGGAGTTACTCCTCCTTTCTTGCATAAGAATTTAAACTGAGAAATGAAAAATAAAGTTATAGATGCTTATATTGCAGATTTCTTTCTCATAGATAGAATGAGTTGCTAAATTTCCAGAGGACTGAAAAAGCTCTAGGGCTTAAATTTGGATTTCCACCTGGCACAGGTGTATAGTTGTGTGTAGCATATATAGTTAAATGTTGTTCTTTCTATCCATAATCCACTTTTCCATTCTGAGAGCTCAGCAAGAGTAGAAAAACATTTTATCCCAGAAAGCTTTTTGAGTGCAAATATTGAATACAAGTTCAAATTACTGTGGTTATGCCAGGTGAATTTGAAGCAGTTGGCATTGTTGTTCTAGCTGATTTAGCTTTGTTGATAGTGACTGCATAGAGTGATAGTATAATGAAGAGAGCAAAGAAGTAAACACAGGAAAGGAGCCAGTTTTGTAATCCTCTTCAGATGTGAAGATTGGTTGAGTTCCATGAGTTGGTGTCATCTTGGATTGGCCTGAAAGAAATACTCTTTTTGTTCATTTGTTTTGTTTTCATCTGAATTTGGATGTTCAGAGTTAGGCCTTGGATATATGTCCTGATTTTAAGAGAAGTCATTGGGACTTCTAGGTATTCTGCACAGCTGAAATTCCCAAAGGCCAACTTTTGGCATTCAATTGTGGAAAAAATTGATCGTTCTATCTAAAGGCAGGAAGAATTTGTGAGTTTAATGCAACTCACAACATTTTCATAGGATAGGCAAAAATAATGTGAGAGTCCCTCAAGAAAAACACGACTACAATAATGGTAGAATTCTAGAGATGTTTCTAGAGATGTTCCCAGACTACTAGTATTGGGAGAGATGGGTCTTGTAAGCCTAAAAATGGATTCTATAACATCAGTGAGCAAAATCTTGTTTTGTTTTGTGAGACTGAGCCCAAGTGGTAATGCTCTTGAAAGTTGTGCAGAAAAGACAATGTGGTTATCCTATAAATATTCTGGATGGAAATTATACAGAGGTTTTGTTACAGAAGCATCAGTCAGACCAATTAAGCCTTGATATGACCTTTAAGTTGTAAAGCTGTCAAAATGCAACAAGTCATTTAGACATAGATGTACAGGTGCGAAAGGAAGCTTTAGTCTGTCCTGGATAAATTCTAGGGGTCTTTTCAGACTAGTTCATGGAGAGGAGCCTGACTAATGAGTATGAGGAAAATGTTGGAAAGATGATGGATTGAATTAAAATGGAATTCTAATCGCCTTTCAGAGGAATTACAGATGTATCTGTTACACAACATTATTTAGAGTGAGGTGGATCATTTATTAAGGCATGAAGCTTGCTTATTCTCTGGGGTGAACTCATTGCTACCAATGAATTATCTTTCATGGGAGAACTTCAATTCACAGGCAGTGACGGCCACACAAGACTTTGACCAAGGGATTTCTGAAATAAACATTATAATGCAATAAGTTCCTCCTGTACCATATGACTAGCAATTACAGATAAACACATGCAAAATATTTGTCACATATAAGTAAGACTCTGAGAGATGAAGCAGGCCAGCCATGAAATTATTTTTGTGATTTTTTTTTTTTTTTTTTAAACAGTCCATGATGGACTTTTCACACAAGACATCCATGTTTTTTTTTCCTTTTGGTGTGCCTATCTAGTATACTCCTTTCTAGTATTTGTGAGGTGCTCAGACAGCTGTCTGGAGATACCAGATCTTTCTGCCTCAATCTTCTGAAGCCTTTAGTAGAATAGAAGAAGTTTTAGAACAAATTGGTCAATTAAACAGCCATAAGGCACCATGACCAGATGATATTCACCCAAGAGTTCTGCAGGAACACCAGTATGAAATTGCAGAACTGCTAATTGTGGCATGTAATCTATTGAGGAAACAAGACTCTGTGCCAGATGACTTGAAGATAGCTAATGCAGTGCTGATTTTTTTTTTTTTTTTTTTTTTTTTTAAAGCTGCAGAGGCAGCCCTGGCAACTCTGGGCCAGTGAGCATAACTTTGTCAACAGGGAAATTTATAGAAACCATTGTAGAACTGAATGATCAAACACAGAGCTAACCCTGGTGTGTTGAGGAAGAGTCAATAAGGCTTTTGTGAAGGGAAGTCATGTCTCAATTTATTAGAATTAACTCCGAGAGTGTCATCAGGCATGTAAATTAGGTTGATCAAGTCAATACAGTACTTGGATTTTCAGAAGGCCGTTGACAAGTTGCCTCACCAAAGTGTCTCAAGGAAACTTAAGTAGTTATGGAATAAGAGGGGATGGTCGTCTCATGTATCAGTAACTGGTTAAAAGACTGGAAACCGAGGTTAGGAATATGGCCTGCGGAATATGAAAACACTGGTCAGTTTTCACAATGGAGAGGTAAACAGTAGGGTATACCAGAGAGCATTACACGGACTAGTGCCATTCAGCATATTCATAAATGATCTGAAAAAAGTAATGAACAATGAAGTGGCAAAGTTTGCAGATGATACAAAATTGTTATAAGAAATTACAGAGGGATCTCACAAAACTAGGTGATTGTTCAACAAAATGGCAGAATTCACCATTAATAAGTGTAAAGTAATGCATGTTGGAAAACATAATTCCAGCTACAGCTCTTACCACTCAAAAATATTTTTGGAGTCATCATGAGTAGGTCTCTGCAGACATCCAGACAATAAAGAACATTGTTGATAAAGCCTAGTGGAATGTTGGGAACTACTAGGAAAGGGGTAGGAAAAAAAAGACAGAAAATATCATCATTCCTCTATCTAAATCCCTGGTCTTCCCACACCAAGTGCTGTAATTAGGTATTTTTACACCCAGGGCAAAATTTTAATTATGCGCCTCCTCTCCCTAGGTTAGCACACATTGCGCTCTTTACTTTTGCATCTTCTTATTGCATCTCTGTGCCCCTAATTATGATGCATATGGAGTGAGCACCCTGCTCGCCTGCCCTTATTATAGCCCCAGCCACATCTTGAATATTGTATCCAGTTCTGGTGTCTTCTCCCTCTTCCCCCATTCCAGAAAAGGATCTAGTAGAACGGGAAAAGGTTCAGAGAAGGCTAACACAGATGAACAAGAGTATGGAATGGCTTCCTTATGAGTAGAGACAAAAAAGATTACTTAGGGCTTTTCACCTTAGAAAAGAGACAACAAAGCGGGAGATGTGATAGAGGTCAATCATGAATGGTGTGGGGAAAAAAGGAATAGAGGAGGGTCCTTTACCTACTTCCACGTTATAAAAATTAGGTATCACCCAATGAAATGTGTTAATACTGATAAGAAATAATACTGTTTAATGGAACATACAATGCACCTGTGGAACTCATTGCTAGAGAATGTTACAGTGGATCAAAAGTATAACTAGGTTAAAAAAGAGCTCAGTAAGTTCATGGAGGAGAAGTTCAACACCTGTTGTTAGCCAAAATCTAGGGATGTAAAATCCCACTTAATCAGTTAAAAGGGGGTGGGCTGCTCCAGCCATGCTTGGCCCACCATGGGTAGGGACTACTCTGCCTGGGCTGGAGCACCCACTGCAGGCTGCTCCCATCATGCCAGGCCCATCGTGGGTTGGGGTTGTTCCAGCCTGGTCAAGCCATGGGTTAATTGTGATGGGTAAGTGTCACCCGGTGAAGGTGATGCTTACGGGTTAACTCTTCACATCCCCTACCCTAAACCTCTGACTTCCAGAAGCTAGGTGTTTAAGACAGAAGTAGGTTACTCCAACTGCCCTGTTCTGAAATACCGCCCCTCCTCACCCCCTTCCCCCGCCCCAATGTGACACTGGACTGTATCATGGACAAGATACTGGGCTAGACACTGATATGATCCAGAATAGCTATTCTGATGTTCCAGAACAGTGATGAGCAACCTTCAGCCATTAGGGTTTTGTGTGTGTGGCCGGTGAGACCTTTTGTTTACCATTGCCCATGGTCAGGGTTGCCAGATACTGCTGGTTTCTGTCCGCGTTAATTTTTTTCTATGGCGTTACTGAAGTGACACACACTTAAAACAAGGGCACGTGAAGGTAGGGGTGTGTGTGTGTGTTGATTGCACACAATATTGACTAAGAACCGTGTGTTGTGTCTGCATCCAGTCAAGGTAGGGGTGTGTGTGTGTTGATTGCACACAATATTGACTAAGAACCGTGTGTTGTCTCTGCATCCAGTCAAAGTGCTCCTACAATTCAATTTGCACACCCCGCAAATTCTAGTAAACAAGCAGAGTTAGCAAAGCCACCCTATCCCAGGAGGCCATCTTGGTTATGACACTCACTAGCCTAGGTTGTCCACTGCTGTTCTAAAAGACATGCTGGCAAGAATCATATGTCAAATGCTTTCTTTGATTGCACTGGGACAACAGTGAGTATTATGTTTGCCTCCAGAAAGGGAGCTCTTTGGAGAGACCACAGTGACCATAAGTTGGCCCAGGGAATGCTATTAATTGGTTTGGCCTAATTGTGAGAATGTTGTCCTTTTCTGGGAGCTATGTGGCAACAAAGATGCCATCTCGTGGGGCACAGCCTTGTCCCACAGCTGCAGGCTTTCTCACACAGGATGAATAACCTTGTTACCTTCCTGCTTGCTGATGTAAAATGTAATTGTCTGTCATTTGAATTAGGTCTGTGATTTGTAATGCCACACCTGACTGCTCTGAGTTCATCGAGGGCTTCTCTCATCTCAAGAAAGCTTACATCCACGTGCTGTTCCTAAACAGAGCAAACCAGTATCTTGGGTATGGTCCCTTTAATGTGGTCTCCTTTTTTCCCCAAATATAGTACTTGCAAGTTCTATATTTTTGGATGGGAGGAATTTGGATGTCCCTTCTGAAGAGCACATTCTGCGCTGTCATCACTGCAGCATCAGGCATCATTTCTCATCTGTGAGAAATGGCTGTGTGTGACCCCAGATATTACGGATGGTGCACCAAAATTGTTGCATGTGACCTTCTGGGGAGCGCTTTGGAAGAAAATGGTTGAATTCTGTAGTCCCACTTGACAATGCTGAGGACTCTTATGGCCAAGTTTCTGCCAGGAGAGGGTCTGTAGTCTCTCTTTCAAAGAAAAGTTCTCTAAAAGCAATTGCTGGCTGAATAGCTGTTTGTCAGAGCCTTTAAAAACATGAAGTGTCTTGGAAGTAATTCCCTGTAGCTCTGCTATGGGGGAAGTTGTACACCCTTACTCTAGTGATACTGAGCAACCTTGTAGCCTGACTAAAAAACATAAACCACCTTCTTCACTAGTGCCTTTCCCTTCTCCCACTGTTGGGCAAGAAAGAAGGCTACAGGACTGACCTTGGAAAGTAAAAGGTGTCTTCCTTTGTTTTGGCTTTGGAATTAACCTTTCCCACAATGGTTTCTCACTGTCTTGGCAAGTCCTTGAGTTTCTGCTGTGCTTCGGTAATGAAGGCTGGGTGATTGCAGCTGTGCAAATTGGCCTGCATCTTTCCCAGAGGCAGCTTCTCTTGCTGAACCATCAGATATCAAAGGCTGTCCTAACCGGCTGCTGGTATGTCTTTGTGCTCTTGTAGTTAACGTGTTTGATTTATATCCACATATCTTTGGACAGAGAATTGACTTGGGCCTTCTTCCATATTTCAGATTGGTACTTGCCAATGTAGGATGGGTAGCCAATAATCAACATTGGAGACTGATTTTTAAAATCACTTTTTGGGACGATGGTGGATATGAAAGCCAAACCATGTGTTCTGCCAGTTTTGCTTGCAGCATCTGTAAAAACTAAAAAGTACTCGTCATGTTCCTTTATAGGCTCCTGTTATGTTGTATTGAATCTGCCATCCCTCACCGTAACAGTTATCCTGTCAGCAGACGGTGCTGTGGCTGAGTTTTTCAGAATGCCTGCCTTAGAATAATGGGCTCCTCTTGAAGTCCAGTGTGCAAGGGAATACCGTGACCATTTTCTGAGTTAACAAATGAAAGGCAGGGTCAGGAGGAATCCCAGATCTCTGGAAGAGTTATTGGATTTTTTCCTCTTTCCCTGAAAAAATGCATCTTATTAGAAGGGTGATCTTCCATTTTGTGTCAAGATTGTACTTCTGGTAGGTAACTAAATATTCTGTAATAACTAGCACCAGTTTCATTGACAGCCTTTATCTCAATTATGTTTTTATGTTTGTGTGAAATGCTTTATGCCTATACTGAATCTTTTATTAAGTGAACTGCCTGCCCTCCTGCTCCCCATCCATTTAAGCCCTGACAGAGCTCTGTGTCAGTGCTATCAAAAAGGCGTAAGCTCTTGGTTATGGAAAATTGATTGGCACTATCCTGGCTTAGTCAATGTTTTGTCATTAGGGCCTTCTCGTCCAACGGTGTCAGGCCTGTAGTAAGGGCCAGAAGCAGCTTAAGCTGTTTCTGCAGGTTGTAGGTCCTAGGGTGAGCATCTAGGTCCAGACAGCACAGTGCAGCTAGGGTTGCCAGATGGTTTCAACAAAAATACCAGACACACTTGACATTACATCACAATCGACATTACATCTTATTTAGAAAATACTGGACATTTATATTTTCTCAATTTGTTTCCCAAACAGAAAGCTCAAATACTGGACTGTTCAGTTCTAAACCGGACACCTGGCAACCCTAAGTGCAGCCACTTGTTGCACTTTAACACACTGATTATGCTCAGTGAAGAACATTATACTTACACCAGTTAAAACAGAGGCTTCTGCTTCTCTGCCACAAAGATGGGGAGGGAAATGGACAAGAGAAAGTATGGATTAGAGATACTGCTGCAAAAAACATTTAATTATTTTTAGCCGCTCCAGAGCGTATGGTCCTGATCTGAACACTTACGTAAGCTTGGAGCTATGACCCCTCATGGCCAGAGGATGTTGTGAAGACCAGGACTTTAACAGAGTTCAAAAAAGAATTAGATAGATTCATGGAGGCTAGGTCCATCAATGGCTATTAGCCAGAAGGGGAAGGAATGGTGCCCATGTTTATCAGGGGATGGAAATGGATGACAGGAGAGGGATCACTTGATGATTCCCCATTGTCTTTACACCCTCTGGGGCATATGGCATTGGCCATTGTTGGCAGCCAGGGTACTGGGCTAGATGTACCTTTGGTCTGACCCAGTATGGTTGTTCTTATCAACAATAATTACTCCATTTTTTTAAAAAAGAACCCCCCCGCCCCCTAAAGCAACAGAAGGATAAACAAGTAAAAGCATATATTGCACACAAAGGAGGTAGGGAGAAGAGGCAACTCCCCATCAAGAGTGCAGAAAAAGTGCAGCAAGTAGCTGAAATGAGCATCACAACAACCCCCAGGGATCTTCTGTACAATCCACTGCAGGAGGGAAACTGATTTTTAGAACCTCTGAAGCTGTAGTTTTCAACCTTTTTTTTTTTTTTCATGTGTGGACCCCTAAAAACATGTTGGGTGGAGGTGTGCACCCCCTTTTGGAAATCTTAGAAGTAGTGTGTGAACCCCCAGATGTCCATAAGTCATAGACTGAAGATCACAACCCCATTTTGGTTCCAAGTAATGGCTGCTGATGCTGATGCACTAGCCCATGCTTTAGCTGATGGTTAAATCTTCCAGGCCTAGAATCATAGAATACTAGGACTGGAAAGGACCTCGAGGAGCTCATCGAGTCCAGTCCCCTGCCCTCATGGCAGGACTAAATACTCTCTAGACCATCCCTGATAGACTTTTATCTAACCTGCTCTTAAATATCTCCAGAGATGGGGATTCCACAACCTCCCTGGGCAATTTATTCCAGTGTTTGACTATCCTGACCGTTAGGAAATTTTTCCTAATGTCCAACCTAAATTTCCCTTGCTGCAGTTTAAGCTCATTGCTTCTTGTTCTGTCCCCAGAGGCCAAGATGAACAAGTTCTCTCCCTCCTCCTTATCACACCCTTTTAGATACCTGAAAATGGGTATCATGTCCCCCTTCACTCTTCTCTTTTCTAAACTAAACAAACCCAATTCTTTCAGCCTTCCTTCATGGGTTATGTTTTCTAGACCTTTAATCATTCTTGTTGCTCTTCTCTGGACACTCTCCATTTTCTCCACATCTGTCTTGAAATGCGGTGCCCAGAATTGGACACAATACTCTAACTGAGGCCTAACCAGTGCAGAGCAGAGCAGAAGAATTACTTCTCGTGTCTTGCTCACAACACACCTGTTAATGCATCTCAGAATTATGTTTGCTTTTTTTGCAACAGCATCACTCTGCTGACTCATATTCAGCTTGTGGTCCACTATAACCCCTAGATTCCTTTCTGCCATACTATGGAAGTTTCTCTGAGTGTGGGGATCTATGACTGCAGGGGCCTTCTGGAGGAGTTTTGAGAGAGAAGTTAATGCTGCCTTCTCTCTCTACTTCTCTCTGATTATAGATACGTTTCATTTTGCTCTCTGAGCAGAGAGTTTAATAGAAACACCTGCTTGTATCTGAGAGAGTGATATATGGTAATGTGTTCAAGGCCTAATGCTTCAAGTACTAAAGTACATAGGTCTCCTTGACTTCAGCAGGACTTCTTATACTTAGTACATTATGTTATGTGTGTGCTCAGTATGTTATGTTTATGCTCATGTACCTGGCTGAATTAGGGCACTAGATATTTATCTCCCTCTGAAATGTGTAACTGCTTGCCCCAGAGAAAGACTGCTTATTAAGTAAGGAAACTGATAACTTAGAACCCGGAAATTTGGCTTTGGCAGATAGTCTTTTAGTTCATTTAAAAAATGATACTATTTGCTGTTTCAAAGATCTGTTTCTGCAGTTGGGCTGTGTGCTGAATTTCATGCAAATTTTACATCTGTGCTTTGTTAAAGTTTTGGGATCTTAAATGGTTGTTTGATATATTAAAACATTGTACAATCACTTTTTAATGATAGGATATTTTTAGGCGTTTAAAAAGCTAGAAGGAATGCAAATTGAACAAAGTGATTAGGAAGCCATATGGTTAATAATTGAAAACAGCCCTTTTTCATGGAGGTTGTGGCATAATTAATAAATGACAAAAGGTAAAAATGCCATATGTGTTGAAATATTACTGAAAAATTCATTCATAGAAATATTTCAAAAAGAAAAATCTGTGCTACTGTAGGTAGTGAGTGGGCAGACCAAACACCCTTTTTTCTTTCTTTCTAATGATGAGTTTAAGCTGATTAATATAGAAGCTTAGAGTGGTGACTTTGATCATATTTGTGCATGAGAGGCCATGTCTGAAAAAGAATTGTTTTCTTTTGGTTAATAAACATTTTTTCTTTGCCTGGGATGCTAAAAAATGTTCTGTTCATTTGTAAGGTTTTACAAAGGAAACAAACAAAAAGCAGGGGAGGTAAATAAAACCTCTAATATTTGTGTGAAAATCTAGAACAAACAAATTTTTTGCTTATTTTTCCTTTATTGTAAACTTGTTACGTTGGTGAAATTACTCACTGCTCTGTCATGATGAGCTTCAAGTTTAGGCTGCCTCTTATAGATCTAGCTACCCACAGACTAGCAGTAATTAAAGCTATATCTTGCTATTAAGCAATTGTTTACTCAGGAAAATTCTACTGGTCTAAACTAAAGTCTGAATTTAATCTGATGCTATATTGACACTTAACTCAATGCCTTTTTTGTAGTTTTGTCTTCATTGTGGGCAAGGCATTTAGATGCAAGTGATATTCAGAAATTAAATCATATCATTGTTTTGTTCTTCCTTAGCAATGCACCAGTCCTTCAAAATATTTTTCTGGGGCACAAAATGGAAACCATGTATACATGCATGTGTCCTGCATGGCTTATAAATGATGTATGTGGTGGCATGTCTGTCTGAACATTTGTGGTTTTGAAAGTACATAGGTTAAAAAAAAAGTTCAATGTGATTATAGGACTTCTGCTTTTCATTTTCCTGTAGGACTTAAGAAATTGTATTTTTAAAAGTATTAACAAAAATGGCAACGTTAATTGCTTTGTAGCCATAATTCATGTTCTTAATACATTTGAGAATGATACTGGAGGAAAATGAGCCTGAGAGACAGATGTTGCGAACCTAAATTAGTGGTAGAAATTAGCTAATTTGTTTAGGTGAGTGTGGATCTCGTTCTTCTGTTCCTAGCTTCTGAACACTTCTGTATTTGTAGAGGTTTAGCATTTGTTTGTTATGCTCCTAGTTAGCTTATCAGATAAATGCAACTGGAACAGAACATATAGGAGCAATTGACTAAATGGCTCCAGCACCATTGCTGCAATAATAAATCATGACTGAGACATCTAAGTGGTTCAGAATGAATTACCACCTCTGTCAATTATTTTTCATGTCTTCTATAATAGCAATACGAACTACACTGAAAACAATAGTTTGATTTTTGGTAAGATGGTAATAAGAACCAATCAAAAGAGCGCATGAAGAATGAATCATAGAATACTAGGACTGGAAGGGACCTCGAGAGCTCATCGAGTCCAGTGCCCTGCCCTCATGGCAGGACCAAATACTGTCTAGACCATCCCTGATAGACATTATCCAACCTACTCTTAAATATCTCCAGAGATGGAGATTTCACAACCTCCCTGAGCAACTTATTCCAGTGTTTGACTACACGGACAGTTAGGATTTTTTCCCTAATGTCCAACCTAAATCTCCCTTGCTGCAGTTTAAGCCCATTGCTTCTTGATCTATTCCCAGAGGCCAAGATGAGCAAGTTTTCTCCCTCCTCCTTATGACACCCTTTTAGATACCTGAAAACTGCGGGTAGAGTGGTCTGGATTCTGATCACTTGCAAATGTTCTTATTTCAGTTTCCTTTAATTTTTGAAGGTCTGTCCAAAGATCTTATTTTTAAACTAAAAACAGGGTGTCTTATAGAATGTGAAATAGTTTATTTTACTGAGTATGGTATTTGAGTTTATATGAATGTTAAGAGTCAGATGTGCTGGAACTAGGGAGTGCTGCTGTACCCCCGGCTTTACTTGGTTCCACCTCTAGCACTCCCCATTATAAAAATTGTTTCAGCACAACTGGTTAGAGAAGTATACATGCAATATTAATGCCTTTGCACTTTTCATTATCTGTAACTTTTTTCTATTATTCATAAACTGCAAGAGAGTAGCCGTGATGAGCCCCAAACATGATTTCAAAGGACCAGATCCTTCCATTCTTACTCACTTCCAATTTTAAAAAATAATAAAAAAAAATCAAATTTTAAATATTAAAAACCTGATTTTTGTTTTAATTTTAAAAATAAGTCCTCAATATTGATCCACTCTGGTTTGTACAAGCTATATGCTGTAGCTCAAAAGTTTGTCTTTGTCACCAACAGAAACTGGTCCAATAAAACAATGGCTCTCAACTTGTCCAGATTACTTTATCCCTTTCAGGATTCTTAGGTATCTTGAGTACCCCAAGTGACAT
Organism: Pelodiscus sinensis; assembly: GCF_049634645.1. Taxonomy (NCBI): domain Eukaryota; kingdom Metazoa; phylum Chordata; order Testudines; family Trionychidae; genus Pelodiscus; species Pelodiscus sinensis. Next base: position 164,089,470 of record NC_134712.1, read on the forward strand.
CTTACTAAAAATTACTTTTTCTTAAAAATCAGAATTAAAATTTCGTAAGTCTCACAGCACACAATCACTGGAAAATTGCTTGGCTTCTTATTTTTATATAATTATGTAATTAATCAATTGGCATGAATATATGTGTGTGTATATAATATAAAATGTATGTTTCAGTGTATAGAATATAGAACAGTATAAACAAGTCAACATCTGTATGAAATTTTAGTTTGTACGGACTTTGCTAGTACTTTTTATGCGTCCTGTTGTAAATCTAGTCAAATACCTAAATTACTTGATGTACTCTAAGATTATGCGTACCCCTGGATGAGAACTACTGCAATAAAAATATTACTTCACTCACCTTATCTATCTTTGTTCAACTATCTGTCAGGTTTGCTGGAGGATGTTTTCTTCCAGTTTATTTCAACAATGTGACAGAGGCAACAAGTCTCCTGTATATTTGGTGCACTGAGGCTAAAGAATGGTGCTTTAGCTGTTCCTCTTAAGGGAGTTCTACAATGTCTCAGAAGCCTGCTCGCCTGGAGGAGTCCTTCCTATTGCCTTTCCTATTCACCCCTCTGAGTGTTTACTTCTTTGGTTGGCACCGGGATGCTTTATTGTCCAACAGGACTATTTTAATTTTGAAAGCGTTTTACAAATGATCCAAACTACATTTTACCGTTATTTTTCCTTGTAATATTCATTTGGTAACTTCATCCCAATTAAAAGATCAGGATTTGGAATTTCACACTTGTTTACTATCTGGTGAAACCCCACTTTTCACCCATGCTTTGGCACTAAGCAAAATGTAAGGGATTTATTGTCCTGATTCATCAGCAGTCATTACCACTCACTGCATAAAGTATGTTCCTGGAGAGATGTCCTGGTAAAAGTGATAATTAAGCATGCTCCAATTAAGTGAAATATATGGGTATGAATGTGTCCAATTACTTTATCGTTTGTTTGTATTCCCATTGCACCTAGGATTCCTTTTCATGGCTCAAGACCACATGGTGTTAGGCCCTCCAACACAAAATATAGAATCTTCAGTTTTAGGCTTTATCTGCCCAGGGAAGATTATACCAGCATAGCTATGACAGCATCACCGTGGACAGTAGATGCAGCCTAAGCCAACAGAAGAGCTATTTGTCAGTGTAGCACAATAACACCACTTCCCAAACAACATTAGTTACGTTGATAGCAACGTAATATGGATGAGTACTTCTGTGTCTACACTGGGGTCATGTTGGCTTAGCTACGTCTCTTGGGGTGGATTTTTCACTTGCCCAATTAATGTAATTATGCTGCTATAACTTGTAAGTTTAGTCCAAGTCTTTCTGGTGTATCTTGCTTATCAAGCCCTAAGATTGCAGAATGTAAGCACCAAAGCACATGACTTTTTTGAATACCAAAATGGCTACGTGCACATGAAAGTGTCCGATTTATACATGCACGGCCGTCAACTTGAAAATCTGGCCCATGCTTTGTGAAGCATGTTAGATCTCTGATGGCAAGAGGTGCTATATAAATTTAAATTATTCTTAATTATCATGTAACAATAATAAAGATTCATTATTTTCTAATGCCACATTAGGAAGCTTATTAAGCTAAAGAGAACAGCACTGCCCTAAAGCTTGCTTCTTCCTTTTTCACCAAAGAACAACTATTTAGAACATTCTTCAGCTTGGGATCCACCTGGCTTTTGGTTACAGATTTAAAGAAACCGGATGCGCACACTCCGTGGAAAACTGCTGTAGATTTAAGATTGTAACTTGAAATAAAATACTTTTTATATCTAAGATGACAGTACCTGCCTCACTGTGGATATGTCTTCACATATCTATGTAAAATAACACAAAATTATCTGTGTTCTAGTTACTCTTTGCTAGTTAGTCTAGCTCAAGTGAGTCACACACTGAAGTAACATGGCAGTAGGTAGTATCCACACTGGTGTTACACTAATGTGAGTGATACTTAGCCAGTCTAGGGACCCATCCTATGGTCTTTAGCACTACAGTAAGAATTCATAGAGCAGATCTGCTTTCTTAGTCAATAGTGGCAGAACTTACCTGTCCTTTCTGGGTATATGATAGTTTTGTGATGGTGTCAGAATGGCATTTGAGTGGCAGTAGCCTGTGTCCACACTGCAGAGTGGTCGTTCTAGCTAAGGGGTGGGCAATAATTTTTAAAAGGGGAGGGATGGGGTCTCTAGTTCAGAGGTGGGGCCTAGGGCAGAAGGGGCAGGGCTGGGAGACTTCTTGTGCATCCCGCCCTCCCTCCCCCAGGCCCTCTAGAGAGAAATGCCAGCTGTTTTAAAACAGCTGGCAGTTTCCTCTAGGCACCTACAGGGAGGAGACCTTGCACCCAGGCCAATTAGTGCCTGTGGGGAGGGGAGCACACAGCAGCTAGAGACACATGCCCGCAGTTTTAAAACATCTGGCATGTGTCTCCAGCTGCTGTGTGCCCCTGACAGGGCAGGTATGGGATGTGAGAGACTTTGTGTGCTTTTCCTCTCCATCCCCAGCCCTCATTGGCCTAGAGTCAGGGAATGTGCAAAGCTCCCCCTCCACTTCCCCCCACCAAAGGCACACGGCAGCTAGAGGCTGGCTGTTTTAAAAACAGGCAGTGTGTGTCATGTGCTCTTGTGGGGGTGAGAAGACTTCATTTGCTCCCCTGCCCCCAGGACCTGATTAGCCTGGGAGGTGGAGGAGCAGCCGTGGGCCAGATCCACTGGCTTGGCATGCTGGATTCAGCCCGCGGAGGGCTCTTTGCCCACCTCTGTTCTAGCTGCTGGTAAATTTATGCAAATTGAAGCTTTGGCCTGTTCACCCAAGAAGCCAGCCAAGGCAAATTAAAATCACCATCCCTCTGAAGTTAAGGGATGTATGTGTGGATGGGACATGAGTTAGGGGTAACTTTTGAGTTATAACTTGAGTTAACTTTGCCATGAAGACAAGAGCTAAGCCTTAATATTACAAAAATCTGTGGAAAAGGAAGATTTTATCTATAATGGAGTGAAATTAGACTCCTTATTGTGAACTCAATCTCACTCGTATATTGCGATTGTTTTTCATGTTGCATAATTCATTTGATTTGATTCACAGAGCTTGTGTCTATAAGAGTCTTCTAGGAGTTATTTATTCATTCATGTCTGCAGCACTGTTCAGCATGAATACTTGGTGAACATTTTTAAAGGTAGCTAAACCGTTCCCACATAGACACAAATCCCAATATTGCTGTGCCGTGCATCGAATCTGTAACTCTTAGATATGTAAATGAGGCTGAGAGGATACCAATTTCTGCTTTTGAGTCTTTAAAGGATTTTTTGAAATGCAGATCTTAGAGCTAGCAGTTAGTTGCGTGTTGTGGTTTTTAAAAAAATTATTAGATATAACATTCTGGAAGTATCCTAATTTAGAAGACTTAAAAAAAACCCCTCAGAAATCCTAATGGTTACTCAGTGTGCCCATTTGTGCCCTCAAAAATTACAAACCTATTAGAGGAAGCTATTGTTCTGTGAAATGGCAGTTAGGCTCAGGTGACAATGCCCTGAATGGTTTGAATTGTATCCTTCAAGGAGTATTTCATTCAGAGTTGTTCTTTTTGACCTCTTCTTTGATGCCATTTACTTTGCTGTGAGATCCAGTCCAGAGAACAACAAAAATAAGTCTCACAGAAAAGCAGAATTTAACAGAACTGCCAAAGCATTAGTAATATTTGAGCATTTTCTAAACTAGTTCAAACACTTAGGCCCCAACCCTGCAAATGTTTACATACCTGCTTTGCCATAAGCTTTTGAGGAATCTTGTTGAAGTTAAGAACCTGTGTAAATGTTTGCAGGACTGGGTCTTTAATTGCCTCTCTAGGCATGGCCACAATAATTCTCTGAGCTCTGAGGCATTTGAGAACCAAATCTACTTCATGCATAATATAAGGTGTGATTAGCTTCTTCCTTCTGAAGTCCCCAAATGTGCACTTCAAGAATCCCCAGCTTCTTCATCAGTCGGTGGCTGCCTGTGCTGGGCTGGAGAAGGCTTTTGTTACTGATCAGAGTTGGGAAATAGTCAGCTTGTGGAGGAGAAAAATGCTGAAGTTTTGATTCTCTTCTGTGCTGTACAATCTCCTAAGGTTTTCAATATTTTATGTTTCACTGGCAATAAAAATAATGTAAGTGCCTTTGTGGGTAAGTTTTGCGTAAAATCAGGTTGGTGTTTCCTACCATACTGTTTGGTTTTATTACATTAGTTCTTAAAGGGTCAACCAAGAATAATGCCCCTTTGTGCTAGGTATGCTACAATCACAGGCAGGCCTGTGTTTTGCCCTGATAAGTGATGTTACCAACATGGAGTCAGCGTGTAACAGGGAAAACTCAGAGCAGGAAGCTGATCAAACCACTAACTTCGGAAATTGACAAAAGGAGGAGGATGTGACACCCAAAACATCGTAACTCTGGAAGAAATGGCTGAAATTGTTTGGCCATTCAGCTACTCCTGAGAGAAATTGGTCTATATTTTCCTAATGTAGAATCTCTTTTGTAGTGCTTTTTACAGACTTCATTTCAAGGATGTTTTCTTATTTAAAAAGAACTTCAACCCCCCGTCAGTTTCTTCTTAGTGGGCTGCTCAATAGCCACACATTATACATGATGCTGCCCTTTCCCCTCTCTTGTGTCCCCCTGCCCCCGCCCAACTTGGTGAAACCCTTCAATCAATTAGCAGGTTTTTAATGTTTTATGGTTTAAAAGGGCTTAGCTGCATTGTGCTACAGGCTATTAACCTGCATTCATTCAATTAGATAGATGTGATTCATGTTGATCTGACATAATGGGCTAATGAAATGTTCTGGCCCATAGATTGTTCTTATAGCTATGGTAAATGGATTTGCAGAGCAATTTTGTCAAGTTACCATTATTCCTCAGGGGAAAATATGCCTATACTGTTGGTTGTCTCATTTTGATAGGCATATTCAGAAAGGCAAACAACAACTTGTTGTTATTGTTTTTGCTATTTCCCTTCTGGCTACAGATCTTCTTTTTTCAGTAATCTTGAATATCTAAAAGGAGGACATACACCTATTATTTATCCTTTTTCTTGGGACACTCAGCCTGATTCCCTTTCAGGTGATAATTCTGTACATTTAGGCAGTTTTGCTTCTCTCCCTGAAAGAAAATGTTGATCCTCTGCTCTTCAAGTGGCACAAGAACCCAGCTGGCATTCCTTTGCTTGTCAAATTCAAGGTTAACTGCACCTTCGATTTCACTTCCCCACCCCCAAATTACATCTTCCTCAATGGCACCCTGTTAAGATGTGTGTCTCAGCTCCCTGAGGCCTTGTCTATACTGTCACCAGCCTTTGACCTAAGTTACACAACTTTAGATTAGGGAGGTAATTGTATAGTCGATTAACCAATAAGCAAAAGCATTCTCTCCCCCCCTCCCCCCCCTGCCCCTTGCTAGTAAACATTTTAGCAGGCTGGCCAGCAGCCCAGCTCAGTCCCAGCTTGCACTGAATCCTGGACCTACCCCCCTCTGCAGCTCTGCATTTAAAGTGTATTAGGAGCCAGATGGGCAGGCAGCTTGGGAGCTGAGAACATCCCCCCCCTTTCTCTCCCCCGGACTGGGGCTGTGCCCAGGGACTATAGAATAGTCGACTACCCAATAAGAATTCATGAGGTTAATCACCTATTCAGTTAACTGATATTTAACATTCCCTACTTTAGATACATGAGCAAAACCCAATTCTTCTAGTACATCAACTTCAGCTACGTTATTCATCAAAGCTCACGATACTTTACATATATTTTTGTTAGTCTCTAAAGTGCCACAGGGCTACTTGTGGTCTTTTTAAAAGCTATTTTTGATGGACTTAGATGGATCTGCTTACTGTGGTATTTTCATAGTGAGAAGTCGACAGATGACACTCTCCCGTTGACTCAGTTTATTCGTCTCGTTTTGGTGTAGTACTGGAGTCGACGGAGTGCTTGGCAGTCGATTTTATCGCGTCTGTACTAAATGCAATAAATCAACCCCCGCGAGCTCAGTCACTGCCTGTCGATCCAGCCTGCAATGAAGACATGCCCTTATGCAGAGACCTCGGTTAGTTTTTCCTTCCAAACTAGGGATTTAGATTTATAATCCTCTAGTTTCCGAAGCATGTCTACCCAGGGCCCATCACCCACGGTTAACCTTTCTCCAAGAGCTACAGTAGAGTATGCTAGTTATCAGCTGCCTGCACACAGCAATCTGCAAGTATTCTTAGGATAAAAGCATTACAGAGAAAACACATACAAAGCAATATAAGTTTTGACTTATACAGGTATTAAAAACTTAGGAGTTATTATCGGTCATTGTTATGGGGTCTTAGCAGGAGAGGATTTACTATGAAACAAATTGTGATGTCACCTGGGGCTCCCCATGACAGGGGACTCCAAAATGTAGGACAAATCTGACAAATGACTTGAATTTAATTAGTGTTGCAAGTCGCAGAGTGGTCCAGAACATTTGAAAAGAATATCAGTATTGTGGGTCAGGGAAGACCAGCTTTTAATGCACCAAACCTACAATGAATTCATCACTGCAATGGCAGAGCAGCTCAGAAACCAATTTACTGATGAAATAAAGCAGGGGTGGGAACCTAAGCCTCGGGGGCAGGATAGGGTTCCAGTCCCTGAGGCTCAAGGCTCCCTCCTAGCATTGGGGAGCCTGTGCTGGTGCTCCAGCCTCCCCATCCATTCCCCTGTGGGACTGGAGCAGACAATCTACTAGCCTGGTGTCTCCAAGGCTCTGGTATGTGAGGGGAATGTGGGGAGTGTCTTTCTTCTCTTAGTCCGGGGGCACAACCGTGAAGATTTGGGAATGTTTCCTTCTCGCTTGTGTGTGGCCCCTGACTACTTTTTCTGTGGCTCAGCAGCCTTGGACCCAAAAAAGGTTTCCCATCCCTGAAGTAAACGATGCTATTTCACATGTCAGTTCAACATCAGGTATGGGTTATTGTAGACCCATTAACATTTATTTTAAGATCTGTGACTAGCAATGATGAAGTGTTAGAGTAATTTCTTTGTTCCACTAAAATCCCACACTTCTGAATATATAGAGATAACTCTTCTGGAAAACATTGCAAATTTAAGTTTGGACATTAAACCCTGTTGTGTGTAGAGCTTTGATTATGCTGCAATATGGCAGGTAAATCTTAGTCATTCCTTACATTTTAATCTGCAATTTTGCAGACTAATCTGTTGAGGGAGCTACATATTTTTTTTACCTCCCACCCTTCTTCCCCCTTTTTCCCCCTATTTTCTTGCATTTGGTAGAGTATTCTACAATGACATTCAGAGCAGGCAAATGGAAAGCATTTGACAGTCAAAAGAATTTGACACACCAGATGGTCTGCCCATGCAGATGCAGTTTAGGTTTTCTACATATCATCATAGCTCATTTTCAAAGCCATACTAAACATTGCTACTTCACATTCTGAAAAGTCACGAGCGAAGAGAAGCAAAATCATTAGTAGAAAAATTTTGAAAGGTATGATATTGCTGTTTTGTGGAACCATTTACTTCAAAGAATTAATGCCATCATCAAATCATTGCAAAAGTAAGATACAAATGTATTGAATGTTGCCCAATTGTTAACCTCAGTACGTTTTCTCATGGAAGTTCAAAATGACTATAGCTAGGTGGAAGCAGAGGCACTAATATTAACTGAAAATAGATGTTCCTCTGAGAAATGTTTTTTTTTTAAAAAAAAGCTTAGATGAAACTAGAGACAATAAGGAAAAGAAGATCATGGTTGAGACTGTCAGTGTTATTTGTAACAAAATAATAATGCAATTACAGGATAGAGGTGAATCTCTAAAGAAAACTGATATATTTTACGTGTTTTTTGATAGAAGTATGGACAAAAATGCTGAAAGTCACTACAGTAAGAAATTAAATGAATTCTACCAAGGGGACATAGACACAAATCTCTTTGAAGAGGAAATGAAACATTTCTTTCTTTTTATCAAAAATGATGAGGTCTATGCTTCAAAATCACCAGTTGGATATGTATAGATTTATATGTGACGGTTTGCAGGCAACTTTTCTGAATGTAGAAACCATTCTGAAAATATTTTAACAGTACTTTTCAGACATGCTTCTAGTGAATGTGGCTTTTCTGTATTGAAACAAGCTAACCTTATATGTGAAATATGTTGAGATGGGGACATTTGACAAATTCAGCAATATTGACAATTGAAAGTGCCTCTTCACAAACGATTACGTACGATTACTCAATTGATTATTTTGTAAAGAAAAGGTATAAAAAAAGCTGTCTGAATAAATATATTTTTTCCCAAATTAAGATTTTTCAGAGGAATTTAACTTGGATTTTTTCCATTGATGTCACCTATGTTTTTTTCATTTTTGCACATTTTTCATGTTAGCATAATGCAAATACAAGCTTTCATCTAGACCAGGAGTTCTCAAACTATGGTCCAAGGACTCCATTCAGCTGGCTAAGGAAAGGTTAATAAGTGTTTTTTATAAACCACTCTTATCCAAAGCACTTCATAATAGCTAGCTATGGGTACAAACAACATTTGCAAAGATCCTTAAGTAGTCCACTGAGACAGACCATCAGTGATTTTAAGTGGTCTGTGAAGAACAATTAGATTATAAAAACAATCAAGGTACCTCACTTTTTCAATTATTTCCTATTATGTATAAGAGGAGGCTGAAGGGTAAAAAAGGAAAAATGGGGGTGGGATAGTGTTTTGATAAGAGAGAATGGTTGTGCGTGTGCGTGTGTGTGTGAAAATGAAGATGAAACCAGTAGGCCTTCCAACCCATCAAGGGTTAGAGCCAGTGGACATTGTTGGATCACAACAAAAGCCCTGATCTGGTTTGAATGCAGCCTTCTTAAGCTACACACCTTTCTTTATTTTTCTAATCTCTAGAAAATCAGTGTGAACCAGTCTATACAAACCTCCACAGGGGTGCTACCTCACTGGAAATATTTACAATGTGACTGATTCACAATCAGCTTAATCACACCCTACTGTTTTAGAACGTAAAAGAGCTGTGAAGAACACAGTTTATACATGCAATCCTTGACCAACAGTGATACATAAATGCATTACAATATGTTCTCCCTGAGATACTATATGCAGTGTTATCTGTAACATTGCCTGCCATTGACTGCATTGTATCTCTCTGCAGTCAGTGAAAGAAACAAGGCAAATCACTCTCTTTTTAATTTGCAAAATCCAGTAAATGCAACAGAAAATCAATATTACAGCATCAAAAATGCTCTCTCGTAACAGCTGTAGGGTTTTTCATGGTCACGCTTCATAATGTACAAATGTAATATAAAATTTTATTATAAAAATAATTTTTTTAATCAAATGTGTTCTGAGTCCAAATCCAAAGAGAGTCTTCTCTGAGTTTTAGTTCAGTTTTTTGGGGAGCAAATTGTAAGAGAATGTGGGCTAGTGAAGCACAGTTTAGTTAAAATTCTCCTATAGTAATAAGGACCAAATTATGCCTTTAGATGCACATGTTGCAATTTTTATTGACTTCTTTGGAACCTAACTATGCATTCATGAAAGTTGGAGTCCTCTAAAACTGTAATTGGAAAATTGAATTCTATAGACAGTGTAGAAATCAAAGTGCATCACAGAAGTATTATCTGTTTATTTACAAATAATATAATTGTGGATCAGCTTTTGTGTATGTCAGAAGCTTTTAAGATTTGACAATACATCTGCTGAATAAGCCTTATAATTGAAGACGACAAGACTATGCATATGCATAAGGTTTGCAGGATCAAGGTTTGATAATATGCCTAATAGTAATAACACAGTGTGTTTCTGTACACATGCTTAATGAATGTAACTGAAAAATGTGACCTGCCTAACAAAGCACACTGGGACAGTGCAAGAAAAATGGGACTATCTGATGTATTATTAATATTACAGCAGTATCTAGAGGGCACAATCAGCTATTGGTCTTGGGAGAGGGAAAACTTTATTGCTGAAATATTGTTCCAGCAATCTGCAGTTTGAACTGATGGCATAAATACAGGTGCAGGAATTTAGTGGTTCTATCTAAACTATGTCCAGATTCCAAACTCAAGCACATGCCAATAACACTTTGTCACTGGAGGCATTCCTCGGATTATCTTGGAATGATCTTGGTGACCTTTCAATGTGACAAAAATGACTCTTTAAAAGATCAGTTTGCTTTTTTCCTTTGCCAGGGCAGAAGCTAATTATACTGGTCTCATTGAGCCTCTGTGTAGGAATTCCACCCCTAGATTCAGCGATGACAAGGTATGAGGCAGATGCCACTTCCTCATCACCGGCAGGGGCCAAGGTGGGGTTGCCATTGAGAGATACTGAGCAGGCCTGCCAGTGGAGGGGGCAAATGCCCTGAGCTCTTTAAATAGCTGCTAGAACGCCTTGTGGCATACTCTGGGCAGCTGGGGCTGGCATGGTGCACTCGGGGAAGCCTTGAGGGTTGGTTGTTCCAGCCCTGCCCCTACCATCAGAAGCCCCACCTCTTCCAGGGATGCAGAGTTTCTCCCACAACCTTTCCCAGAGGCATCCTCTGGTACTAAGAGTCTAAGCCCTGCATAATATCCTGCCCTAAGGACATGAGTGACAGCCCTCTGTGATTTCCTTATTATCTGGCATTTTCCATATAAGCTAGTAATTGCTGGGGTTCGTCTGAGCTATGTAAACCTCTGGGATGCCTTTGCCTCGACCCTGCAAACTACTCCTCTATGTGACTTGTGAGGATCCCAGACTCCTGGCTCTTGACCCTGATCTTGGTTTGTCTTTGGCTTACGGCCATTGCTGATCCTGATGAAAGAACCCCAATTCTTCTCTCATGCTCTCAATTTAGTAATGGACTCCGTGGTTTTGACCAGGCCTGATCTTGGAACTGACCAGTTCTCTCCATCCCATCAGATTGCCTAGAACCAGCCCTGAGACTGATTGGCATGTGTCAGCTAAACGAAACTGAAAGGGAAGTTGGTTATTATATTGTTGGAACTCATAGTTTCTGTAATACTTGTTGCCATCATTTTTTCTTAGGTTCTCATATGATCATCCATAGCTGTGTGTTTTTCAAAGATGCCTTCCCACAAACTGTCGAAGGGAGTACAATAGTTTCAGGGTGAGCAGCAGCTGTTAAATCATATCTCATCTGACCAGAGAACTCAACAGATAATTTTGACTTGTTAATTGTGTTTTACTATTCTAGCTGCTATTTGTTCTTCACAATGAAAACAAAGAAATTCATAGCTAGGTAGTCCAGTGAATTAATAGAAAACACTTTTACATTTGGATACCCAAGTTCAAAAAATTTCCCAACCTAGTTACTTACAGGATATCTGTCTCGTAAAGCCACCTTTAATTATAATTTACTTATAATGGGGCAACACAATTGGCTGCCTAAATTACAGGGAGGCGTAGGTAATCATGGTGATGAGTGCTGTGGAAATACCTGAGAGATTGAGGCTTAGAACTGGAACAGCAGAGGTAAGGCAGGTCAAAATCCAGATGTGATGCTGTAGCACAGTGTCATTACATGGTAACACAACGTCATGATGGCCAAACCGATAGTTGGACTGTTCTGTATTGGCAGTCATCTCCGACAATGTGGATACCATACTCTATTCAATGTTGTCATTACACAAAAAATAATAGAAATCATTTATAGTGTCCTGTATCTTATTATGTGACCGAAAGCAGCCAATATTTGTATCTATCTGATTATGTAGGCAAAAGGTGACTTTGATTGCTTATTATAAAATGGTATTAGGAAATCAAGAGGCTCAGCTATCTGAATATGTGGAACCCTATTGAAATCATACAAGGTTTTGGCCCAATGGTATATGCCAGGGCTACTCAACATGTGGCCCATGGGCTGCATGTGGCCCGCGGCTAGTTTATTTGCAGCCCACGATGTGGTTTGGGTTAGAACATAAAAACATAAGAATGGTCATACTGGGTCAGACCAAAGGTCCATCTAGCCCAGTAGTCTGTCTGCTGACAGTGGCCAGCACCAGGTGCCCCAGAGGTGGTGGATCGAAGACAATGATCAAGTGATTTGTCTCCTGCCATCCTTCTCCAACCTCTGACAAACAGAGGCCAAGGACACCATTTTTATCCCCTGACTAATAGCCTTTTATGGACCTAACCTCCATGAAATTATCTAGCTTCTCTTTAAACTCTGTTATAGTCCTAGCCTTCACAGCCTCCTCTGGCAAGGAGTTCCACAGGTTGATTACACGCTGTGTGAAGAAGAACTTTCTTTTATTAATTTTAAACCTGCTACCCATTAATTTCATTTGGGGTCCTCTAGTTCTTCTATTATGAGAACTAATAAATAACTTTTCTTTTTCCACCCTCTCCACACCAGTCATGATTTTATATACTTCTATCATATCCCCCCTTAGTCTCCTCTTTTCTAAACTGAAAAATCCCAGTTGCTTTAACCTCTCTTTACATGGGGTTCAACATGCAGTCCATGGGTGGGAGCCAAAACAAAAAAGTAGTCCAATATAATTGTCTTCTGTTGATATGCGTTTTAGTAGTTACATTCCTGGACTGTCATTGCTCATTAAAATTGCTGTCATATGGGTGGAAATTGGATAAATATTGCATTTTATTAATATCGGCAGAACTGACTTAAACATGGCTTGTGTGTTGTGTAGTCTTGCCTTAATCTTTGTATTCATGCCTGTCCGTGTGAAAGAAGCTATTTGCATATATTTGAATGTATATGCAACCATACTTAAGATTGCGACCCTCAGCATGTGCCATTGAGGTATCATTATGCCTCCCGGGGCTTCCAAAGTTGAGTAGCCTGTTATATGCTATGTTTAGTCTTAATTTCCGTTACATCATAACTACAAATACATTATCTGCATCCTTCAGCTTGTGACTTAAACACTTGTGGCCCGTTCTAGAAATTCTGCTTTTTCTGCTTTTTAGTGAACAGTGAGGTATTCTGTATTCCTTGCATCATTGTAAGCTTGTCCCTTCCAGGCTGCAACCAGGGTTTACTTAGCGTGGGGAAAGATAAGCCTTGTCCAAGGGGACAAAGGCTATGTCTCTATTCTGGGAAGGTGTGGCGACAAAAGTGCCGTTGACATGCAAAAGTTGCCAAAAGTGAAAACCGGCTAAACTGTTCTGCCTCCATTGCTAACATTTCATGACCACATTGCTAGATCCCTTTTGACAGATAGAGCAAAGCAATGTGAGTAAGCAACCCATAGTACAGTGTTGTGGGAAGTCAGAGCTGATCTCTGCCCTTCTTGGGGTTCCTTCCGAGCTCTTTGAGCTCTCTATGCTGAGGAATGTCAAAACAGTACAGCAGTCTCTCCAGCCCTCTCCCTGCAGCAGCAGTCTGCCTGATGCTGTGTTCCTAGCGGGGCAGAACAGGAGCATTCCAGGTGGTTGGGGTTTTTTTGGTTTGGAGTTTTTTTTGGTTTGTTTGTTCCCCAAATGGAGCAGCTCACTCAGCTGTGAGATACTTCCTGGAGCTTTGAAAAGGGAGGGGTACATGCCTGCAGGGCAGCAGAGGTCACAAAATACTGGCAGAAGCCGGTTCTCTCAACCAAACAACAAACAGCAGAGTTCACACTGGCTCTTTGTTGACAATCAAGGAAAGGAGAAAGAAGAAAAAGTCTTGTGCGGGGGTGGAAGTTTTGTCACCAAAACTAGGTGTTTGTCCTGTCAAAAATTGCATTGCAGTGTAAATGCTCTCACTGTTTTGTTGCCAAAAGGCAGTTTTTGGCTACAGAACTTGCCAGAGTTGACAAGCCCTGAAGGCAGTCCATGTGTAAGACTGCACCTGAGCAGGGGGAGCTCTAGCAGGCTAAAGGAATTAAGTAACGTTCCTGAAAAGCATTTTGTCAATCAAGTCATGCTCAAAACCATATTCATAGGCTGCTCCTAATACTCACTAGCTGTGACCGTGTTTCCCTCCAGCATGCGTGTCATTCTCTTTGCTAAGAGTTCAATAACTAATTTGTGATTAATGTAATATACAATGAAGTAAATAATATCTGGAAGTGAGAAATGACATACCATAGATGGGGATGTATTTTGCTGAAATCAATTAAACCACTAAGAATAAATTAGAGGGTTAGCAAATACAATTAATGCATTGTCTACCACCAACTGTATTTTCTTATTTCTTTGAAAGTGAGCTACTGTGGCTTATTAGGGAAGATCTATCATTGTGAGGTAGGGAATCATATGGCATAATTATACAAAATGCTGAAAAACAGCAGTTCATGGAAATACACTTGTATTACATATTATTCTCTTTAGAAATCTACAGTATTTTGTGTTCAGTTTTTCTTTAAGTATTTTCTCCATTTCCATATCTTGGCATTTTAAAGTATCAGTACACCAGTACATGAACAAGTTCAACTATATATATACACATCCTTACACAGTGGACAAGCTACTAGTTCTGTTTAAACAAAACAAACACCACATCCCTAATGCAAGTGTTTTGTCCTTGCCAACAAGATAAATACCAGCAATTTTTGTTTTAAAAACATTGAGCAGTGCTGCCTAACTGTAAATTGCTCAAGGGAGAATCAATAATGTATATCCACTTCTAATAGTCCATTCACCAACTGTTTCTTTAAATCTATATATAAAGCATTGGCATGGATGATTATTGTGCATTTCACTCAGCAATATATTGCTTGTAACAAATGTTCTAATTGAGGGTCACAGTGATGGTTGTGAGGATGCAAAGAGAATGACAACAGACTGTGACAAAAAAAATTGACAGTGACTTGAAATTAATTCGTGTATAAACTTATAAAACAACCTCTCTTTTGTTTCAGCCAAGTTATTCAATATAGCATTTATTTTCTGTACTCTTAGTGCAATGATCTTTTACCTTGTTTTTTAAAACCAGTTGTAAATGGAAAATGTTACCAACATATACAAGGTGATAGTATCTGAACCTCTGAACAATGTTGAATTTGAAATGAAGCTTTCAGACTCTTGTGTCTTCAATGTCATATATTACAGAAAATATATACTTGCCCTGGTAACTGCCCTGGTTATAGGTTAAAATAACTTGCTAATTATTGGAAGAATAAATAACTGACTGTTCCAACAGAGTGGTTCTCAGGGATAAAGAGAGCAGGATTGAAAACAATACTTTTTTTTAATTAAAAGAGTTGAGGTGGCTCATTTAGATATCTTCATATATTTCCTTAAATTTCTGTAGATTTTTATGTCTGTTGATTGTCTAATTGCCTTCTCCCACATGCATTTTGGTAAGCCATTCTATTCTGTATTTTTCCAATACAAGCCCAGTGCACCAAGAAATGTCTTTCAAACTTTGTTTATCTGGTGTTTTCTTAGGCTTTGTCTACACTGAAAAATACAGTCGCTGCAGCAGAGATTACAACCGAAAGTGTGGCCATGGCACGAGTGGTGGGAGAGAGGTCTCCCAGCGCTCTATGTAAGCTAACACCACTCAGGGTGTGTGTTTTTTCACACCTCTGTGTCAGAAAGCTACAGTGCTATAAAGTGTGGATGTACGCTAAGTGTCTCTGTTAAATGCAAGTTACTCCTGTCAGATGGAAAAATACTGGCATTTCATATTTTTTATTTTTTGCAATTATTGTGACTTTTGAGGATTTTTTTCCTCCCTGTTAAGAAACCAAAAAGGGCTATGTTATGTTTTTGGTTTTTAAGACTAACTTGCCTTTTCCTTCAACACCACATGAAAATCAATAATGTTTGCTTAAAAAATGTGTAGTGTGGATAGTTGAGCTGGGAAACAATGCCTGGTAATATTGAGGGGGCTCATAAGTCACTTGTCTTTAACTGTACGAGTAAAAAAAGTACTCTGAAGATACTTGCCAGAAGATACATAGCAGATACTGATTGGCTTGGTCTCAGTTTGCTGACATTAGAATTTGGGATTTAATAAAACTATAATGCATAGCTTGACTTGTTTGTTACAAATTCGATATTTTCCTTCCTAAATATTCCTGTAAAACTTGTCAGGAGTAAATAGTATTTGTGTCAGCATGTATTGAGAGAGGGGAAGGAGAGGTGTTCATATGTCGCAAAGAGATGGCTGAAATAAAATATTGGATCAATTTTCCTAAATGTCTGATTCTCGTTGAACAGGAGACAAACTACAGCTGTTTCTGAAGAAACATGGAAAACCCTTATTTTTGTCGCAGTCAGAATCAGGTCTCTGAGTAGCAAGCTGGATATATTCTCATTTCAAACTTTTAAGAAGCTTGGGGGAAGTGTGTGTGTGTGTGTGTGTGTAAGTTAAAGGTAGCTGTTGGCTCTTCTAGGTCTCAGTGACTTCTAGGGTTGCCAGGTGTCCACTTTTGAACTGGACAGTCCAGTATTTAAGCTTTCTGTTCGGGAAACAAATTGAGAAAATATAAATAAGAAAATATAAACGTCTGGTATTTTCTAAATAAGATGTTACGTAGATTGTGATGTAATTTCAAGTGTGTCCAGTATTTTTTTTGAAACCATCTGGCAGCCTTAGTGACCTCTTCAGTGTTTTACTAGGATTGTACTTTTCACTAGGTGTTCTTGACCAGTTTCTCTAATGAGTTAGAAACAAACTGGTTTCTCTACAACATCTGCCAGGCATGTGTTTTTCTGTTTTACTCATCTACTTCTGCTCACATACTTTTTGTTATTGACAAGGAAACCCTCACTTTCCAGACATGTTTTCAGTTCCCTGTACTCTTCTTGTAGTACTCCCAGGGCAACAGATTGCTTCATGATCATAGGGGGCTAGATCCAGAATATTGTTTTTCTGTTTTACTCATCTACTTCTGCTCACACACTTTTTGTTATTGACAAGGAATCCCT
The DNA here is from genome assembly GCF_049634645.1 of Pelodiscus sinensis. Lineage (NCBI taxonomy): Eukaryota > Metazoa > Chordata > Testudines > Trionychidae > Pelodiscus > Pelodiscus sinensis. The sequence continues at coordinate 164,106,329 of NC_134712.1, forward strand.
CACTTTCCAGACATGTTTTCAGTTATCTGTACTCTTTGGTCAAAATCAGTCCAAATTTGAAAAATATATTCCAAATAAGTTAGTTGAGCTGAGTTATTATATATGATATATAAGGTCTTGGAAGTCTGCTCTGATCCATAGACTGGCAGTAATCACAAGAGTTTGTGCCTGAAGTTTATCAGTGTGAAAAGAGACTTTCAAGTGGATTCCCATGAGTGGCCATGAAAAACTGAATACATAGCTCTTGAGCAGCTGACTAACAAATAAAACTACCCCAGAATCTATTTGAAGATCTCTAAGTTCAGAATTTGGGAGATTTTGTTGGTTTTGATCCTTGGCAACTGAAGTGAAACATCCTTGCTTAATGTATTAATAACATGAGCATGTTTGGATTTGGGATGTTAATAGTTATCTGGAGCTAATGCCCGCATGATTCAGGCAAGGGGGCTGCTCCAGCCCAGCTGGGCCCACCAAGCCATGGACAGGGGGTGCTTCAGCCTAGCCAGAGCAGCCCTCGTCCATGCTGGCGCCCTAGCCAGACCAGAGTAGCTTTCCCCTGCCCCTACTGAAGTGGTTAACTAGTTAAACATAACATTTAGCTGATTAAAACAGGAATTTGCATCCCTAGTTTGGATTCTCTTTTATGCACCTTTTAGCTTGGACCTTTTGTTGGTGCTTTTTCCTCCGAATTATATATGAAACTTTTGTTCAAAAAGTACATAATTTTTTCAGTGCATGACAAAGTTCTAAATGCGCCATGTTTGTCCTATTGTGCTTTGCCATGGATATCAAGCCTGTGATGATGATAATGGAAAAAGCCACCTTTCTGCGCTGCAGTGTGCCAACGCTAGCCTTCAGACTAAGTTTTTACTTCAGTGTTTGTTTTTATCTCTTTTTGGTCTGCCTTCACTTTTGCCATCCACTAATGTTTTTCCATGTTCCTTCAGAAACAGCTGTAGTTTCTCATGATACTGTTGTAATGTTACTTTAATTACGTGATGCTCCTTCTGCTTCTAACATTGCACAAAGTATTATAACGTCTTCCAATATTCAAATCTTATGGGAATTTAATTGCTAAACTGTGCCACATATACTCTATCCGGGGGCTGAATGAAAAAAGCAGGTGGAGTCAGCTTTTACACGAATAAAAAATATTCAGAAAAAAATCAGCAGGAAATAACCACTGGACCCATAGTGGCTCCTTGCTATGCTCATTTCTGTTTTTTCCCTCCCTTTACTTCCCCACCCCCATAATCCTGGGTTTGTCTTCAAAGTTGTTATTCTGTTAAAGCCATTAACTGTATATGAGCAGCTATAGACAGAACCACATGCAAACAGAGCTAACTTCCCTAACAAAATATTAGGCAAGGTTTCATTGCCAAGCCTTACAAGAAGATGGAGTAAAATATGATGGGGGGGATTATTTTAAAACTCTCCCCCGCACCCTGCTTGAAATTTACTTGCATCCCAACACACTTCCTGTTCAGTTCATACATGGATTATGCTCACCCACCACTGAAATGCTGCCCCCTCTGGGGAACACAACATGGTCAGCCAGCAACACGTTGTTGGAAAGGAAACAAAAAATAGTGTAACCCATTCAAATGATAGGAAAGAAATAACAGGCTAAAAATGTTTTTTTTAATTCATTGTCCTGATTTTTCTATAGGTAGAGTTCACATCTTGAAATTATTTTAAGCTCTAGTAGTCTCTTCCTATTAACATCTGCCAATGTACTAACAGCATTAGAGAGCAAAGAGAGAATACTGTGGCCAGCTTTGGGTTAACTGTACTAATACTTGTTCTCTTTTCATCTTGTTTCCTACCGGAGCACTTACTCTTCAAAGATAAAAATTTCCTTCCCAGAGGTGCTGACCACCTGCAGCCTATATATGCTTTGATTGGGGGTTTGGAACATATGAGTATCCAGAAATATTGGGAGAAAATCCACCCCATGTTAGACTATTTGCACAACCCAATAAACCATTTAAGCACTTAATGCAGAGTTTAAGTGGGACTTTATTATTGCACAGGGTCTTGCATAGGCTATATACGCTGGGATGAATTTTAACTCCAAATTGTATATAATAATCATTTTAGTGATACTTTAAAAAAACAGTTTTGCCTAGCATAATGGGTCCTTAGCCTGCTCTAGGCTTCTAGGGGCTGCCACAGTGCAGATAAGAGTGTGTGGCTACAGTGTGATTGTGGTAACTGATGACAATGCAACTTTTCAACTGGATCATCTTCACTAATCTCTGATTTGATGTTGTCTTTAGCAATTTCCCTTCTTTTGAAAGTCCTGGCACTAATACTAAATCAGGTTTGGTTATCTTTTTTGTCCTTGATTTACAGTTTTAATACTACAGGTTGAACCTCTCTAGTCCAGAACTCTCTGGTATGGCATGATTTTAGTTAGCCAGATGTCCACTTATCATGAGTGTGGCCAAGTTTCCTGTGGTCCTATAAAGTTTGTTTACAACCACCAGTCCTGGCTCTTAGTAGTCTGTGCTGCTATTTAGCTCTAATTTACTCCAAAATATCTTCTAAGCACCCAATAGGCAGTGAAAATGTTGGTAATACTGCTAGACAATAGTGACCTCCTGTGGTTCAGCAAATTTTCTGGTTCAGCTCCGGTCAGGTCCCAAGGGTGCCAGATTAGAAAGGTTCAATCTGTAATGGCTTCAGACACTCCAAGTACTTGACAGACACTCAAACAATATAAGAGAGTCATAAGTTCTTCACAATTTCTTGGGTGTTGTATAAAAAATAGTACGTACCATTCTTATAGATATCATTGTGGTGAAGATTTTTTTTTTTTTTGTGTCATCTCAAGTCAGGACCCGATTTAGCATGCTGATTACCATGTACATTACCTGACTTCAGTTAAAGTAAATATCCTTTGTTCTGACTCTGACTAAATCTTTTAATGGCTATTGGTTTTTTTAAAGACGTGTCCACTGAAATGTGGATGATTGAAAAATTACCCTTTTAGGCAATCCTTTGATAAAAGACATCCATTGCTCTGCCTGTAGTATGTTCTGTCTTGGCATTTCTGTCTGTAGCATTTTATTAGAAGGTACTTGGGCTTTAAGAGAAAGAACTTTAAAAATCTGACTGCTAAACTTTAGTTTCAGTTATGTATCCAAGCAAGATAAACAAGTATTTTACCTGAAAATCTGTCCCCAGAAAGGAGTAAAAAAAAGTCAGACAGATGGAAAAAAAGAAAAAGCAAACTTACTTGTACTTGCCTGTAGTTAAGGCCCTGTTTTTTTTTTTTAAATTATATGGCCACACACATGACTGAGTCGTGGCTTTCTAAAAAGTTGCTATATAACTGTTCTTGAGAATCTAAGCTTTTTTGGGGGAAAAACTGTCAAGGTCTTCTGTTGTAAAGCTAATTTTCAAAGTGTGAAGGAAGTGTAAACAAAGTCCCTCACCAAGGACTCTTAAGTAAAGTAAGTTGTCATGGAGTAAGAGGGAAGGTCCTCTTATGGACTGATAACTGGCTAAAAGACAGGCAGCAAAGGGTAGGAATAAATGGTAAGTTTTCAGAACGGAGAGAGGTAACTAGTGGTGTCCCCAAAGGGTCAGTACTGGGACCAGTCCTATTCAACCTATTTATAAATGATCTGGAGAAAGGGGTAAACAGTGAGGTGCCAAAATTTGAAGATCCTAAACTGCTGAAAGATAGTTAAGATCAAAGCAGACTGTGAAGAACTTTAAAAAGATCTCACAAAACTAAGTGACTGGGCAACAAAATGGCAAATGAAATTTAATGTTGGTAAATGTAAAGTAATGCACATTGGAAAAAATTATCCTAAATATACATACATACAGTAGACTAATAACTACTCAAGAAAGATCTTGGAGTCATTGTAGATAGTTCTCTGAAAACATTCACTCAATGTGCAGTGGCAGTCAAAAAAGATATCATGTTAGGAATAATTAAAAAAGGGATAGAGAATAAGACAGAGAACATTTTATTGCCTCTGTGTAAAACCATGGTACACCCACATCTTGAATACTGTATGCGGATGTGGTTGCCTCATCTCAAAAAAGATTTATTGGCAGGGCTCGACAAATAATGCAATCTACTCGCCCGTGGTGAGTAGATTGCAACCCGGAAGAGCTGAGTTCGGGTGATCTGCGCATGCGCAAAACAAGGTGCACATGCGCAGATCGCCGGATGGCGTCGCTGGTGAGCGGGGCTCGCCGTGGTTCGGCAAGCCCTGTTTATTGGCATTGGAAAAAGTCCAGAAAAGGGCAGCAAAAACGATTAGGGGTAGCCAATCATACTCCATTTTTCAGGTCAGTCTGACGTCAAGAAAGATGAATATATATTGTAAAAAAATATGAAGTTTGAGATGAGGAAGAGACCAATAACACAGATTTCTTGCTGTATAAGCTCATGACTATCCGACAGCAGAGGAGCTCATAATTCTCTCATTCCTATAAGGTCAAGCCACAGGAAATGCCAAGGATTCTGTCCAAGAAAGTAATCAGAGTGTTGCACTACTTCTACGCACTGTAATGCAAACAATAAATAATAATTTCTGATGCAGAGAGAATATAGTCTTCCCTCTTTTCCAAGTGGATTAATGGAATGTGGATGTTTTCTATCTTAAAAGGACAAAAAAGTTCTCTCAGATTTTTTTAAAAAGATGTTTAAATAAAATACTTGCCAGGATTTCAATCTCTTCAGAAGTTGTAAGAGTTCTCATAATCTGCCAAAAAAGACAGTGTGTGAGACGGGTACGCCATTGTGAGCTTTCACAACGTAACACTGGCTGCAGGTTAAACGCAGCAAAGCTGCTTTTGGCGTTAGTAGCTACATTCATTGGGCCCAGTCCTGTTTCCCTTTATTCACATGAGAAGACTTTGTATAGCCAATAAGACTATTTTCATGAATAAAGATGAACAGAACTTGGCCAGTGACTTTAGATTATAGCTTTCACTAAAACTGCTATTTCTAAGGACTCGGATCTCTCTATATGACAGTATAAAACAATACTGCAAACAATTCCGCAGTCTTAATGAAAGCAAAGCTCCCATTATATTTAGTGAGAGTTTTGCCTGTTCAGAGATTGAAGGAGGACCTGCATTACTTAATATTTTCTTTCCAGGATGAATATTTTTGCTCACCTAATGTTAAATTGACTGAAAACTAAGATGACCTAAATGGCTTTATTATTCACCATAGAAAAATATCTCCATACATACACATTAGTACAGTCTGCCTATGTTGTTTTCAGAAAGATTAGGTTATTTAGAATACTAACATTTAAACTAAGCTGGGAAATCACAACCATAGTTAGCAATACTGATAATTTGATGGAAATTAGTTTAGTTGCTAATGTAAATGTAAACATTTCCAAGAAAGAAAAGGAAGGCATGATTGTATTTGCTTTCCCCCCTCCTCCCCTTTCAGCCCTTCAAGCTCTCCTGGTTTTGTCTTTCAAAAGACAGTCACTGTATGCAGGTTTATTTAGAGTAAATAAAACATATAGCTACTTTTTCACATTGAGTCAGAGTGCATAATTGGCTCAATCTGTAATGCATAAATGACAAATGTAAATATTTTAACAAGTGAGCAGCTGCTGCATTTCCACTTCATGCTCATTGCACTGCTCTTGAAGGGGGAGGAATATAAAGGGAGAAGGAGAAAATGCACCGAAATGACACATCTTGAGAGAATTTGTTTTAATGGTGGAGATTTACAAAGTTTTGCTCCATTCCATGGCAACCTGGGTACACAGATTAAACATGCCATTTGAATAACATAGGGCAGGTAATCCCTGTGCCAAAAAATGGGGGAGTGAAATGGGGAAGCTTGGTGAAACCAGTGGATATGTGTGATTCTGTTTGCTGTATGTTAGCAGCAGCCATCGCTATGGAGCAAACTGGGGTTTTGGCTTGTTTCATAGGTTTCCATTAATTGTGTGCGAGAAATCCATTTGATTTTTTTTTAAAGGCAATATTGAGCTCTAGTATATGGCTGTCTGTAAGCCATTGGCACTTTCTTTACAAAGCTCTCTAACAATGCATTAAAGATGCAAGGCTTCTTGAAAATTGAGACTTGCAGTTTCTGACTTCTTAATGGCAACCCAGTGCCAGGGTCTTAGTTACATTCAGAACATTAACGTGCTGTAACACGCTGCCATTACAGTGTGGTTGTGGATGCAGTGCTTAGAGAAGGCTCTCTCAGAGCTCTAGGAAAACCACCTTCAGGAGAGTAGATAATAGCACTGGGAGTGTTGGGAGCCTGTTCACAATGGCACTTTACAACGATGTAACTTGCTGCCCTAGGGGTGTTTCTTCACAGGCCTGAGTAAAAAAGTTAGTGCAATAACTTGCCAGTATAGACAAGAAACTTGTGCTTCCAATTGCATCTCTTGGCCTGCTGTATGTACTCTATGGGTGTGATACTAGATGTTGACTGTATGTTGATTAGCTACTCTGGAGACAGACAGCACTTTCTTATGCAAATGGGCTTTTATTGCTGGAGTTGTCCTAGATGTGGCCTGTTGTTGCAAATTGTGTGCTTTTATTAAAATGGTAGTGCTTGGAACCCAGTCAGTGACTCGTGGTGCCCATTGTGCCAGTAATCAAACTGAAGAATTCCTATAGGACTAAAGCCTAAGAGAGATTTCAGGCCATGCCAGAAGTCTTTAAACAATTGCAGTGCTCTGTGATTGACAAACCATTCCCTGACTATGTTTCAGCAGGAGATCATGCTGAGAGACCACTACTTTCTCATGGCAATTCAGTTCATTCTCATCTCAGCCCAATTCCCCAGCATGTACCATTCAGTAAGTTGCATTATCTTAGCCCACTGGGTCTGTCTGATCTGGCAGATTAATGACAAATTGTCTTTTTGTTCAGTTTTGTAGGGGAGTGTGGGAATCAAAAAATGAACTGACATCTCTTCTCAAAATAGTTTCCTTTATTTAGTGCTTAATATAAAACATCAGTTGTGCTCCCTGGTGCTAAAGAATGTGTATGCACTCAAGTGGGACAATTCTCTGTTCCATGAAGTCAATATTAGATTAGTAAAACTGAGAGGAAAACCTGGCCTGTGAAACAGACTTCAGTGAGAGCATTTGAAACTGTGGCTATCCAGTGTGTGTTTGTTTATTGCTTAGATTACAGTGGTGCCCTAAGTTCAGGACTGTGGAGTCATTTATACATTATGCTTTTCAAGTAAATGGGCAGACACATATTCTGCCCCAAAGAGCTTGCACTCTATTTTTTTGACAAAGCACAAGAACAAGTGCAGGATAACAGCTTGGACATTCAGATAGTCAACATTAAGTTTCAGAGTTCACACGCAGTTGGGACAGGTCAGGGAAGCATGCTTCTGTTTTATGGCCACATGCTGTGTTTAGTTCATGTCACAGCACCTTTAAAAAATGATGGGGGGAAATAAATTAGAAACCGGGGAGAGGAAGGGGGTTTTCCCATAGTAGCCAGGAAGCAGAGAGTGGGCTCAGATAGGGGGAAAGGGAAGCACTGCTTCCACAAACTGGGAGGAAAGAAAAATAAGGTTTCCTATTAGAATAAGAAGTGAATTATATTCCACCTATTTTAGCCCCCTGTTTACACTTCTTAGGAAAAATAGTGTTTTTATGTGGTCTGGTATTTTCCCACTCTCTTGCAACTCTATTTGTAGTTCTATCATTTATCATGACAGACCTGGAAATGAAATGACAGATGGTCACCAGCATAACTGTCTCTAGCCAAGTCCCCATGGGAATAATATTAAAATTAGTGTAAGAGCTTTACAGACCTCAGCTACTTAATGAACTGTTTGCCTTCCAACAGAAAGCAGAGGAGCTAACTTGGCACTGTGAATAACTTCTGCTTTCCCATCCTACCCCATCCCTTCCTCTGGGTAAATTAATCAAGGAATATAAGTTTTGAAGAGCCAACAGAACTGAAATGGAAAATGGTTTTTCAAGTGCCTTTTTTCATTACAATATAAATAGATCAAGATATGACCCTACAATCACAGAAAAGTATTGAAGATGGTCAGCCTATGAGAGATACCTCTCTGTTACTTTAAATCTCATTTGTAATTCTGTACCAGTGAAAAGAAAGATCAGGGCAGTGATTAGCTATTTGAGGAATGGTTTACATATGTAAGTAAACTGAGCAATGGAGACTGTGATCAGGGGGAAAGAACTAGACCAGGCCTCTCCATCAGGTTCCAGAAGTGAGTGGATTATCATTTGTCTGGGTAATGTATACTTGGACTTGCAGCATTATCTCTATTCTTGTGACAGGCCAGTTACTCATCTCCTTAATGAAGCCATGTTAACCTTGCTCATCAAAACCAGAATGGTCATGTTTTTGTAAGGTCAGTGAAAGTTTGTTCTGTTTGTATTTTTTGGCAATAATTTGTTGGGCAACTCAGACTTAGCAAGGCCCTTTCTACTAGTTTCCTGTGATGGCTCACTCTTCTTGACTAAGGTGCATCTTAAGAAGAGTGAGATAAGTTTACAGTTGGAGCAAGAGTTGTTGGGAGACAGTCATCCCACTATAATTGCTCAGATTTTCAGTAGGATTGCTACATGGCTAATCTAAAATATTGTGCAAGACCTGTACTAATAATTAATGTCACTGCTAAGGACCATGTTTTGCTCTTGATTCTATCTGAAAATCTAGAGCAGTGTTTCTCAACCTTTTTTTATAAAGCATCCCTTTTTTTTAAAAAAAGGATAAGTACCCCCATTCCTCCACTCTAACCCAATGCACACACCCTTCCCCTAGAGCCAAGCACCGCCAACCCCCCCAGTCTAACCCAATGCCCTCCCCCACTCGCAGAGGCAGGCGCCCTCAGCCCACCTGCTCTAACCCAATGCCCCTTCCCTCCCCCAGAGTCAGACACTAGATGTATGGTAATCCTGCCTTTGAAGTGCCCACTCCCACCACCTGACCCTGCTTCGGCTGCTTGTCTGCAGGGAGCAAGTGGCCCGCTAGTGCTGGACTCACAATGTGGTGCTGTGCGCTCTCACTTCAGCTCGCCGCCCCTCCCCCAGTGTGCCACCCGGGGGCAACTGCCCCCCCTTTGCTACACCACTGATGTGGGGGAGGGGTCCTTTGGAGCAAAGCTTATTGTGCTGCTTCACTGCCTTGTAGCTCCTCTCCGCAGCAACACTGGGAATGGGTGATGGAGATGCATTGTACTGAGCTGCTGGCGGGAGTGGGACTAATGCACACGTCCAGGTTCAGCCATCCTTCCTGCTGGAGCACCCTGGGGGAGGCTGCCGGAGCGGTAATTAACTAGGAGAGGCAGCTGTGGAAATGTTTTTTTTTTTTTTCCTCCCCATCCAAACCTGCCCCCCAACCCGGAACTGCTCTGGGTCTCACTGGAGCTGCTGCAGCCTAGCACTTATCCCACCAGCACTGGGGCATGTGTGCAGAGCAGCTATTAACATCCGGGTGGCTCTGAACATTCAATTTGACAGGTATGTGCCACTGCCCTGTCCCCGGTACCCTTTGCAGGGCAAAATCCCAGACATTTTTTTGCCAAATTTCAGTTGTGTTGATGTATCCCCATGACTTCTCTCATGTACCCCTCAACCAGTGGTACGTGTACCTTTAGAAACACTGATCTAGAGCAACACTTTTTTTGTTTCTGTCTTTTTTGGTTTAGGCCGGTTACTCTGCATATTGTGCCAACCTTCATTATAGATTATTCTTGTTATCTCAAAAGATAGCATTGTCCACAGACATTACATTCAATATCCCACAGGTTTTTGCAATTTCCAGAACATCTGAAAGGTGTGCTACCTTCTCTGCTGCTGTTTTAAAAAGTTGTGTGTGACTGGGGAGCTGTCCAGCATCTCCTGAGAAACAGACAGGTATCAGGGCTGAATTCCAAGTGGAGAAAATTACCAATACTATTTACCATGAGAAAATGCAATGGCTCCATCTTCCTCTTTGCTTAAATAATGAATCTCCCCCCCACACACACCAATGTTTCTTCTGTGAACTAAATTTTCTTATACAGATATTTGTAAAAGCTGAATAGAAGCGGCTGTGAACATTTTTTAAGTTCATTGTCAATGTCAGTGTCGACAGCTGATATTTGGTGTATGTGTCATCATTTCTGGGTGCACTACTCTGGTTTTTAAAAACACAGGGCTAGTAGTACTGCAGTTTTTATTCAAACAAAAATGTAATACTCTTCCGTAGCTTTCACCCAGCTCTGTATTAATCTCTATATATGCTTTCAGAATATTTATCTAATGCACATGGTAGGTGAAAGTTTCTTTTAATAACTTACCTTCCATTGAATCTTTACCATGTTAAATATATTTAATTATAGTTGGATTAGGAATATAAGGGTGTACTGTAGAGCACCATTGGAGGCAACATTTTTGTCATTCCTGCTGCTAGTACCAAGCAGACAAGTGGCAACCCACAAATACAGACTCTAAATTTGTTTGCTGAATTGTTGTCTCACCATTACTCCTTGAAAGATCATTTCAGTGTAGTCAGTAATTAGTACTTTTGCTAATAATTCATTTAAATATTGCATGTTTTCAGATCCTCTTGGTGTCTCCTGGGGTGCGTCTAAACTGGTAAGATTTTTGCGCAAAAGCAGCTGCTTTTGTGCAAAAACTTGCCAGCTGTCTACACTGGCCGCTTGAATTTGCGCAAAAGCACTAACTTTGTAATGTACAAAATCAGTGCTTCTTACGCAAATACTTTCACGCTCCCGCTCGGGAAAAAGCCCTCCTGCACAAGTATTCTTGCACAAGAGGGCCAGTGTAGACGGGGAAGAACTGTTTTGCGCAAAAAAGCCCCGATGGCTAAAATGGTGATCGGGGCTTTCTTGTGCAAAATCGCGTCTAGACTGGGCACGGATGCTTTTGCGCAAAAGCATCCGTGCCAATCTAGACGCTCTTTTGCAGAAATACTTTTAACGGAAAAACTTTCCCGTTAAAAGTATTTCCGCAAAATCATGCCAGTCTAGACGTAACCCTGGAGTCCTTTTGATTGTTTCTTCCTAAAACTAAAGCATAACATAAGTATTGTAATATATATGCCAGGTTTCCTTTTACTGTTAAAAGAAACTGAGTATACTTGAGGAAGGGGAGCATTTAGGGGGTGTCCCCTGATTTTTTTTGGGGGGGGGTCAGTTCCAGCCAGAGTATAGTTTACAGCAGTATTTCTCAATGATGGGGGCAGTGGACCAGCGCCAGTCATGAAATCTCCCTGATACAGTTTAGGAAAGCAGCAAGCCAGTCCTAGTGTTCAAAGGATTGAGAAACACTCTGACTTCATTCCCGAGAGGCTCTAAATCAGTGTAACGGCTGCAGAATGAGACATTCTCTTGCCCGTGGTTGTTCTTACCCTACATTCCATTTTGGAGCAAACAAAAACTCTCAGTTGTTTCTCTTAGTGCTAGGCTCATCTTCCCTTTCTGTTCCTGCTAATCTTCTACCATAAGAGGTAGAAGAATCTTAGAGCACGCTAATACTCCTGGCTTCTGGAGGGTTGTAGGACGTGTGCAGAATTATACTGCAGTGTTGAATGTTGTGTCCGGACCGGGGCTGAGGTGTGGGCCCAGGACAACCCCCCACACCTGTGAATTCCCCCCCCCCCCCCACCCTGCCCCTGCCTGCGCTATGCCACTACTTCAAACCTAGCCTACCCCTGTTCTGCTCTGCCCCCTATCCCATTTCTTTTTACCCCTAGTCTGCCCCCCTCTCAGCCACTTGCACTCCTTCCTCCTAGGAGGATTACCTGGTGCTAACAGCAGTGGTTGAGTACCCGCACACTCACTACAGCATGGAAAAGCAGAGTGACTGAGCCCCAGCCTGCTCTGTTCCTCTGAACCAGCTCCCAGCTGTGTTACTCAGGGGAGTGGAGCAGAGTCACTCTGCTTCCCAAGGTTCCCGCTGCCAAGGTTTCTGCTGGGACCAACTCTTGCTGTCAGGTCTAGGCCCTCCCCTGGTAATCCCTTAGGGCAGCTGACCTGAACCATCATATGGACAAGACAGCTCTAGATCTGACCACCCCAGGAGTGCTGGGAGGCTGTACATAGCTGGTGAGCCACAAACAGTATTGCTAATTACATAGTAAGTCTAAAACTCTTTATATGTTGTTTTTCTTGCATTCGTCTCTGTGTTTACCACTGCAGTGACATTGGTGAATGACACTGTTTTATAGCTGGAAGGCTTTATCCAGATCATGTGACTGTAGTCAGTAGTCATGTGATTCTGCTCAGTTTGGAAATTCACTAAACACTTTCCAGGTTAGCAGAATACTATTTGGTTTCTGGGGTTTAATTCTGAATCCTTCTGGTGCTTAATCCAAGCAGAAACTTCTTTACTTGGAAGTTCTTTATCTTGCTTATCTTTTGCAGTACAGACACTGCTCTCAACTTCTTATGTAGTCTTCTCCAAATAAAGGTAAGAGGGTCACATTCTCCCTGATTTACAGTGGCTTCAACTCTTTCAGTATCAGCAAGGTTGACAGGTGTAGGCTCACTAATACCTATTTAGTGAGCCAGTTGGCAGAAGGTGAATTACTAAAAGCTTTTTGGAGCAGGGACTATCTTTATTCCGTGCGTGTATGGCACCCAGCACTGTGAAGTTTGTCAGAGCTACTGAAATACTAATAATAAATAATGCCAGATGCTATTTAAAAGTAGGAATGTTAAATTTAGATTAATCAAAAAGTTGATGGGATGTCCATCGACTATTCGATTAGTTGATAAGGATGCCTCTGCCTTTGAACTGTAACAGGGGCCCTGCTAGGTTCTTTTTTTTTTTTAATTTTTTTAATTGTATCCTTTTTAATTGTATCCTTTGGTATATATGGTTGTGACTACTTTCTTCCACTATTTGATCTGAGGAAGTGGGTCTGGCCCACGAAAGCTCATCATCTAATAAACCATCTTGTTAGTCTTTAAAGTGCTACATTGTCCTGCATTTTGCTTCAACTACCCCAGACTAACACGGCTACATTTCTATCACAACAAATCTTAGTGCTTGAAGAGGTTACATGCATAAGTGATGGAACTGTGGATGCAACACCCCCTGGCTTGAAGTGGTTCTCTTTATATAAAAGATTTACAGTTTGATTCCGCTGATCACAGCAAAATTGTTTCAGCATTCCTAGTTACAAGTTCAACTAATTCCCACTATCACTGGTAAGTGATCAGGAGCACAATGGAAACAAAAGAGGGATAGCTCAGTGGTTTGATCATTGGTCTGCTAAACCCAGAGTTGTGAGTTCAATACTTGCAGAGGCCATTTAAGAGTTTGGGGCAAAAATTTGTCAGGGATGGTACTTGGCCCTGCTGTGAAGGCAGGGGACTGGACTTGATGACCTTTCAAGGTCCCTTCCAGTTCTAGGAGATAGGCAATCTCCATTTAAAAAAAAAAAAATCCACTAAGAGTATGAAAAAAACTCACCTGTTCCTCTTTGAAGCTGTATTCAAATTAGATGCCAAAGTTTTGGGTTTCTAATAAACAATTCCGGTATAAGCAATTGAAAGAGGAAAAAAACAGGTAAAACAAAGCAACCAACTCTCCTTTCTTTATGTATGCTTGTGTGCTTAGGGTTATATGGTACCCTCCTATAGATAAACTGACCCAATAGGGGCACTTGCTCAAGAAACCCTATTTAAAAGTCACAAAGTTCACCTTTGCCTCCTCCCTTTAGAGGTGTGGGACAGGGACAAGATGCAGCCATTGAACTTGATGAATCCTGAAAGTCTTGCAAGTCAGAGCATGCTACCGTTGACCCTGGACTAGGGTTGCCAACTTAGATCGGAGAAATTCCTGGAGATATGGTCACATGACACAATCTTTAGTTAATCTTTAATTCCTGGAAAACCTGTAGGACTGGCAACCATTCCCTGGGCTAGCCCCACAAAGAGCTCTCTTGTTTTTCCTGCAGAGAAGTCTCCCACTCTCCCCATCGAGCACAGCTATCTCAGGAAGGCATGTTGTCACTGCATGCCTGCCAACTAAGAGAGATTGCAGGAAAAGCGATGGCTTTTTGTAGCATTTACTCCCTGAAAATCTGTGGGGTTCTGAGGTGGGTATGCAATGGGCTGCCCAGCTTCAAACCTCCTCATTCCTGTTGGCACCTCTTTAAAACCCAAGCATCCCTCAAATCTTGAAATAATCACAGAATTCCCATGGTTTGGGAGCAATCAGGAGTAGGGATGTTAAATTGCGGTTATCTGACTAATCGTGAGTCGATACAATTTGTATCATCTACACAATTAGTCGATAAGGACCACTCTGCAGAGCCACAGCTCTGGAGGCACCTGTGCTGAGACTATCCATTTTAAATCTACTAAGAGCCACCAGGCTCTTACTACATTTAAAATGCTGAGGCACAATGTCCTGGACCAGCATGAGCCAGGACACCTCGGTCCCAGCTCGCACTGAGTCCAGTAGCCCCTGTTTGCAGCGGCCAGCCCTGACCACCACGAACGGGCTGGTGTCAAAGCAGCACCTGCCTGTGGTCCCCCCCCCCCCCAACTGCCACGAACAGAGGCTTCTTAGGCACCAGCCCCTATTTGTGGCAGCCAGGGTTGGCAGGCTCATAGGGTGTGTCTAAACTAAACTGCTCATAGGGTGTGTCTAAACTAAACTGCTCATAGGGTGTGTCTAAACTACATGGCTCCGTCGACGGAGCCATGTAGATTAGGCTGACCAGTAGAAGGAAATGAAGCCGTGATTTAAATAATCGCAGCTTCATTTAAATTTAAACGGCTGCCGCGCTCTGCCGACCAGCTGATGATCAGCTGTTTGTCGGCAGATCGGGGCAGTCTGGACGCGCCGCGGTCGACAAGGAAGCCTTTGTCGACCGGCGCAGGTATGCCTCGTGAAACCATGTTTACCTGTGCTGGTGGACAAAGGTTTCCTTGTCGACTGCAGCGTGTCCAGACTGCCCCGATCTGCTGATAAACAGCTGATCATCAGCTGGTCGTCAGAGCGGGGCAGGCATTTAAATTTAAATATGGGGTTTGGTATCAAACTTACAGCGTGGTTTGCAAATTTTCACCTAGCAGTTCAAGATACTGCCACTGGTGCAAACAGCTGTAGTCCATAAATGTAAATAATTTAATCTTTGGTCCTACAGCTTTTAATCACTAATCCCCATTAGTTAACAACTCTTTCAGCATTTGTGCCCTCTGCACTAGACGTGGTCATTTTGCATCATTTCTGTTACCTTTTATTGGGTTCTTTGGCAAACATTGTGCAATGAATTTCCACTTCACAAAATCTATTTAGTAATGTAAACACTGTGTCAGAGACTTTATATTGCAAAGCTGGAGGCACAATATTAAATAAGCATTAAAGGGAGTGATCAATTAACATTTTCATTTGGTTCTGCAAATGAAAATGGTAATTGAGCTCTCTTTTAAAAATACTATAATGCTGGTCTAAACTTGCATTGTATTTGATTAGATTCCACTTCTCATCCAATTAACAACCTCACAGAGCCCTTCCATCTGAATCTGGCAGTTAGATACAGCATGTTACCTAGGTCAGATGATTCATTTTTGTTTCCTTTGTGTGGTTCTCTCAAAGGCTACTTTTCACTATATACAAAGTACCATGCCTGCCATCTAAGTTAAAACTGTATTAAGGAGAAGACTACATGCTGAGCTTTCACTGCTGATATGAAATACTACAGCTGTACCTCTTTCCTCCCCCCCCCCCCCCCCCAAGAACTTAAATGCTACAAAATGTACTTTGGAATGGAAAAACTTAGTTTGTTGAGCAGGAGTAAATAGGATTATGCTAAAATCCATGCAAATCAGCTTTCTAAAGCAGTGCTTGCTGATTTGAAAAGACTATTAAATTAGGCACTGTCACTTTCAAATGGCTATACTCCGACATACCTCTGCACAATTCTCTTGAAATGGCCGATAAACACATTACATGCTAATCCCAATCAAAATGTCTGTGTGTTATGTTTGTCCTTTACGTCCTTAATGGAACTGTAACTGAATAATTCTCTTGACCCTGTTGGATTTGCATAAAAAGCACATTGAGTTAGTCCTGTTCTTGTTTGACAACAAGCACCTGTTATTCCTAGACATGATCTTGTAGTCTGAAGCAAGAGATTTCAAAAATGTTTTCAAGCCATTCATGTTAGGATGAAGCAAATAATGGGATTTTACAGTGTGTATTTTCCCGGTGTTGTAATGCAAAGAAAACAAGCACAATTAATTGGAAACTAGCTCAAAAAGCCTGAAAAAACAGAGTTTACTTGGGCATGTGAGATTTTCATGTTATGCATGTAGCATGTAGGCTTTGGGGAAAAGAAGTGATGTAGACTCAAGTCATAGGATATAAAGGATTGGATTCTGCCCTGAAATACCGAAGCCTACCTTCTGTTGACTTCAGTAGAATTTGTCTGCTCATATGTTGAGACAGAATTTATACCAAAGCCTTTCACTTATTGGGCATTGAGTCAAACATGCCCAGTTCAATAACGATAAAACATTATTTCCATTAGATGGCCTCTAGTTTCTAGTGAATATCGCCACCATCCCAATTGGCATCACAATATAATGAATATTCAAAATAAATATTGTTTTAAGTTGTCTGTTCCCACCTGCATGCTCTATGGACAGTTGCAAACTAGCCATGCTCTACTGGCTAAATAGCCACATGAGGCTAGTGTGTTGGACACCATAGTCCTACACTGTTAAGAGTCAAGGTTTTTGAAGGACAGAAACGAATGCAGTCCAGATCAGGAGCTTTAAAATTAGGCCTACCAGCCTTGCTTTCATTTCTGGGTCTGTGTGTTCACTTCACATAGTACCTCCACTCTGTTCTGTTCTTGTAAGCAGTCAGGAGAAATGGACCCTTGTACAGAAAACCCCTTTCTAAGTCCATCACTTTAACCTTTTTCTGAAGTGTAGAGAGAACCTGTATTAAGTGACTAGTATTGTGTATTTCTTTGAAGAGTTACTTAAGATATGTTTCACTGTGTTTTCACTGCCTCCTTACAAGGAGAATAAAAGGAAAATACAGGGTATGATTACTGTGTGTATTATCACGTGCAAAACATGCACCTAAAATCTCAAAGCACCCAAGTGCTTTGAATTGTCAGTGACTCAGTAGAATAGTCTAGCTTTGTCTGTAGTTTGTACTTCACTGAGGGGGATGTCTGGATTGGGTGGGATGTAAGAAAACACTAGTTTTATGATAAAGGGGATACCTTAAAAAGAAATGGAGTGTTCTTAAACTAGGTATTTTGGAAGTGTCAGTTTTTGATCTGAGGAAGTGGGTCTGGCCCACGAAAGCTCATCATCTAATAAACCATCTTGTTAGTCTTTAAAGTGCTACATTGTCCTGCATTTTGCTTCAACTACCCCAGACTAACACGGCTACATTTCTATCACTATTCTAACTGCTTATAGACTCTGTAAATAAAAATAATAAAGGCACTATATTGGATGATTCCTGATATTTTAAAAAGCCGTGTAACCAAGAATTTGGTGCATTGTTGTCAGGGAGTTTTTTTGTCCTCTTTTCTACTTAGCTGTGTCATTTACAAGAAAACATACTTGAGACGTAGACTTTGTAACTTATAAGTGAAAACATATTGATTAGAAGAGCAGCTTTTCCTTTCATATTCTGAAGTGTATGACTATTCTGTTTTTAATTAAATGACAAGGGGATAATGTTTGGTTCCTACCCAAAGCTGCCCTGTGGTAACCTTTCAGCAGCTGTTCAAACTAGGGGAAAAAAAAGGATCATCTTAGGAAAAGCTAAAAAAGGACATGCAAGAAAACTGTTCTCTCACCGATTCACAAAAAAGCTGCTTAGGGAGCTGAAAGATTTTCCATTTGGTTTAATTACAGAGATCCGATGAATTGCAAGTTAAAGGAGTCAAAACTCTGCCACTTAAAACAGTGAGTTTCAATATTCTAAACAGAGGGACAAGCTATACTGGGTCAGAGCAAAGGTCCATGTAGCCCAGTATCCTGACTTCTGATAGTGGCCAGTATCTGATGCTCCAGAGGGAGTGATCAAGTGATTCCTCTCCTGTCATCCATTTCCATCCTCTGACAAACAGAGACTAGGGACCTCATTCTTACTCATCCCAGCTAATAAGTATTGATGGACTTATCATCCATGAATTTATCTAGTTCTTTTTTGAACCCTGTTAAAGACCAGGTCTTCACAATATCCTCTGGCAAGAAGTCCCACAGGTTGACTGTGCGCTGCGTGAAGAAAAACTTCCTTTTGTTTGTTATAAACCTGCCCCCTATTAAATAAATGATTTATTATTACTTCAACTCACTTAACCAATTATCCTCTCACAGATACCATAAGAAATATGCTCCCCTGCATGAGCATGCTTAACTCCCACTAAAGATTGATGGAGTTGTACACATCTCAGAGGACAGCAGACTCCCTGAATATGCTTTTATAAATTTCTCACTCGGGACATGGACCTTTGGTCTGATCCAGTATGGCTGCTGTTATGAAATATTTAGAGTATGATGTTTGACTTGCTGAGACTGATTAAAAGATAAAATAGAAACAGTAGCATATACATTTTATTGTACACATTATGTAGGAAAATAACTGTTTTAAAGAGTAAGTGCCAAGTCCTTCCATTTGTTGAGTGACTTCTTACTTAAACAGTCAATTGCACTTGAAATCTGCAGGAGTTGATAGCATGCATTTAGCACCTTTCAGGGAACAGGCCATTAATGATAAGATGCAAAACTAGCATGCAGTAAAGCATCAGGTCCCAATCATTGTCCGCATAATAAATATGCAAATAAAATGTTACCAGTCCGCCCAAAGTTTGTGAATGTTTGACAGTCCATGGTTTAAAAAAAGTTCCCTGCAGTAATGGATTGCTAGAAGTATTTGAGCTTATTCATTCAGTTTGTAAACACTGCTTTTCTTCCCATGTGCATGTATATGCACACATTTTCTTTTTCTCTTTCCTTTTCTCTGTCGGTGCACAGAGCATCAGATTACAAAGTGGAGCAAACTAACAAAACAAGCAGAGCAGGATGTAAGAATTTATATTTTTTTCCCTCCGTGCTGTCTTTGGCAGAACTGCGACATTTACACTATTGCTAGACAGAGGGATTTGAGTTTCCTGGTATTCTGTGACCTACTTAGAGAAAAAGAGTAGCTTATAGTTCCAATTAATATACAGAGATTTTTATATCCATAAGATCATGTTATAAGGAATGATGACTACCACAGTATAATTGCATAATAGCAATTGCTTACATCTATAGTACATCAGATACATCTGCATCATTATGGTCCTGCATGAACATAAAATATGTCCTAGGAATTAAACTGGGGATGTCCATAAAAGTTGAGTCAGGGAGCATAAGGTGAATGAGAGAGAGACATACATCCATGTAATTTATAAACATTTTTTAAAACCTATGTTGAAGTAGTTTTTTATGTTAAATGTTTATCATTGGGGGGGGGGGGGGGGGGAGCTCTTAAGAACGTCCTTTATAATTGGGATATTTGTTGTTAGTCCTATTTGTAGGGGTTGCCTGAAAACACTCCATTTGCCTTTGATAACATGATTACTATAGAATCTGCAGTAATTCTTGTGTTTAGCATAGATGCTAGTAAGGGAGCATGGAGGTTAAGTTAAAGGCAAATTACAGACTTAAGAGGTGTCTGCAATATATAGAATGGTATGTTTATGGCAGATTGTTCTAAAGTACAAACTCCAGGGGACCACTTTGTCATATTTTATTCATTTGGCTCAAGTATCATTTTTACAGGGGACATATCTCATTTTGGACCTCAAATTCTTTCTTAAAACACAAAAATAGTTTCATGTTTGACCTCTCTGCTGGCTCGAAAGAGGAAAAGGAACAAATGATGAGGATGATGTGCATATTTTCCTTGCTTGTATTGCTTGACATTATTCATGCCTCTGGAATGAAGGAATGTTGTTTAGGGTCCCCATGCTGAATATGGGACACCTGGTAAAATTATTTGTATTCAAGCAGGTTTAACAACAAGCAAGCAAAACTATACAGTTAAAACAGGGTGCAGGGAGTTGGTAGCTCAGGTGTGGCTGGGGGGGGCTATGTGCAGGCAGGCAGGTAGCTCAGGCAGGGAGGACGTAGCTAGAGGTTATGTGCGGATAGGCTGCAGGTAGGGAGTAGCTAGGGGTTGTGCAGACAGAGGGTAGCTTGAGGGCAGGCAGAAGGTAGCTAGGGACAGTGTATGGCTAGGGAGTAGCCCAAGGACTAGCTGCACAGGGCAACCCCTTCCCAATGCCCTAGGAGTGGGGCCCTGGGCAAGTCTCCTGCCACAGGCCCTGCCCCTACCTATCTCTGATCCACCCTCCCATGCCCCACCCCTGCTTTGCCCTCTGGATTCCTCTGCCAAGCATCGCAGCCCAAGGGACTACTGGGCCTGGCACGTGGCAGCAGTGATCTGCACTCACCACAGCGGCAGGATCCGAAGTGGCCTGCCAGCCTGCTCTGCGCAGTGGCACACTCCTTCCCGTTGCCATGGAGAAACAAAGCGGAGCCAGCTGGAGGAAAGAGGGGTGGGGGGGGGGGGGAGAGAGAGACTGAGACTCTCTTCCTGCTGCCCTACACCAGGCCCTGTAATCCCCTGGGTCCCTCCCATCCATAGGGTGGCCACCACAAGCCGAACACTACCCTGCCTGCACAATGGCACCAGCCAGAGGAACAGCTGCCTGGCTCTGGCTTCCTGCCTCCAAACTGTCCAGGGGGCAGGGAGAGGAGGGGTGGGTCTGTGCACTTCCACTGAAGTTTGGAGGGGAGCAACATCCCCAATGCCCCCTCCTCCATCCCCCCAGTTCTGGCCATGCTGGCTTCTGCTGTATGGGGAGCACCAGGGATCCAGGATTCACCCCCTCAGCTCCTGCTTTCATACTGCAAGGGTTGCCAGGGCTTTGAGGTTCAGCTCCCAGCTTCAATAGGGTGTAGGGGGAATACCAGGGATTGGGGATGCTGGAGATTGAGGCTTCAGGCCTGGGGTGGGGCATCAGGGATTTGAGACTTCAGCAGCTCTTGCTTCAGTCCCATGGGGAGCGCTGAGGTTGAGATGACACTCTCCTAGGGCTGGCTCTCCTCCCACCTGGCTTTGCCTCTTCTCACCTCTCCACCTGGCCTGAGGCCCACACATGCTTTTCCTAACTGGCTGCTGCCTTCCCACTCTTACTGGCTGTGTGAGCAAAGGGAGGTGGAAGCAGAGGGACGGCTTCAGCCCCTGCACAAGAGGAAGGAACACCAGCAGTGCCTACCCCACGGCACTAGCCAGAGGAGTAGCTGCCTTGTAGCTGGAGCACTGCATTTGCTACAGAGCCCCACAACTTTGCCCACACGCTCTGGAGGTTTCTCCCCACAGACAGCACTGGGCACGCGGGCTGCAGCTCTGCTGCTTCCAGCTGGAGCCCATCACTCATGGTTTGGGCAACAGGAGGAGGCAGAAATCCAGGCTTCTACAGGATATGTGCGTGCGCTAAGGATTGAATTCAGTGGAGCTCTGCTAATTTACACTTGAGAGGCATGGAGTCCAGAAAGCTATTTCTTCAGAATCTGCTTTACTCTGCCAAGGTGTTTGAAATAAAAATAATTCACAATTGAAAATGTATTGAAAGGAAAAAGGGCCACATTGTGGATTAGTCATTTCCCGAGAACTAACCTCCCCTCGTACAATTGTAATTTGAAAAGCAAAATGAAACTGCAACAGTGTTCAAGCAAGCAGCAGGCTACTATTCAGTGTTATTTGTCAAGGTGGTCATAGATGAGTGACAGACCAGATTTTAGTCAATGGAATTACTCTAGTCCAGAAATTTAGAGATAGTTAAATTGCTTTTAATTAAAGAGGGAAGGAGCATAGAACATACAATATATTTCAACTAAACTCTAGTTTCTGGCTTTCCTGCCATTCTTCCCTGGTTCAGTTTCCAAATACTTGCAAAGCCCTTTAGCTTATAGACAAAAAGAAAGCTCATGCAATGCACTCATGCTGACCACATAACTCTAGGATCAATGGACCAACACCATCCACTCCTCTACAGAGATTTTATAAATAAAGAAACTAATTGTGAATAAAGAGAACTGGATTCAACCCCAGGCATCCTGTGTGAAGCTGAGCAAGATCATTTACCTCAAATTGCAGACATTTGAATATCATGGTGATGGGTGACCTTATAAAATATTAGATTGTGGGCAGGAGGTGGCTAGGAAAATCCAGCTCATTATAAATAATGTCGTATATTTCAAGCCAAAATAAACGAAGAACATTGACATGATGCTGTATTTGAACTCAACGAACTCTAATGTTGAGAACAATATCCCAACTTTTCTCAATTTGATTTTCTTAGTTTTATTTTTTAGTATGGCATTTTCCCTTCTTCCCCATATGTTTTGTTGCCCTTCACATTGATGGTCCTTGCTTATAGTATTTACTTCCATAATGGCTCAGAGAAAACTTCCTTTATGAACGTGAGCCAAAGTACTGAAGGGTACTTGCTTCACTCCAGTGCATGAACAGATGGGGAGCAGTGAACTAGCTGCACAAAGAGTTCTAACTGTCTTCCATGTTATTATAGCTTCCCCACGCTCACAATTCTCATGAGTGGGCACAGAGAGCCTCTTTATGGTAATGACTTGGAATTCATAAAAGTTAATGGAAAAAAATCATAGTGACACCATACACGCTCAGATGGTTGAGTAGGCACTTCAGTGCTGCTAAGTACATTTGCTACAGTGGGACTGGTGATTGCTTTCACATTTCTCAGGAGACCATATTTACTTGAATTCTGAGTTTTATTTTCATACTGCTTCCTCTCTCTTGAGCTCTTCCCGTAACATTTGAAACTACTAAGGATTCCATAAATATTGTCATTTGAAAGATCTTCTTTAAAAAAAAAAAGGAACAAAATCAACCAAAAATCCCCATACCATTGGAATTCAACTGCATGCAGTATTGCTTGTTTCTAAAAATAGTTCTAAGGAAATGTTACATATAGTAGATGATAACTTACCACATCCCGTGAGTGGATGCCATTTATTCTTAAAATATTGAATGAACAACATTTTTAGTTTGTTTGGCTGGGTCATGGCTACTAGCTCTGTTAGTTGTTAACCTTCAACAAGGTTTTGGGTGGCCTACTGCAGGCCATGGGAGTTGTCATGGACTTCAGGGAGGCCAGTGTTTTGATGTTTGTACACATTTTCTTTAATAATCCATGGGAATTTCCCTTAGGCCCAAATAAAAACTGAGTAAGGACCTCAGGATTGGCGCTCTTGCTCCAGGATTGCATCAGTATATCTCACTTGAAGTCAGTGTATTAACATGGGTAATAGTTAATTCCGACCAATTTTTTTTAAATGACCTCCAATCCATGAGTACAAAAAGTTGGACAAGTTGCAATTTAGTAATATTATGGCCCAGAAGTTTCCTGATACTGTGGTTATATGACCATGACCACCTGACCCTACTTGGATGGATCATTCCTGAAATATACATTTCAAGCTCCGGTCCTAAGCTGAATGACTCCAAGACAGAACTTGACTTGTATTCCCTGTGGTTCCTTCTGCTCTGCACCTGTTTGAGGCTTAGAGGTGGTGCCAGCCTCTTCCTGGTGGGAGAGACCGAGTGGGCTTTAGCCTCAGGGTGTGTCTAGACTACCTAGTTTTGTCGACAAAAGTGGACTTTTGTCGACAAAACTATACCAGCGTCTACACTACCACTGAGTTCTGTCGACATAACGTCGACAGAACTCAGCAGTTTTGTCGACGCTGGTATACCTCATTTTACGAGGCATAACACCTTCTGTCGACAGAACTCTGTCGACAGAAGGTGTTTTATTGCCTGTAACGCTGCGTCCAGACTACGGAGTTCTGTCGACAAAGCAGCTTGCTTTGTCGACAGAACTCAATGTGTCTGGACGCTCTTTGTCGACGGAAGTTTTGTCGACCGTATCTGTCGACAAAACTTCTGTCAATAAAATGCGGTAGTCTAGAAGTACCCTCACTCTCACCCCAAGACTCTGACCCCGGCTCCTCCTCTTCCCTCTAAGTTCAGCCCCTCTCCAGCTCATATGCGGGAGTTGGACAATGAAAAGAGCCACCCAGAAAGCCCAGTACTCTGCAGGGAGTCTCAGAATCTCAACCTGCCTTGGTTGCCATGGCGGGGAGGGATATGAGCTGGGGCTATCCTTGGGCTCCTATCGCTGTCCGGCTTTTTGGCCTGTCGGGGCGGTTCAGCTCCTGCATGTGTTTCATTTTGAAAAGGTGGTCACCCTAATAGTGATACAAATTTATATTGAAAATTCTTTTATTTAGATTTAGCTTCTACTCATGGTTAAACTTTTGACCTCCTTTTATGTATTGAATGGAAGATTTTGATGTCCTTAAAGAAATTTAAAAAGTTTGATGGTGATAAGTTCTGTCCCCCCACCAAGTTATCATATAGGTGCCTTCTGAATATGTTTTAATAATAATTTAATATATATGTCAGCCAAGTTGGAGTGACAGAAATCTATCTCTGTGGATGTAGTATTTTGAATTTGTATACACATGCTCATCTCCAAGTTGCCTATTCAGAAGCTCATCTACATTAAAACATAGCAAAGATAATACATATTTTAGGTTAAATACATTCACAGAGTTGAGACAACTATCATTTTTGCCCAAATATGTTTTTAAAATGCTATTTTTGTCAGAAAAGCAAAATGGGAGGGAATGGTATCTGCAGAGAGCAGATTTCAGGGTTTAAATTGTCAGCTTCTTTCTCCACCTAAAAATGCATTCAGCGTTTGCCCTGAGAAATCCTAGTTCATTCATTGCCTCAATGACAGCCCTGCCCACCTCCACTAAAAATAAATCATACAGCTGTTAAAATTTAGTGCATATTTGGTTTTCTTGTAAACGCTGATGGATTTTTCTAAATATTTTGGAGGGGGAGAATTTAAAAGTGTTAGGTAGAATCTTTTTTTAAATGTACATGAAAATAAATAACATAATAATGTCATAAGCTAAAGAACTGAAGCTTGAAACTATGGGAGGCATTGAGACACCAACAAGCTTCTAAGAAAACCTTTTATGTTTTATTATTTTTGTGTGGGTGTACTACATTTGTTCATCTACTGCTGCATGGTAATAGTTGGTATAGGTGCCCTTTCTTCCCTCCATGCTTTGTCCCATGTGTCTTTTAATTCCCACTAACTATGTTGAATTAGCATTGAATTCCTGGTATGCAAGCAGAAAGTTCTGAACAAAATAGAGCCATACGGTATGTAGCGCCTGCTAATTTTCTCGAGGGAGTGTGGGAAAACAGATGGAACATGGCTTTACCAAATTCATTTTGAAAAGCACATAAGCATGTAGGAACAAACCACATAAACAGTTAATACTTAAAACACTGCAGAATGGTAATTAAAATAATAATATTTTTTAAACAAAAGTTTTTTCATAATACAGTTGATAATTGTAACACATAATTCATAGATGTTTGATTTGATCTACCTGCCCTATCACAGCGTTTTTTGTTGGGGTTGTTTGTTTGTTTGCTTAACTAAGAAAACCTGGGATCGAGTGTCAGAGGGGTAGCCTTGTTAGTCTGAATCTTCAAATGCGGCGAGGAATCCTGTGGCACCTTATAGACTAACCGAAGTGTTGGAGCATAAGCTTTCTTGGGCAAAGACTCACTTCTTCATCACATGCATCTGACGAAGTGGACTTTTGTCGACAAAACTATACCTGCATCTACACTACCGCCGAGTTCTGTCAACATGATGTCGACAGAACTCGGCAGTTTTGTTGACAGCGGCAAACCTCATTCTACAAGGAATAGCACCTTTTCTCGACGAGTTCTGTCAACAGAAGGCATTATTGCATCTTCACTGTCCTTTGCGTCTCGACTCTCGTGTCGACAAACCAGCTTGCTTTGTCGACAGATCTGGATGTAGTCTAGATGCTCTTTGTCGACAGAAGCTTTGTCGATGGTATCTGTTGACAAAAGCCTGTAGTTTAGACGTACCCTGAGGCCTTGTCTATAAGACACAATTAAGTCAACCTATATCAGGTCAAAATACAACCACCACAATAATTACTGCATTTTTAATGTCCACCCTATGCTCCTTCACTTCCTTACCTGAAGCCCTTGCATTGGCTTAAGTGGGACAGTGGTAGTGGGTGGAGGGGGCTGTCAGCTGAGAGGTCCTCCTGGAGCCAACAACTCTATAGGCCTCGCTGGAGATGGTTTTGGTAACTATGAAGGAATAATAGAGGTTTAGTGCAGCTGTACCGAATGTTCTTGCTAATAAAATACTAATAATGCTTCACACCAGAAATAGAAGCACTTTACAAATATTAACAAATCTAATCTCAGCTCCTCTGTGGTGTACTCTTAAAAATAAATAATGTATAGTCATTTCCTGACTTGGGCTTGTGAGTAAGAAAGAGATGGAGATAACAGGCTATAATTAGACTGAGAGCTGAGTTCTTGAGACCACCTTACCTGTTCAAAACAACCCAGTCTCTTCTTCTGAGTTCTGATTCTTTCTTGTGGGGAGGGATGGAGAAGACAGCCCAACCTTTCTCTCTTGATTCAAAACAATCAAAGCAAGGACAAGTATAAAACCTACCACACTGTCGAACTAGCATAGTGGCAGGAATAAAAACAATCTTTTAATTGAAGTTCATTGTCAACAAGCCGTTATGTTCTGGGTAGTGTAATATAGTTTGAGATACACTTTTATGAGACTTCTAAAACAGAACTCCCTTTGCTAATGAATGGTGAACTACTTTGTCATGGAAGCTTGCATGAAGGGTGATTTTTCTCTCTCTGCCTCTTCCCCTCTCCCATAAATCCCATCAGTCTACCTTTATGATACATCAGACCCGATGAACTTTTACACAGATAGCTAAAGGCCTTGCTAGGCTCCTATCCTACAGCATCATCTTCACTCACCTGCAAGAGGATGGAAATGGGTTGAAGAAAGTACTGCACCTTCTGTGTTTTGAGAGACTTCTGGTCAGAAATATCTACTATGATTAAATGTGCAGCAGTTTTGTGGTTAAATATTTAGCTTATGAATTGTCATCCACAAAGAAAATAACCTGACCCCATTGCACTCATTCACCATTTTCTTGCCAAGTTAAACAAAAAAAATAGGCTGGCACAGATTTTATTAGTTACCCTTGGTAACTCTAGACCAATATAAATGTATTTTACCCAACTTTACAAGGTATGAGCCAAATCCTAAGAGATGCTGAGCATAGTGAAGTCAGTGGGAAATGCAGGTGCTTACTGCTTCTTGGGATTTGGCTCTATATTATTTAATACATAATCCCTTACTTAAACACCTTTTCTTCTTCTTTAGAAGGAGTTAGGCAAATTTTATTAACTAAACTAACAAAGCAGGCTTTCAAGCTCCTTTTTAGCCCCCTTATGTACTGCTAGAGAGTTTAAATTGAATACAAGAGTATGAAGCACTTTGTTGCTACATTACAGTCCATATTTTTATTAGTCGATTAGCATTTTCCTCTATCAGTGCATGATGATTTGATGGGAGTCCCAGGGTAGATTGAGACAAGAACTATCACAACCAACCTCAACCCTTCCAATTACAACTTAAGATTTGGCAACAAGAAGCATATCGCGATACTTATCACTCATGTTTCATACATTTTGTTTCTAAACATCAGAGGAAAAATAATACCACTTTTTCCTCCCAAGCAAATATTCCAACTTCATATGTCAGAATTCTCCAAATGAAGTATTATTTATCTTGTGAAACAGAATATCTGGCTGATGTGTTATGGCAGAGGGAAGGGGGCGATAGAAGTGAGCATGGTATCCAGCAGAAATTGGGCTTGAAAAAACTAGGAGATTCAGGAAGAGGCCAGGAGTGTGTGCTTGTGAGTTTGAAGGGGGAAAATACAGCAACAAACTCTGGAATTAGTTAGACAGATTACAGGTCACCACAGGGAATCTTATTTTCATTTAAATAAGCATATGGCTCAATGCATTTGACAGTCAGGAGAACTTCATTACTGGCAAAACTCCCACCTGCTTCCCCAGGCAGTTTCATGTTATCTGCACTCCTACTAGCAGCTAACTTAAAAATCATATGGCAAGATTTCCCACACTGACCCTGAGGAGTTTCTGAGAATCAGGGGGTAGCAGCAGGGGAGCGAACAGACTCACCTGGCCCATGGGCAAGGTGGGGGTGGGTCTGGCTCTGAGATCCCAGAAGGGGTGAGGTCTCAGTCAGGAGGAGGCAGACAGCCCTTAGCACTGCCTGGAGCTCACCATTCAGGGCTCAAGTGGCAATTTAAAGGGCCTGAGGCTCCGGCTCCTTTTGAATCGCCAAGCCCAGAGGCAGCCTCCTCGTACTCTCCACGTCCATGGGCTTGGATAGTCTATCAGGATTTGTTTGGCATAGTCAGTCTCACCCAAAGTCGTCATCCTCATCCTCTCCTTGTCCTAAACAGGTCCCCTTAGCCATCAGATCCCAGGCATTTTTCTGAAGTTACTCCATACTTGGTTCTGCCTCATTTCCATGGTAACACTATATGTTAATTCACAACACCTAAAGCTTTAGTCAGTGCATACAGAGACTATTGCTTTGTGGTATTGGATGAAAGGGCCTGGGCACAGTCCAGATAGCTATCTCTGGCATATCTGATAACAAATCTCAACCTGACTAAATCCTTACTCACTTAGCCACAGGAAATGACCAATATTTGCATTGTGTTTCTTTGCATTGAGAATGACGCAAGCAAACTCTATGCCCGGGTAGCTCCGGGATTCGAATTCAAATCTTTCTGCCAAGCTCATGGCAGTTGATGTCAACTGTGCTTTATGCAGTCCTCCTCCCAATAACGTTTTAGGTCAAGGTAAAGTGATTTATTTAGTGCAAATAATTCTCTTCCCATATGCTGAAATACCAGCAGTGTACAAATCCACATCACTGTTGTCAGAGTAGCCCTGTAGAACTTAATTAATAACATAAGCCTCTTCCTTTTGATACGTTCCGCACCAAAAAGCTTTTATGGAATTTATGTAGTCATTGGATAACTGGGAAGTGCATCTCATAGATCAGCAACTAGTTAAAAGTAAGGAACCAAAAGATAAGAATAAATGGTTAGTTATCAAAACAGAGGGCGGTAATGATTTGTACTGAGACTATTCACAAATAAACTGGAAAAGACCATAAAATGGCAAAATTTGCAGATGGTATAAAATTATTCAGAATAGTAGAGTCCCACAGGGCCCTCCAAAGTGTGGAGCCTGATTGCCTTGAACCATCCAATGGACAGGGCGGCTTTGGTGGATAGTTCTCTGCCATCTCCACATACAGCAGTAGTCAAAACGTCTAACAGAATGTTAGGAACTATTGGGAAAGGATAGAAAATAAGACTGCAAATATCATAACTACCACCTTGGATACTGTATTCATTTCTGGTTGCCCCTTCTCAAAAAGGATATATTGAAACTGGAAAAGGTTCAGAGAAGCACAACAAAGATGATCAAAGGTAGGGAACAGTTTCCATATGAGGAGAGAGTAGGGCTGTGAATACACAGGAGAGCTTACAGGAGCACAGCTGTACCAATGCTGCAGTGCCCTAAGTTCTCTTGCATAGTTGCTCTGTGCCAACACTGGTTTATCTGCGTGTCCACATGCATGGCTACTTGCAGCTGCCATTGGCTGTGGTTTGCCATACCCAACCAATGGGGCTGCATGAGACCACTACTTTCCCACAGCTCTCGTTGGAAATGGTGAACCACAGCCACTGGGAGCTACAAGTGGCTATGCCTGGGTGCTCTAGTAAACAAAGCATCTGGCATCTTGCCAGGGGCTTACAATTTGCCAAGGTATCTGGCCGCCCTTGCCAGAGGTTCCCAATCCCTGCTTTAGGCTCAGTGGACATTAGGTGTGCACTGGAGTTAGCCGAGCAATAAGCTCAATGAGGACATCTGGCTAATTAAAATTATCTTTTTGAAAAGTTTCCTTGACAAATAAGCTCCTAGGTGTTTGTGTCTGTTGCAGAATTCCAAGTAGGGACTGAAGTGCTGCTGTATAGGCCTTGGATTTGCAGCTATGGCAGCAGTATCTTTAGAGAAGCATTTTAACCAATGCTTCATGTGACCAGGGTACAAGTACTAAACCGCCGAGGGGAAGAATGTCCCTCTGTAACTTAGCACACTGAGGCGTTGCATTTCACAGATGGCATTTTCACCAGCAAGCTTAGGCTTGTTGTTGTCCTTCTCCCCAATCCCATGCCCTTTCACTTATTTAATTGAAGATACTGTACAAAGCTGATTCTTCATCCACATCAAGGGATTGCTCCAAAATTTAGTAAGGTTGAAACGGTTATGGATTACATTAGGGCTTCCTATTGATAAGGCTTTCTGCATTTCCATTGCTTTGATTGGAAGGAATGATTAATTTAATTGTCTGATGAAGTCTCTCGAAGGACTTAAGTCACTTCCAACTCCATCCTGATGCCATATGGCTTTATGTACAGTATGCCATTATAGACACTTTCAGAATTGTTTTTCCTTTATTTAAGCATGAACGGTGTCTGAACTTCCTATACTGTTGCGAGAACCACAGGTCTGATGATGCATACCCAAGGGGAGAAGGACAGAACCAGGTGGACTGTTTTAGCAAATAAGAGATTTATTTATTACAGTGATGAATTTATAGTATTTATTCTAAGATTTTTAATAGACCGTGTTAATGAATTTGCAGTATTTATTCTATGATTTCTAGTTAAACATGTCAGAAATATAAGGATGGGAACGGAAAGGGGACTAGTCTCTATTCTAAAGATATCCAGCTACACTAATTAAATAACAGTGATAACTACATACTCTATGTACTACCAAAAACAACTGCAACACTAAGCTTATACAACAAAGAAAATCAAATCATTCATACCAACTTACACAGCACACAGAACATTTCAAAGATATCGGTTCGGTTGCAAAGGCCTTGGTTACGCTTGAGAGTCGGGGGAGGTGGCTGGTCGGTTGATCAGGCCGGCAGCGCTTTGCAGTATACGGGAGGGCACATGCACGATGGTACGTGTGTTGCGAAGATCTCCCCGAGCGAGCTGTGCGATCGGGGTTTATCCCCAAGTCAGCACATCGCTTTCCCGTGATTGCATATTACCATATACAGCCCAACGGTCACCAAGTGGGGTCTGTGTCCCAGGGGTTGGGCCGAAACTGTGCAGGTTTCATGTGACCAGGTAAGCCCCGCAGTTTTCACGCCAAGGTAACAAGAGGGAGAGTCTGAGGCTATTTTCCCCTTTTCACACCTTCCCTTTTTCTAAAGGGGTGCGACCGGTTTCTCCCAAGGAGTATTGCAGACCACTATAGCAAGAGTGGCCTGGCCAAACTTTTTTACTGGGGGACAGTTTTTTTTTCTAACATATACATGAACTTTTTGTATTTATTTAATGAGCCTTTCTAGAAGATTAAATAGTCACTAACCAGAAATCAATTATCTGTGGTAACGAGGGCTCCTGAATTTACTACTTTTTAGTCCTTGGGGGAATTCTGGAATTTAAGGAAACCCTGGAAGAAATTATGCTAATTTACTTCAAGCAGATTTTAAGATGGTGATAAACGTTGCAGAATTCATGGAAGCACTGGAGTTTTCAAAGGAAGTGAGCATTGCATATGTACAGGGTATATATGTAGTTAGCCCATCTATACAGCTGACCCTGCAGAGTACATTTCCAGGATTAGAAATCTTTTGTTTTATTTAGCAATGATTGTTTTGCCATTGAATTACAAGTTTTTTAGCTCCTAGAGTTTTTGATGAGTTAGAACTAGGTGAATTGTTTGTGTTAAATGTTTCCTGAAATACATGCAAATGAAAATTCAGTGCTTTTATTTGGTATCCTTTTGTATTCACTTCCTGGAGTTGTCTAGTGACCTAGGCAGCAGGGTTTTGTGAAACAACAAACCTTATGTGAATATTACAGACTATTTCTGGAAAGGAAATTATAAATGTGAAATAGCACCAGAAACCTGCTTTTAAGAGTTACTTTGTTCCTCCTACACAGGCTAAACCACGCTTCAGTCAGGCCATCCTTCCCACCAATTGGCTCCTGTTTTAGTCTTCACTCTGACTTCTTTATGCTTTTTTTTCTCTGATGCCTGCTGTGCCTGGAACATCTTTCCTCTCCTCCACAAATCTCTTCTTAAAACCCTCTTCCTCCCTTGATGGGAAAGAACAAATTCCCATTCCCCAGTGCCAAAGAAAAGCCAATGCAATGCACGTGCTTGAATTTGAAAATGGAACCCCTTATATTTGACAGTTGTAACCTACTGGGTAGTATGCAGGTTTGTCCCCATCTGTGCCTGATCCACAGAGCACATGAGTTTTATGTCCTCTCTAGACACCCTGCCTCTTCAGCTCTGGGGGTTCGTGGTTCAGATCTTGGTGACAGTCAAAATGGTGGTGGTTACTCTCTGCACTAGACACAACTAAGGAGGAAGGGGCATAGTCCATGCCCCCAAGAAGTCATGATTAGATCAATAATACAATTGATAATTCAATTGATAATTCACCAACTAACTCCTCACTAATGAACTGATGTCACAGAAGAGAAGATGTTTGGTGGGGAGCCATGTGTGTTTAAGAGGGGATGTAAATGACAAGGGGTTGTTGTTTGGCATTGTAGGAAAGAGAAGAGGGAATGCAGGAGGAAGAGGTATCAGGGAAGAGGGTCAGAGGATGCAAGAGTTGGGAGAAGTATATAAAAAGTTTGAGTGGTTTAGAAAAGAATAAAGAGAAAATGACTATGAGTAGGAGAAAATAAGTAAAGACCTGCCAGGATACAAAATGTGTGTCTGCATCCATGTCTATGTCCACAAAAATGAGCCATAGATAGTTACATCCATGGATGTGGATACCTGCAGATATAAAGTGGATATCTGCAGATTTACAGGGCTCCAGAAATGAGAGAAATTTGGCATGGCGTGGAGAAGGGAAGTAAAATCCAAATTTGACAAGGAAGCTATTGAGGATATTTGGAAAGTCAAGTAATTTAGTCTGAGAGGCAACAAAGTGAGATGATCTTAGCAACATGTGTATGTGGACTTGAGGGAATTGCAATGAGATGGAGAGACCAAAAGAGGTGGAAATTACTGTAGACAAGTTAAGAGAATGTGGAGGAAATGGAAAGGACAAGTTTGAAAGATTTGGCAGAGGGGAAAAAAAAAGTTCAGAACCTAAAATACATACATTCATTCATGTGGGGTTGAGTTAACCCTGGGAGGAAGGGGATTTATTTCCTTAAAAGAAGCTGGTGTTTTCATAAGAGCTCTTTAGAACCAAGATCGTGACAGGATTCTTATTCCTGGAACCTGAATAATTGTAATTGTGCACCACTGGTCTAGTTTTTCTCCTAATGATCCTAACAGATTGAATAAAGAAACTATATTGTTGTGTATATACAACCCAAAGCTATCCACAAATTAGCATAGAATATATTTCACAGGGATGCTGTAGGTGAGCCATCAAAGTTCCTGATGAATCTGATATCATTATGTGACTGCCATAGGGGAAATAAAGAAAACCAGATGTAAAGAGCATTTGTATTGATCAGTTAGTGGTTTCCTTGTAAAACTTTGGGAACAAAAGAGGTTGCGTCATCGTATTTGATTTGCTTTTTTGTATGTTTAAATGCCTGATGTGAAATATCTTAGGTTCACTTGTGCAAGGGCCATTTCCTCTCCCCTGCCCCCACTCTTCCTATGTCCCAGTTAATGTTATAACCAGAGATGTTCCTATGTTAATGCTGTCTGCTATTGCTGCTGCTATTTCTGTGTTCTCCCTTCCAGACAAATTGCATGAAAGCCGCCTGCCTTTCAGTTGTAGTTGGTTTCCTTTCTTTTGCTTTCACAGCACTAATGTTACTCTGCTGGCAAAACTCTGGCTGGAATGCATTGCAGTGCAGCTGGGGAATGTAGAAGCAGCTGGTGTGCTGAGTAGGAATGATGTGTGAAATGTGTGGGTTTCATGCCCCACAATAGAAACTTATTTTTTATTCTCCTGGCTTTGGCTGCATGGAGAGTTCCTCCCTCCCGCAACAAACAAAACTCCACCTCCCAGCCAAAGAGCTAGCTGCCTACATACCCTAGTTAGCACTCATTCTGTTTTTCCTTTCCTTCCGACAAGAACAAGAGCTGTGTCTGTTTTTCTAGGCCATTCAGGAAGTCCTACAGTGTAATAATGACCCTGTTATCTAATGATCAGAGTTTACTTAGGCTTTCACTGCTGCTGCTATCTGCTTGAAACAACAACCCCCCAAAAAATTTTTGTGTTGCTGCTGTAGTTCAATTCAGAGTTGACAGCCAAGTGAAAAAGACGGTTGTATTCCCTAAAAGTGCTTTCCACTATAGTAACACTTTTTTTTTTAAAAAAAAACTGGAAATCAAACACAGATGTAGGAAAACTTTCGGCTTGTCTTACAAAAGTGAATGTGCCACCACGGCTCATTCATTTGAATTTATTGATAATGATTCATAAGTTTGAATATGGTGGTAATTCTGTGATGCTGCAGATTCAGAAAGAGGTTATTTTAAAGCATTTAATACTAAATGAATATATTATTAGGATACAGTTTTACAAAGGAGAAGGTTAGAAAAGACCACTTCATTAATCTTTGGGGAAAATCTCATCTCTTTTTCTCCCTTATTCTCTGACATGTATTGTAGCCAGCATGGTATATTTAAAGAATACTCTAGAGCTTAAAATGCTAATGCATGGATTCTGTGTAGATAATTGTTTGTAAAGTGTCATGCATTTATTTAAGGTGCTATCTAATTAATAGTATGGGGGGGGGGGGGGAGATCCGCTACCACACTTCAGTGTTCCCTCTAAGATTTTCCAACCATGAGCAGAATGAGTTTTGGTTTGTGTACCAATACAGAGCTCATGTGCGCTGTTTTGGATGTGTGCCACCATGGCACCTATTGTATTAACACAGACACGTTCCCGGCCGCCAGAGCAGACCTTCCCCACCCCCCGTCAGGTGGCAGGCCCCATTCCCTACCACTGGAGCAGACGTCCCCCTGCCATCTGCTAGGTCCCATTCCCGGCTCCAGCTGCCAGAACAGGCCCTGGTCTTCCTACCACATGGCAGCCCCAGCCACTGGAGCAGGCCTCCCTCATTGCCACGAGGCCACTGCAGGTTCTGCCTCCACCCCTACCCCAGTGGCTCTCTTACCATGCTGTCTCAGCCAGCCCCACCCACCAGAGAAGCCACTGAGGCAGCTCTCCAGAGGAGGTGGGCGGGGGGAAGAATTTTTTGTGCACAGCCGCATAGGCGCTGTGCACCTTAGCGGGAACTATGCTGCACTTACACATGATAGAGAACTTTGGACCTGCTAAACGGGGATATATAAGCAACTACACTGATACTTGGAACTTACATAACTTCTTTCTTCTGAAATTTAAGGCATCTTTATAGTCATTTAAATAGGGTTCACCGCTCCCCCACGGGGAGTACATATTAAGCCCATTTAATAGACGGATAAACTGAAGCACCACGTATTTAAGTAGCTTATGAGGGGGGGAAATCAGTAGTAGTCACTAGAATAGAACCCAGGGGTCCTGACTTCCATTTCCTACTATAACCACAGATGTTATAAGTAGGCTCCTGTCCTGCCTTGACGGTAATATCAGGTTAACTTTTCAAAAGCACTCAAGTTCCATTTGTTAAGAGCGACTTATGCACTTTGGGGATCACGTGTCCTTAAAAGTCAACAATGCTAAGTCTCTTCAGTGCCTTGGAAAATTTTATCCATCACTGCTAGTATATCTTCAACCAAGACAGAAAAGGGTGTTTGTCAGGATAGGATACACAGATTGTTGTGGCTTCCTTTACTAGGCTATTACATTTTCAGAATAATGCCCATTAAAATAAATGTACATCTCTTATTTTCAGTAATAGGACTCATGCTTAATTTTTAGTTTACGCTAAAAATAAATGTGCTGCCTGACATACAAGCAATGCCTGGATCAGACTAACTTGTAGACACTCACTCAAACTACATGCCGATAATTTCCATGTCATATCAAGCATTTGCATATTGAAACTAAAAGGGATGTGTATTATTTTAACATAATGGTGCATTTCAGTACAACTTGCAGTAGATGAGAACACCTATGGGCATGTGACATTTACAGTAATAGCAAGAGAGTGCATTATGCTCAGGGCTATCCCTATGATGATCAGATGAATTGGCACTTAAAATAAATCTTCTAGAATATCTGACACTCATGAAAGAAAGAATCCAGTCTACTCCTTTATTCTAAATGAGGGCCTTGGTGATGCTAAATTTCAGCTCATCTTCTTAAATGCTGGCATGGTGTTCTTTCTGGGGTTTGTCACAGCAAAGGACTCTTTGACAGTTCAAACATTATAAAGTTCTAACTTCTCTAGAGCAAAATAACTTCTCTTGAGTTATTTTGAATTTTAAATTCTGCCTCTGAGGCTATTTTAAAACAATATCTAGGATTATATTTGTTTTCTGATAGTGGCCCGAAAAGCAATATCCATGCTGTGGTACTGATCAAGTTATAGAGTGGTAAGCGTACAAAAATGCAAATGTGCCTTCAGATATGCTCATATGCAATTCTCACTGGGAATGCTAGTGAGCCAGGTCCACAGATTATGTACATTTTTATAATTTGACTGACAATTTACACCAATTGAGAATTTGGCTATGGGTGTTACACATGTATATTTGGTGGGGCCAGAGTTGGGAACGTCGTATTGAAGCATACAAACAGTTTCTTTAATGTCCTCTCCAGTGGGAGATGCCTTACCTTTCTAAAGATGATTTTCACGACAACCAACCAACTCTCCGCCCCCCCCCCCCCCCCCCGCCAATATTCCTACTTTATATATAACGTGAAGATTATGAAGGAAGTTTGTGCCTTTTGCTGGGGGGGGGAGGGGGAGAGATCTGTCTTATTGATCTATTGGCCATGACTTTGTCTTAAAACGTGTAGCAAACTATGTGGGTTTGTGTCCTACATAAGCAGCAAGGATATTTTTAAAAGGTTTCAAGAATGCATTGAGTGGCCTGATCTACATTTGTGTATTGGCAGCTCCTCACAGAACTCAGTTCTTTACAGTCTGTGGAACTGTGGCAGTGATAGTTTTGTTTATTAATTGCAGCAGCATCCCATGAGAAATTGCACTTGTCATGTGACTGCCACACCTGCACTCTGCCCACTAATTCCTCTCCCTGGGACTATGTCTAACATTCCAAACCTCTGAGCAGCTTTCATACAGCTGTTTTTTGTTTGTTTGTTAATTATTATGATGTATTATTTTGTATCGCTCCAGGGCCCCCAGTCAGGACCGTTTGTTTCCCGTTGGGACGGTGATGCTTTTCCTAGATACTTGTACAGCAGTAAACACACAGACTTTCCAATCTATGAACAGTGGACTGGTGGGGCTTGATGTTTGGTATCTGAACTATGGTGACCAAATCCAGGAGTTCTTTTTTAAAAAAGGGCCTTTTTTCTCCTTTCCCTTCTTTCAGTAGTTCAGACATAATAGCAAAGCTTAAAATAGCAATATTCTTGTTGACTGAAAAACGACTGCACAGATTTCCTTCAGGGATTCAGTTGGATTTGGTACTAAGGCTTTAGCTGTAGAGGGGTATGAAACTAGCATCCACAACATAATTAAAATGGTCTTTTTAGAAAATACGTGGCATAGGTTGTGGTATGAGATTTTATCAGGACTTGTTTGGGATGACTGCATTTGTGGCTTTGCCACTAAGGTAATGCAGGTCATTTGGAACACATCCCATAAAACTTTTGTACCACATAGTCATGTATTTTTCTGGCTATATATCAAATATGCATTACTCACCCACCACTAGCACATTGACATGTAGGTATGTCTGACTCTAGGGTAACTTGCAGCAGCCATTACGGAATGAGCATCCCAGAGAGCATCTTACTTAGCTTTTAACCTGTTGTGTGTGTCTGAAAGGCCCCTGTGCCAAACAGATATTGATTCGTCTGTCATTGCAATTTGTACTATTGTAGGGAAAACTTTTGTCTCTCTCAAGGTTGTATAATGCTAATTCTCAAGCAGCATAGTCGAATTGTACTCACATTTTAGTTATTTGGGTATTTGATCAAATATGATGAATGCGTCATCCATGTGGTTTCCCTTCATTCAATTCTCAGTTCTTTGTTACAGAAGTTTACCAAGCTAGGGTGTTTATTCCTAATAAATTGTGTGCAGACATAATTAAGAAACATGTTAAGTCTACTGTTCATTAGCCCAGATCATGCTGAAAAAAATGTGTTTGGATCTAAGTGAGGTTGGGGAGAGGGGCTGGGGAACAAAACGCTTATGTTCGCCAGCTACAAATAACCAGGTTATTCATCAATTGTTTTATACTATATGGCAAGGGAAACTAAGGGCAAGTCTCCACTCAAAATGCTGCAGCTGTGCCATGATAGTGCTTTGATGAGGGCACTGTAAGCCGATGAGGGAGAGCTCTCACTTCGGTGCAGTTAGTCCACTTCCCTGAGGCAGTAGAATTGTCTCTGGGAGAAGCTTTCCTGCCAACATAGTGTGGTCTGTATGGGGAGTGGGGGAGGGGATTAGGTTGGTATAACTGCATCACTCCGAGATGTGGATTTATCACACTCCACATGGCATCGTGTCCATACAGGGCTGTAATATAGACCAGATCTAATACTTGTAGTGGAAAGCATTGTTTACCACAGAGGTTCTCAAACTGTGGTTCATGGATAATTCCTGTTAAAGTGTGCACCTGGGCAGCCTGCATGTGAGAGAACGAACAGATGCCAACCTAATCAGTGACTTGCAGGAGTGGCTCTGCTATTTAGGTGTCTGGACCCTTACATGTGAGGTGAGGTGATAGCCTGAGAGGGGGGATTAAGAGGTAGGTGGAAGAGGGAGTAGATATGAGGTGGGAAAAATAAGTGGTAAGTGGCAGGGGACTGTATGGGTGAAAAGAGAGGAGGTGGGGGAAATTTGGGAGCAGGGATGCAGTGACCAGAGAAAGAGGTGACTTTCCCCAGCTCCAGAGCAACAGCTGCTAGGGAGAGAAGGCCCTCTTCCCTACCACAGCAGTCACAGAGGTAAAGTTGCGAAAGAGACCCCTAATGAATGTTAAAGGGAGCTTTGTGATTGCATCTGTAGAACAATAAAGTGTTTGTTATTAAGGGTACTTTTATTAATTATTAATACATTTATGAATAATAGATTGATTAAATTTATTAATTATAATGCTTTTATCCGAAGTATTTTATGATAGTTAGCTAATGTTACAAACAACATTAGGAAAGATCATTAAGTAGTCTCCTATAGAGTGTTGCTATGAAGGTTGATATGTTTCTGAAATGGTCGGTGTGAAGGTGCTTTTGAACCAGTTAGAATATAATCAATCACAAATAAACTGAAAATCTTCAAAAATACCAACATTATTGTCATGTGAAGTGCTCTTTTTTTTTTAATGCATTTCATGAGGCCTTCACACTGGATCTTTTTGTTTTCAAAAACCATTATCTTACTTGGGAATATGGTAAACCCTTCTGTGGGTGTGTAAACCCTTCTGTGGGTGTGTAAGAAGGACATGGGAGAGATTTTATCAATTAAGCATCTGAATACTGTCATGTATTATATATTTTGTTAACATTAAAAACAAAATAATTCCCGTAGTATGTAGAACCATCATGCTTTGAACAATTTTCCATATTTCAAGGGGAGTATGTATTTCCTAAGGGTATATCTCACAGGATGACATCTGGTGATGATAATATGCATTTGGAACTTGTTTCTGTACAAAATACAATTTCTGTTGACTGACTGACTGAAAAACATGTGTTAGTACAGTATCAGAGTAAACACCTACTTACACCATAGCTCATTCATCCTACCATACAAGAGTATCATATCCGAGGCCAGGCCTACTCTAAAAGGGAACACTGAATCAAGATACACTTGTCAAGCTTCAATAATTACGTAATTTTTTTTAACTCAATGGACTGAATTCTCTGTTATATAAATTTAGCTCTGCTGAAGTTTAAGGAGTTGAGCCTACTGAGTTAGGTAACTCAGAGGAGAATTGTGCCCCCATTCATTTAAATAACATCTGACCATGACTACTATGGGTTGAACGTCTGTAGTCTGGCACTCTCTGGTCCGGCAGCATCCATGGTCAGCCATGATTTAGTTAGCCATGTATCCTTTTGGTTTCCTGAGGTCCCATAAAATTTGTTTACAGCCACAAGTCCTGGCTTTCAATGTTCTGTGCTGCAGAACATTAGATCTAATTTACTACTAAATGTCTTCTAAAAGCCC
Organism: Pelodiscus sinensis; assembly: GCF_049634645.1. Taxonomy (NCBI): domain Eukaryota; kingdom Metazoa; phylum Chordata; order Testudines; family Trionychidae; genus Pelodiscus; species Pelodiscus sinensis. The sequence continues at coordinate 164,146,704 of NC_134712.1, forward strand.
AGTAAGCAATGGAAGCGTTGGTAATGCTGCTAGACAACAGTGACCTCCCATGGTTCTGCAAATTCTCTGGTTTGGCACTGGTCAGGCCCTGAGAGTGCGGGACTAGAGAGGTTCAACATATACTGTTTTTATTCTTTTTCTTCATTGGATCCAATCCCATTTAACTCAGCAGGAGAAGCATTAGTGTAACTGAAGTGCCTCAAGTTGGTCATCCAAATACTGGCATATGCAAAAGAATGACTTGCTTTTGAAAGTTTGGGTTGTGGTATGTATCATATTGCCCAACAGAGAGGAGAGAAGGATGAAGAAACATTTGGTCAAGACTTCCAGGGCAGTGTTCTAGTCTTAAGGGAAGTGCCATGGAATTATTAGGATCAGAAAGCATGTCAACATTTAATGTCTTCCCTAAAACTAAAGATCCCGATCGCTTAAAAACCCACTCTTTTGGGCTTTGTTCTGTAATTCAGAACGGTTTTGAAAATAACAATCCCAAAATTCCCCCCAAAAACAGTTTCTTTTCATATTTATCCAGGAACTTTGATTTTCATTAACCTTTTCAGTCTGTTTGCATTAGGAGAGGACAGGGCAAAGAACAGTCAATATTTATTGTTCTGTGACTGATTCCCTGAATCACTCAGTTATTTAAGTCAGAGCACTTGTGTCATGGTCAGTGCTGACGTCTAAGACAGAGAGACATCTTTGATGTCTCTTTCACTTTCCAGGGAATCAGCACAGAAACTCTGAGGGAACAGGCTGAGAGTTCAAAGCATAATAGCTGAAGCTTTAGTAATTAGGGATCGGGCCATCCTTACCCATATTTGGAATACACAGTTGGATGGGGCACCACTGGGTTTTAATGTCCACCCACTTCTTCCTTCCCCTTTTCTGTGGCTCTGCTTCCTCCAGAGAGGATCAAATTAACTTAAAAGTGAAAAAGCATGCCAGACCTGTGAGCAAAACACTGAACTCGTGAAAGAGCTATTCAAGTGGTAGTGAATCCATTTAACAGGTCTTTGCCCTAACCAGCTATATATTGTCAGTTTCTGAATTCACTGTGTTAGTCTACTGGAGCTTAGTTTAAAAATTGCTTTAAAAATATTTCATTAGTGTCTTGCTGAAGACTATAAAACCACCTCTCTGGAAAAATTGCCTTCCCCCAGTTGCCATCAGGCATAGGGCACCAGTTTAATAGCACAGATTGGACCTCACTGGTTCAGCACCCTCCAGATCTGACTGGTCCCAAATGAGTGGATTTGCCAGATCAGGGAAGGTCCCTCCCCTCATGGCCTGTGCTACCACCCAGCTAGGGCTCCATCCTGCCCCCCGCTGCTGCCCCAGCCCCTAGGGCAGTGGTTCCCAAAGTTTTCGGCATCACGCCCCCTTTGATTTTTGAAAAACCCTCATGGGCCGTTCCGCCCCCCAAGCAAAACTTGTTGGGGGGGGGAAAAAAAACCTGACCAGGGCAGCAAAATTTGATGGGGGAACCCATGCCCTAAGGGCTCTCTAGGTGCACCACAGCCAGGGCAGAGCTCTGCAGTTGGGGACAAAGCTTCCTGCCTGCTGCTGGGTCTGGAGCCAGAATGGAGCCATGGCTGGAGCTCTGCAGCTGGGCCAGCGCCAGACTTCCCTAGCTGCTGCTGAGGTCAGAGCTTCCTGGCTGCAGCCGAGCTTCCCAGCCACTCCTGTGCTGGTGCTCACTGGCCACTGGGGCCAGAACTCCATGTCATGCTGCCCTTCTCTCTTTGTCCCCCCCGCCCCTCCTCCCCAGACACTGGACTCCTGACTTAGTTGCTGATGCCCCCTATTGGGCTCCTGCCCCGCCACCAGACCTCCCTGCTCCTATGCTCTGTGGTCCAGGAAATCTGAGGTTCATACTGGACTACGGATATTGTCGGGCCACTGAGTCCCAGTTGAGGGAAGTACAACCTGCACTACATAGAGCTCCAGAAATCCTAAGGACAGCCCTGATTATGAAATGATTTTTAATTAAAAGAAGCAATCAGTAAAATGCTGTAGCAGGGTTGGCTAAGAATTACCGATTAAATGACAGCATTGTAATTGACCACAAATAAGTCTTTATTTTAAAACTTACATATTCAGTGGAAATTGTACTCCAGAATTACATAGGTACTTTAAAAAAAACAAAAACAGGGAGTCTGGTGGCACTTTTAAGACCATCAAATTTATTAGTCTTAGAGCGTAAGCGACTCACCTTCCTCAGCTGCTGAAAAGAAAAAGGCAGGAAGGGGAGAAAGCTTACAGAGATGGGAGTGAGACATTAGTGCTAATTAAACCAGAATGGATGTGGTTCATCTACAACAGTGACTAGAAGGCGAGAGTACCTGAATGGGAAATAGATACTTGTGAAATTCCCCCCTTAAGGCTGTATCCTAATGTTTGGGATTATTCCTCATGCAGTCATACAAACTCACTGAGTTAGCATCCTGTTTGTAATGCGTCTCAGATTTAATACACTCAGGAGCTAGGGAAGAATGAAAGTATCTGGGAATTAACCAGACCCTCAGCTAGTGTGAATTGGCATAGACTGACTGACTTTATTTCCCCATCAACATCTACTTAACTGGCAAGTCATACTTCCCCCTAAAACAAAAGGAAAATATATGTAGCACTTTAAAAACTAATCAGATAGTTTATTAGGTGATGAGCTTTCGTGGGCCAGACCCACTTCTTCCGATCATATTCTGAAAGAGAATTGGCATAACCATATATAACACAGTAATACAATGAAGAAAGTGAACACATTATAAACGAATAAATCAGATTTTAGAACAGAAGGTGGGGCGAGGGAGAGGGAAGGAGGAAATAGCTTATTGTAAGTCAATGAGTGGCTAATCTGGAGTTACTAGGACCATCAATAGGTGGGGAAGCTAAAAACTCTGCCGCTATACTGAAAATTTTCCTTCCATAGAGCGTCATTGATTTACACTACCTGAGGAGCTGGAGTTTACAAAAGGGAATAGTTAACCGAAGAGGGCTCTGAAAAGGCAGAACGCTTAATTATAATAAATCCTCCTCATTCGGTGTGAAGAGAATAACTTAATGATTATAAATTGGAATTGCCTTATTCTAGAAGACGTAAGTAGGGTAACTTTCCATGCTTGGAAATCAATCTGCTCATGACTTGTTTGGGTGAATACACAAAATATACGCCAAATGTGTGTACTAGATGGCGTGTATTTGCTGTTGCTTCTCTTTAACGAGTTATGGGCCATGTTAAGCAAAACTAAATCTTCACTCTTTAGTTGGAAGCACTCTATGTATTAGCCCTATTAGCCCATTTCTAAATAGATCTTCATTTTGTGAAGAAGGATGGTCTTGTACTTGAAGTGTAGTACTGTTCTGTTCAGCATGACAGTCAATTAGGACAACTTACAATAAAGAGTTTGTAAATATATTATTGAAACTCATAATATAAACTTTCCCTGTGCCTTTATCTCCAGTAAAGAAGAAAGTTGCAGGATTAAGGATTTTTCACTAGGACTAACAGATGATTTAGGTTACTCATCCCTTCTTCTCCCTGTCCCATGGTCATCAGGGTATGTTCTGGATAAATACAAACCTCAACAATTGCAAGTGGGAAAAAGGTGGATGAAAATTCTACAAGACGGCTGAGATCTATAAGATTTTGTATCCAACTAAAGAGAGAGGTTTGATATCCCACGCTTAGAAAGGTGTTTCCGCAAGGATGTCATGGTACAAATCGCCTGTCCATTAAAACTTTTGTCAGACCGTATGTCATTGTAGTTGAAATTAATCAGGGAGGCTCTCTGTAGTTTTCATATTTACATTGGGTTTATTGTCACAGTCAGTCAGTTGTACTGAGATTTTATTTAGTTAATGAGATTTTTGCTTTAGTTCCCAAAAGTGGGTGTTGTAGTATGACAGGTACTGATGTCGTGGAACATAGAGAGCTCTGATTTTTAGGGAAGGTTTGATTTGAGAGGACAGGATACGTTGCAGAAGGAATAAAAGGCCGCAATGTTGCATAATTTCGGCACTTTCTCTGTATGCTTAAACACTGAGTAAATATCGATTAAAGTTGTCATGATTTGGAGGATTTGGCCCAAAATTTAAAGGGAGTAATAAATAAGGAACATTTTAAAAAATCTACAAATGCACAAAACTGCCTGTTTCATTTTAGGTTCTTTTATTAAAGAAATCCTATATGTAGTAGTGGATGAATTAATTCCGGTCTCTGGACTGGCTTGTTAATTTCCCTGCTCATATTCTTCTGTACTTCAAAGTGTCAAGTCCCAGAAGCAACACTGAACTTTTATCCGGATATATTACTAATGAGCACAGAAACATTACTGGAAACTCGGTGCTAGTAAAATGTCACTCGACGTAATCGCTTGGTAAAAGCTTTTTCAGAAAAGTTAATGGATACCCTAAGTTGCCAAGATTTTTTTTGGCAGTGGTTTCAAAAAGACAGGATGAGAGCAGTATTACCATTGGTGAGTGTGAGTATGTGCTGCTGCAAATTGTTCAGCACAGCAAAATCAGGATCATTGATTAACTTGGAGTGAATTTTTAGATCTGATTATTGCCCAAGCTCCTGGGATGATTACACAGCGGTAGAAAAGCAGCATCATGAACACATTTGATTATATTCTGACTCCTTTTTATTTTTCCCCCTTCAAAGCCTGAGAGCAGGGGATTGGTCTAATTTCAAGCAAAGAGCCAGGTTTTCATGCCACCCACAAACCTTGGTAATCACCAGGTGATTTGAATCCTAACTGTAAGCCTCAGTGAGTAGGAACTGAGCAGCCACTCAACTGTTCTTACTGCAATTCTCTAAAGATAAAATTCAGGACTGTGCAGAGACCCAAAACAAAGTCTATGCACCACTTGTAGGGTTTAAGTGGCAGGTAAGTGATGAATAGACTTTGTGCTGCATTGCAATTAATTTTACCCAATGAGCAGATTATGGTGAGTGGAACCAGATGGACCCTGGCCTGCCCTTGAGCGGCTTCCCTTCCATTTTGTGAAGAGAGCTATCTTTGATTCTCCTGTGAAGCCTCTCCAGTATCTATGCAATTCTATCCCATAACACAGCTTCCCTGTTTCCACTGCTTTGCTGGGAATCTATTTTGTCAGTTACATTGTAGCTGTTGTTTTATTTTAATAATACACAGGCAGTCCCGGCGTTATATACAAGATGGGGACTGTAGGTTTGTTCTTAAGTTGAATCTGTATGTAAGTCGGAACTGGCGTCCAGATTCAGCTTCAACTTAAGAACCCCAGGCATCCCCAAGTCAGCTGCTGCTGAAACTGATCAGCGGCTGATTCCAGGAAGCCCGGGGCAGGGGCTTCCTGTAATCAGCCACTGGTCAGTTTCAGCAGCGGCTGACTTGGGGACGCCTGGGGCAAAGCAGCTGGGGTGCTGCTGGGTTGGTCCAGTAGCGCCGCCGCTCCTCGGCGCTACTGGACCAACCCAGCAGCACCCCAGCTGCTCTGCCCCAGGTGTCCTGATTCAGCTGCTGCTGAAACTGATTAGCAGCGGCTGATCAGGACTCCTGGGGCAGAGCAGCTGGGGTGCTGCCGGGTTGGTCCAGTAGCGCCAAGGAGCGGTGCTGCGGGACCAACCGGCAGCGCCCCACCTGCTCTACCACAGGCCTGGGGCTTTTGCTCCACGTCTCCCTGGTCTGCTGGGGGGGGCCCACTAGCTGCGCCCGCCCCCCCCCCCCCCCCCCCAGCAGACCAGGGACACGGGGAGCAAAGCCACAGCGGCGGTAGGGTGCCGCGCCTCTGAGGCTTAGCTCTGGCAAAGCCTCAGAGGCGCGGGACTCCGCTGCGGCTTTGCTCCCGGTGCCTCTGGTCTGCTGGGGACCGGGAGCAAAGCCGCAGCGGCGGTGGAGTCCCGCGCCTCCCCGGCTTTGCCAGAGCAAAGCCTCAGAGGCACGGGACCCCTCTGCCTCCCCGGCTTTGCTCCAGGTGTCCCTGGTCTGCTGGAGACGGTCTCCAGCAGACCAGGGGCACCTGGAGCAGCTTTTCTCGCCTCGGAGGTCGAGGTGGCGGGACCGCTGCGCTCTGGGCGGTCCCGCTGCCTGCGAGCTCCGGGGCGAGAGAGCCCCGTTCGTAAGTGCCTGTACTCGGGGACTGCCTGTACACTGATCTGTTCTCTTTTGGTCTTGGATATTTCCACAAAGTGAATGACAAAGTGAAATTAAAAGCAGCCCTAGTATATAAACTTCCTTGAAATTTAGATGTAACTTTTTCCTGGCATGGTACATTCTTTGTGCCCATCACAAATTGTTTTTTTATATTTTCAAGCATCTTTTTCCTTCCACTGTTGAAAGAAACACTCATGTGAAATCTCCACTTCCTCTGGGTTTTTGTGAGAAGTGGGAAGTGGAATCCTGAAACATGATAGCAGTTTTCCCCACAAAGAGACAGTAACCAACTGGTTCACTACAGCATTATTTGGAAGACTAATACTGAGGGGGTGAGCAAAAGGTTTAGTATGTGTAATTCTTTCCTTTACTTTCTTCCTCTCTGGGCCCCCCTCCCTCCCAAGTAATTTTAACCTCACCCCTGCCACTAAAATCCGTCAGCCCTGCTTTGGTTTGTATTTACATTGTTAATGTTGTGGTTGTATAGCAGCTGTTTGACAGAGTTATTTCAAAGCTATCCAGAGTATGAGCACCACAAAGGGGAAAGCCTGTGGCATTTTACTCTGAATTTTTGTGGGGGAACCTAAGAGCAGTTGTAAAAAAATCACCATCTTTGCTGATGTGTGTCAAATTTTGTGCCAAATATCCACCAATCCGAGACCTTAACTACAGTAATAGAGAAGAAACAATTTACTGGAAGTGCAAAATGCTCAGCTGAATCCAGTATTTGTACAAGTAAAGAGACAATGCATATTCTGCAAGTCTGAGCTACTGGAAACCCTTTTAACAGTTAGCAAACCTTGCTTCAGAAATTCCCAGACAACGTTATATGGGCAGTATCAAACTATGTAAATTAAAATACGCCACTGTGGAAGAGCTGTCACCAAAACTCTGAAAGTTTTAGAACCATTCTCATGTGATTCAGTCAACATCAAACTGCTGTTGAAGAAACACGTTCGTTAGGCTTCTCCACACAGTTCTATGGCAAATCGCCAAGGTGTTGAATGTGTGAGAAACTCCACAGTTAAATTCCACAATTACCTATCATATCTTGTTGATGTCAGAAGATACAAGATTGGGTTTTTCCACCTCTAGTGTACCCGTGCTGTCATGTGATATCCAACGAGAAGTGAGATACCTTTCCTATACCAATATTGATTATCTTTAATATGACACCCCTCAGGGAAAGGGCATTCTCTTTCATGCTCCATATGGCACAGCGTGGTTTTTTTTTTTTTTAAGTGCTCATCTAGTAAATTATGCCATCAATTTGTTCTTGGAAGGTGAGGCTTGTTGGAAAAACCGATATATGGTAGAAATATTTTTTAGGCTTTGCTGTACTGTTTGACTAAAAAGGGATTGTTATTGAAGTGTAGATCTTGGTCAAGCAAAGAACTTAAGCACTTATGTAGATTTCCAGTGAAGGTAGTAATGAGTTCTCCCACATACTATTATTTTTGCCAACATTTTTAAAGGTTTATTAGGCATTTTTTGGGTTTAGTAGTGTAATGAATGTGTGATTTAGAATCCCAGATCGCATCTTTAAAAAGGGATTTAAGGAGCCTAAATCCCTATGATTTAAATGGGATTTTGACCCCCAAAATGCCTAAATCCCTTTTTAAAATTAGCTTTAGGCTTCTAAATCAGCTAGGCATTGCAATGCTGAGTGTAGTGACACCTAAATATCAAAAGATCTGGGTCTGATGCCTAAAATTACACATGTGCTTAATCCATTTTCTGGATCAGGGTATTAGGTGCCAAGGTGATAAAACACCTTACAGATAACTAATATTGATAGATAGGATGATGATGAGTTAATGTAGAAATTAGCTGTTTCCATACATCTATTTTTCAATATGGCTTGTTAAAGATTAAACTGGTAGGCCTATTTTATTTCTACCTCTGCCAAACCACCACATAGTTAACTATGGTTTTGTCACTTTACTCAGAAATATGTTGTGGGGGAACAGGGGATAGTTACTTGGATCCCTGTTTGAGTTGTCAGCTAGATGACAGAAAAAGAATTGAGTAGGGCACTGCTTTCTGGTTTTGATGTCCCTTCATCCACCTTTCAGACATGAATTCCCTTGCAAAGCAATTTTATACCAGAAAACTATCTAATTTAAAAATAGTTATTTTATCAATTCCCTGCTCGCTGTATCTTTGCTGCAGGCAATTAGTTTTCCCAAGTAGCAAACCCCAGACCGTATAACAGCCTTCTTGCATAATAAATCCTGGGACCAATGTAGCCAGAAGCTCTTGAGCTATAAATCAAATTTTGATCATTTCAAGAACTTTGTATAGATGGCAACTTCCGTTTGTAAATCATGAGATCGTGATCATGAAACTATCCAATCACAGCTGTTTCTTGCACACAGTGACTGTGTATGATTATACAGATGTTTTCAGCAAACAGTTTTCTCAAGTCAGATTTTCTAAGCAGAGCTGTAGTATTTGGCTGGGATTCTGTGTGTATGTAAAAGACAGATGTATGCAAATATCTTGAGGTTCTCTGTTGTTTGAGGGTAGACATGCCTAAGCTAGCTTTAACCTAGATAGCTCAGTTCCTGGAGTAATGAAGTCTTGCCTGAAACCCTGAATGATTATTCCGGTGGCTAGTCTGCACTGAAGTCGGTATTGCTGTCTGTCACAGTTTCACGGTGCCAGTACCAGCCCAGCCGAATTAAGGCTAGGTGTGGTACGTCCTCACGGTATATAGTAAGGATGTTAAATATAGATTAATAAACTAATTGAATAGCCGATTCAATTTGCATTGACTATTCGATTAATCGATAAGGGCACCTCCACCTTTGAAATGTTGCAAGAGCACAGGGCTAGTGGGGGACTCAAGCAGTCCCCTGCTGACCCTGTGTTCCCTGCTTTTAAAATGTACAAGAGCCTGAGCACAGGGTCAGTGGGGGACTGCTTGAGTCCCCCGCTCGCCCCCTGCTCCTGTGGTGCTGCTGCTTTTGAAATGTAGCAAGAGAAGAGCTCTTGCTACATTTCAAAGGCGGACACACCACTAGTTCCCTGCTGCCCCTGCTTCCCCCCCACCCCAGGACCAGTTTCTGCTCTCCCCCTTGCTGCTTCCTTCTGATAAAGGCAGCAAGGGCCGGGGGAAGCAACTAGCTGTGTCGACTATCTGATAAGCATATGCTTATTGGCTAGCTGACTAGTTGCTTACATCCCTAGTATATAGTCACACCCTGTGCTTGCAGTATAGACATATCTTAAGCCAGTTTCTGAGAAGTAGTATATAAGGTGAAAAAACACAATCACAAATCAGGAGATTTGGGTTCTCTGCCACTTGTGTTATTAACCTTGGGCCAAATCACTGGGCCTCTCGGTATATCAGATTTTTTTATCTGTTAAATGGGAATGTCTCACAAGATAGTATTGAGGTTCAGTTCATTAATGTTCGGAAAAGATCTCTAGTTGACAAGTGTTTTGAAAGTGCAAAATCTTCTAACCTGTGGTTAACAACATTTCTGTGTTACTGCTTTTAGATGCTTCTCAGAATAGGAGAGGCTGAATCTCTCTAGCTCAGCACCCTTGGGACCTGACCTAGGCCAAACCAGATAATTCACCAAACCATGGGAGGTAACTGTTGTCTAGATTAGAAGCATTACTAACACTTCCACTGCTTACTGGGTACTTAGAAGACATTTAGGGATAAATTGAAGCTAAATAGCAGCACAGACCACAGAGAGCCAGGATTGGTGGCTGTAAACAAACTTGATGGGTTCACTGGAAACTTGGCCACACCCATAAGTGGACATTCATCTAAAACAATTCCAGACCACGGGTGTTGCCAGCCTAGAATGTGCCAGACTAAAGAGGTTCATGCTGTACAACATTTGTTTCTGATTACTTATCAGTAGCATTATTTAAAATAGAAAATTCTGTCAAATATGTTTGTACCAAATTTAATTAATATTTCTCTCCATAAAATTGGTTACTTTTAACTTTCTGCTTTTAATTCAACTTTAGATTGTTCCTAGACTGGTTAATTATTTACATCCCCAGCCCTGTGCTAAGCAGTTATAAGGAAAGGGGTTTAGGATAACCATTTTGAAGGCCTTACCTCATGGTACAGTAGCAACTGTTTAATTCATTCACTCGTTGCCAACAGCCAATTTATAAGTTACTACAAAAATCATTTATTGTGATAATCTGGCTTCATGGTAATAAATACTCAGCTAGTGTAAACTGGCATTGCTCCCTATTCTTCAGGGTTACCCTAAATCAGTGGTCTCCAACCTTTTTACACCCAAGATCACTTTTTAAGTCTCAGAACAGGCGAAGATCTACTGCCCCGCCCCTTCCTTGAAGCCCCGCCTACATTATATGAGGAAATCTAATGTAAATGTACTGCGCAGGTGCGCAGTTCAGAGAGGGCTCAAGAGCTACTCTTAGAGCCCCTGAGATCTACCGGTAGATCGCGATCTACTGGTTGGTGACCACGGCCCTAAATGCATGAATAATGGAAATGTTACCATTGATTTCAGTAGGTACGGGATCAAACCCTTATTACAGATTTGGCAGTTAGTTCATATGTTTAAATGTTCTTGTGGCAGGACTCCTGGAAGTTATTTGTAGCATTTGTGATTTTTTTCATTAGTCCATTTCACAAGGCAGAATTCAAAGTAATGTTGTTGTCTACAAAACCTGAAGCATTTTGGAAACTCGTACATTTGTTGTTGTTTGCTAAGTGCCAAATTGCAGTTAACTCTAAGAAGCACACAAAGTATAATAGCAAATCAGTCTGGTCTGCAATTAATGTTAACAGGACAGAAGAAGATTGATTTTCTTTTTTGCATACAGTAGGGGACTGTGCACACTGTTTGCTACACTTGCCAAATCTACCCCCAGAGAGAGGTGGGATCTGGCCAGTGGGAAGGGGGCAGGAGTGGGCAGGGGGCAGGTGTCTGGCTGGAGGGAGGGGAAAGGAGCAGGCTGCAGGTACAGGGTCTCGACAAAAGGTGTAAGGGGAAGGGGAGGCTGGGCTCGGATGAGGAAGGGGGAAGCAGGGCAGCTCGGGGGTGGGGGAGAGGGTCAGGCTTGGGTGGCAGAAGGGATGTGGGGCAGCCTAGCGGGGTCGGGCTTGGATGGCAGAGGGGACCTAGCCCCAGCAGCTCCTCCCCGGCAGCACAACACTGCAGGGTGTGAAGCGGAAGATGGAACTGAAGCAGCCCATGCCTGGAGGGGACAGTGACGAGGCTGGAAGCTGAGGACGAAGGTGGGCAACGGCGATGGTGAGAGAGAGAGATTATTGTAGGTCTTGAATTGTCACAATGGCTTTTTATAGGTTTTCATTTTCACTTATGTAACTCCAATATCAGTAAAGGACAGTAAAAATAATAAAAGGAATTCTTTATATTAGCTTCTTAAAATTAAAATATTTATTAATTCTTGCTGAAATTATACTCTTTATGAACAGTGACTTTTAAAAATCCCAATCAGGTGAAATTAATAGTGGTGTACTTTTTTTGTTCCAGGAGAAATTCTGTTTAAAGGAAATGCAAATGTAGAAAGACTGTGCATTAGATTTACTTTTCAGTAATGCTATCAGAATAGGAAGAAGCAAGATATGACGAGTGAAGAAGGGATTCCCAAAATATGCTAGGCCAAATTGTCATTTTGATTACATAGCTGGGATGTAGCCCGTCTTACTCTTTTCTTAATTGGAACCTGGCAAAAGTTTGTGTTGCCTTAACCATTTTTTTAATCTAAACTGTTGGATCAATCTAGAAGAGCAGTATTTGTAAATTTCGTCAAGTCTGTTGTCTGTAACATTTCCTGATTATAATGACATCTTAAGGCCCAGTTCTATTCTCAGGCAGAGCGGTAATCTCCTTCTGAAGTAATAGGGAGTTTGTACTGGTATTTGTGAGGATGAAGTTAGGTCGTGTAGGCCAATTTAATCTCTTGTGTAGGTCTGCTGTTGGGAATAGGTTACACAAGTTTTAATTTGTCACTATGGCAGTTCATCTGATGAAGTGGGCGTTACTCATGAAAACTCAAACCCTAAGAAATCATTATTTTTATGGGAAATAGTGATAGAAATGTAGCTGTGTTAGTCTGGTCTAGCTGAAACAAAAGACAGAACTATGTAGCACTTTAAAGACTAACAAGATGGTTTATTAGGTGATGAGCCTTCATGGGCCAGACCCACTTCCTCAGATCAAATGGTGTCCTATTTTTATGGGACATATTGCTAGCTAACTTCAGTGGAACTACATTACCCCAGCTGAATATCTGAGGTATAAACATGGGGTCCACTTATCCCCCCTCCATTTTTGTAGCCCCAATCACACAGTATGTTAACAGAGCAGCTTATGTAGGATCCTTCTGTGCTCCTTTCCCCAATACGCTTTGTGCCTTCTGCCTAGTTCTGTTGGCTCTTGCTGCCCTCTGCCAGCACAAATGTGGAGGAACTATGCCTGTATACTGTATCAGCACAATTACTGGCTGCCCCAGTCCATAGCTTTTATCTGAAAGGATTTACTAGAAAAGGTACAAGCATAAAATCTCCATCAAATTTAAGAAGCTGAACATCCCTGAAAATCCTGGTTTGTTCATTGTCAATTCCTGTGACTGCCAGAAAACTATTCTTGAGAGAGATTTTATTTTCTATTCATGTATTTTTCATTAAGATTAGATGAGCGAGACTTTAAATGAATGTTTGATATATAAAGAGACAGAGAATACTGTGAGCTTCCTTTGGGAGCCATAGAGTCAATTGGAAAGCAAAATAATAGTGTAGGCAAACTTCTGTTTTTTCTTTCAAATAAACTAGCCCCTTTGCCAACTTTGAAATTAATTGCCTGCTCCTAGTTCCTGGGACCACTAAGCTATATAGAAACTTTCAATTATGTCAACACCTAAGAATCTGCAGTTTAAGGATAGCCAACTTCTTTGTGCTGATCAGATTTAATTCTCTTTCCAAGCATATTGTTTTAATTGTGTTTAAAAAAAAAAAAAAAATCTGGGCCTAGCAGACTGGTGGAGGAAGAATCTATATCTGGTTCACAGGAAAGTATGGTGCCACTGTGACCCAGTTTGAAGCACTGTGTCTACGAGGATTTATTTCTGCAAAGTTGCTCTTCTGCCTGAACTACCAAAACTTCCAGTAGATAGTCTGATGAGTGACTGCTTGAGTGGAATTGAGGATTACTTGCGTTCTGATGATTTGCTTCATTCCAAATGCAGAGATCTGCTGGGAGCTATGATACTTGCTCTGTTAATCCCAGGAATCAAACACTCGGAGGCCAAAAGTAGAGTGTTCTGTGGAGGGTCCTCAGCTCTGAAATTTGCTTCTGTGCCTGCTCCCTTAGGAACAGAATTTGTCAACCTTCAGGGTAGAAGTCTATTCACAAAGGATTTTGCTGGCATACTGCGAGGGGACAACGAGTATGTGATTTGGTATTTTGGGGTCTTGTTGAGTTTGTTGTATGTCAGTTTATAATGTTCATTTTATAACTGCTGACATTCACCAACTCATGACGATAACAAAAAAGGCACATTGGAAAATAGATATAATGATCATATTTCCAGGGTTTCTCAATGGGTAGACATGTAAAATATGTGAATATCTTCCCCTTCCAAGGCTTTGATATAAGGTAGTGTAGTCTCGTGCACATCTCCATCTTCATGGTCAAATTCAGAAATGTGTCTTCGTGCCGTCCCTGTGTGAATTTGTTCTGAGAAGTTTGAGGTTGTGATGCGAACTGGGACTTTTCAAGTTTTGGAATATGAACAGGGAGAGCGGGAGGATTGTAAAATGGATACCGTGCCTTTTAGTTGCGTTGGAGGGATGACTCTCACAATAGTATTGCCAGTGTTATCACCGACAGTTGTGTGTTAAAGAAAAATCAGCTGGTTTAGCCAAGCCCTTTATTATACCTAACAGTACACCATTGGGTGTAAATCTTCTCTTTATAGAGCTTCTTTTCTTAGGGTTCTGACTTTTTTACTTAGCTTAAAAAAACAACAAATAGTCTGGTAGCACTTTAAAGACTAACAAAACATGTAGGTGGTATCATGAGCTTTTGTGAGCACAGCCCACTTCTTTAGATGACAGGGCATCCATGTGAAAGGCTTGCAGAATAAATATATCTGGCATTTTATGGCTTGAAAACCTTTAGCCAGCTTACTGGAACAATTTAGAACTGCATGCACAGATGGCTTAAAACAGAGGTGGGGAACCTAAGGCCCAGTGGCTGGATTCAGCCCCCAGCTTGCTTAGAACCAGCCGTTGAGGCGCTTCACTCTCCCTCCCTCCTCCATGGGGCTGGCACACACAAAATCTACTAGCCTTGGCCCCCTAGGCTCTAGCGTGTGAAGGCAATATGGAGAGTTGCTTCTCAGGGAGAGCCACATCAGTGAGGGTTGAAGGGGGAAGAGTTGTTCTGCTTCTCACTTGGATGCAACCCCAGCCCAAAAAACTAGGGTTGCCAGAGGGTTTCAACAAAAATACCGGACACCCTTGACATTACATCACAATTGACATTACATCTTATTTAGAAAATACTGGACATTTATATTTTCTCAATTTGTTTCCCCAACAGAAAGGTCAGATACTGGACTGTCCAGTTCAAAAGTGGATACCTGGCAACCCTACAAAAAAACCCGGCCCACCCCTTGCTTAAAAGATGGTTCTGAGCTTGCAGTGTGACTCTGTGTTTTTACTTGCATAATTATGAGAGATTGAATCTGTCACTATCTTAGAGGGTATGAGAAGAGAAGGATAACAAGAAACAATGTCTCATTTTTACTGAAAAATAATAAAATTAAGATATTCGGCTATAGGATTTAAGCTCAACTTCTGAATTCACATATATCATGTGAAAATATGCTGAGCATGATGATGAGGAAAAATTTAGCTGTTTACATACCTAGAGTATTTGGTAACTTAAAAAAAAATCTATTTTGCTAAGGGGGAGGAATTACTTTTTGTTTTGTTTTACTTCAGAGATTTTCTTTCATTAAAATATGAGGCAAAAGGATGAAATTCAGATATGGAAAACTTTCCAGAGTCTGGAAACTCTCAATTTAGCAGATTAGTGAAAAAAGGTTGACTCACACAAGAACAGAGGTTTAAGAAGCGTTTAGATGTATACTTCTTCCAGAGTTGTATGTCTTTTTGGTTGATCAGTGCAAGCTCCTTATTACCGACTGATGCCTGATTTCTCCCTTAGTCCTTGAATAAGGAGAGCCTGCAAGTCAAACCATTACTAATGTAAATCTCCAGCATATTGCTATGGGGCGGGGGAGGTGAGATATTTTCTCAAACCACCCTCAGAAGTCTCGTTTCCTTGCTAGCCCACTGGGGGGGGGGGGAGAGAGAGAGAAAGAAAAAAAAGAAGTAATCGTCATTTTACTTGAGAGCTATGTTTTGTCCAGAGTTATAATTGAAACTTAAAGCTTTCCACTCCTCAGGAATAATCTGGTTTAATGTGTGTGTCTTTTGAGCCACACTATTTCATATTTCAAATAATGCTGCCTTCTCATTTGGCACAATATGTGTGATGGTTCTGATGCCCAAATTGGACCTTGTCTAAGATTAAATAATTGAAGAGTAAGACACACTAATACTTCATGTGGGATTTGGCACCTTCATCCACCAGTAATAAATATATAGCTATATTTGCATGTCTGTGTGCGCTCGCTCTCCCGCTCACTCACCATATGCAACAAGGCTAAACTGGCATGATTTTGCGGAAATACTTTTAACGGAAAAGTTTTTCCGTTAAAAGTATTTCCGCAAAAGAGCGTCTAGATTGGCAAGGATGCTTTTGCGCAAAAGCATCTGTGCCAATCTAGATGCGCTTTTGCGCAAGAAAGCTCCGATGGCCATTTTAGCCATCGGGCTTTCTTGCGCAAAAAATTAAGGTGCCTGTCTACACTGGCCCTCTTGCACAAGTATTCTTGCACAAGAGGGCTTGTCCCTGAGCGGGAGCGGGAAAATATTTGCGCAAGAAGCACTGATTTTGTAAATTACAAATTCAGTGCTCTTGTGCAAATTCAAGCGGCCAGTGTAGACAGCTGGCAAGTGTTTGTGCAAAAGCAAGTGCTTTTGCGCAAAATCTTGCCAGTCTAGACACACCCCAGGAGTTGATAGCCAAGTGTGAAGAGAGTTTTGCATTCAAGCCTTTTTCACTTAAGTAGGAAAATATATTGATCTGAAATTTTTGAGATCTAAGCTAGATTTGGGCAATCGAGGTCTGAATTGTACTCACTAGAGTAAGGAAAAGTGAGATGCAGGACTCAGTGTTATCAATGACACATGCTCATATAATGGTGGGTCAGTTTTATGAAGTACAATTTTCTTTCAATCTTAACTCCTGGTTGGTTGGTTTAAACACAAACACGCATCTGCTTCACTGAAAGCAAGAGGAGATCTGTCTCTTGGCTCAGAGCAGTTTACATTGTAGGCACAGACCCTTTAAAATAGTACTGTAGTTCTCTTTTTGGTATGTTGTTCGTGGGAAGACTTTTTTCCATTTTCATCAAAGCTAAGAAAATAAAACCTTTCTAGCATGAAATAAGAGACTACAATGATAAGCAGCTAATCAGTGAATAGATATTAATAAAGAAGTGATCCTCCTGTGGAGCAGAAGGAACCACTTGGTCAGGTTACTCCTCTTAAAAAATGATGCCACATTTCTTTATTTGAAGTATATTATCTTTGCTACTGAGCCACGAACTCCTGTGGTGTTTAAACAGTAAAAATCCTGTTATTTCAGGTGGCTGAGCAATGCTTAGTTTATGCACAATTCTGCCACTCGTATTATTAAAAAAAAAAAAGCAAAGAAGAAGAGAAAAGAAGAGTGTATACTAGTTTCATACACTCCTTTTTCTGCATGTGTCTAGCATGGGCATTTTCGTTACTTGTAGTAGCAAAACTTTCCCGGAGAACTGTACCTTCTTAAAGATTTTTAAAAAAAAATTCTGAATCTCCTCAAATGATCTGAAACAAGGTTGCCAATAGAATCTTACTGGGACAGGTTTACAGGATGAACTGTTTGCAAGCTAAGAAAAATATTTAAAGGTTATGTAAATAAACAGAAAATAAATACGTAAAACCTACGGTAAATAGATGTGAATTCTTAGTTGACTCCACAGCAAGCTAGATGAGGCATCTGTCTGTGCTGTATTAAGAACAGATGCTGGAGATAGCTTGTCTTCCGTTGAACTGCAACCTGTAAGAACCAAATTCTGCTTGTAAGGATATTAAATTTAGATTAGTCAACTATTCGATTAGTTGATAAGGGCATCTCTGCCTTCGAAATGTAGTAGGAGCCCTGCTGGCTCTTGCTATGTTTCAAAGGCGGAAGCGCCACGGGGAGCACGGGGCCAGCGCGGAACTCAAACAGTCCCCTGCTGGCCCTAGGCTCCCTGCTATTGAAATGGACGAGAGCCCTCCTCCCCGGGGGGGGATGAGGGACATGGCTTGGGATGCAGTGCAGGCTGTGGAATGTCCAGGCTGCAGGCATAGCTATATTGTTTGGTTGGGGGTGGGTATGTCCGTAAAAATTTTAATAGATTGAAAAGGGGTCCATATGCTGGAAAAGGTTGGGAGTCACTGCATTACAGACATACAGTTCAGACCTTTCCGCTGTGAAGCAAGAGCTGTACCAATCTCTTCGCATGCTTTGCTAAAGAGTCTGCTTGCATAAATGATTGGATCCTGAACACTTTGTCTTTCCATGTTCTTTAGTGCATATACTCTCATGCACATACTGATGCATTTGCTCCCTCTTCACAGATAGAAAGAAACGATTGAATTTTTAGGGATTTTTTTTCACTGAGAAAAGAACAAATTTCAGAGTTTAGACTTGCATTGACTTTCCATCTATTTTGGAAACACCAAAGAACTCCTTACCAAGTCAAAAATTGGGCAATGTTCAGGCTAATACTAATAATGAATGAAGATTTATTTTGCCCTAGTTCACACAGAAGTACCCAGAATGGCCCCCTCTTTGTGCAGAGAAGGGTGTAGTCCTTTTCAGTAAATAAAAGCAGTGGCTCTCAAATTGTTTGAAATGAAAGGTTGGATAGTACATGCATATTAGTTATTGGTTAATGATTCCCCTCATTGAAAGTAAAGAGCTGTAAAACAATAAGTGAATGTACAGCTTCTTTTCTCCAGGTGACTCAGCCTTAGAATGATTCTTTTGCCATATTTTCAAATAAGCAGAAATCTGTTGTAAAAGTTAAAGGGATACAGTCACAATCAAATCTGTTAGGTCTACACATTAATGTACGGTACCTTGAATGTTGCTTGATTGCCTCTCATGTTTCCCGACACTGGTTTACTTACAATGTGGAAGCTAAGTCTTTTTTTATTAATTGGTTAAACATATGCATTGCTGGAATGGGGACTTTAAAAAGTGTCAAAAACATGTCATGTGCTAGGCAGAGGATTAAAAGTACTATTCAGCAGTCAGGAAGGGATTTGGGGGCCTGTTAGCCATGTTCATTGACAACACTTAGGCAGGGGTGGGCAATTAAAAAAAAAAAAAAAAAACTTGCCAGGGTTAGTCCCTGGTGGGCCGCCATTATATTTGTCTGTACCTTCTGAGGTATCAGGCAATCACTGTTTGGAGCCAATGGGAGTGGCAGGAAGCAGCATGAACTGGGACTCCACTTACCGCTTCTCCCATTGGCTTTGAACGGCAATCCATGGCTAACTAGAACTGTGCTCGCCTGATACCTTCCGAAGTGCAGGTAACGCTAAAGGTGGTGGCCCACCAGGGAGTAACTCGGGTGGACCAGATCCAGTCCGTGGGCCAGAATTTGCCCACCTGTGGCTTAGTGTGTGCTCCAGCTTCTACCTGTCGGTAATGGAGAGGGTTCTGAACTGTATAGTGGTGTTTTGATCCTATACTTGCTTAGAAGTGCCTTCACCAACCTCTGACTTCTGATTCATCTTTTGATTTCGATGAAAGCTAAAATGTTTTTAAGGTTCACACATTTACACCTAAGCAAGTTTTAATTACCAGGGTCAACTGGATTGTTTACAAGCCAGGGCTAGAAATTATAAGCTATCTTCTAGTTGGGTTAAGTTTCCATGTACAAGAGGACATTTTGAGGCAACATCATATGATAAGTTTTAGTATCCTACCACAGGCAAGAATGCTACATTAAACCATCAAATATTGTAATGGAAGCCTTGGGCATAGAAAAATGGCTTTATTGGTCTTGCCACTGTATACTACAGATTCTATTCTATTTTACACAAGCAATGCCTTTAAGGAGTAGTGTAAGCTATGCTTCCTTAAATGGAGACTTTCTTAGCTGACTTGTATCCAATAACTGATGCATAAGGCAGTCCAGTTTACTGTAATTTACAGAGATATAAGGACAAAAATGTAAGTTAAAACTGAACGGGAGACTAATGTTCAGTTTCTTACATCTGTCTGTTTTTCAGCTCTAAGTACACTAAGATTCAGAGGTGATGTATAAATCAAAGGATGGTAGTATAGGGAAAGGAGTTGTAAAGGGGATAGAGGTTTTAGTTACACATTGCAATGCATGTAGGTCTAGAGGGAATCAACGTTGATATTACATTTACATTGGAGGATAGAAGAAGGTATAAATTATACTCTTTAGAGTCACCTCTTGGAGCCAAATTCAGTAAGTTTGAAAGTCACATATGCTGCTTCATAGAGAATAGTAATAGAGATGTAGCCGTGTTAGTCTTTTGTTTCATGCTGCTTCATAGAGAAGGAAAATCTGACTAATGTGCCTAATGCCTACTCATCCATACGTAGATTTCCTGTACATGTATATTAATTCTATCAATATCAGTGAGATCTTGCGTAATACTTGGAGTGTAAATCATGTGGCCCTTTCTCAGTTAATTCCTAACACATGATTAATGCATAGATGTAATTTATCCAGTCAGGATAATTCTTTCCCTTTATTCCTTTGCTCTTTTTTGGACCTCAGCAACTACCTTCCCACCATTGTCTTGGACTTTGGCCAGTGATTCCGAAGAGCAATGGCAAATACAGGTGGAAAAGTGAGCTCTGCTATCATTTTAAATCAGTTATGTGATCCGACCTTTTTCCATTTACCAAAATGTAAAAATCAGAGTTAAGGGGGATGCAATGCCCAATGAAGAGTCCATATAATGAGTGGGTAGCTTGGAGTCCTCCAAATGGCTAAAAGCTTTGCTGCTTGTGGCTTTATTTTTTTCTGTCTGTACTCAAGGAACTGATTCTGTAGCTACACAAATGAGTTTTTGAGTAATAAAACAGTACTGTAGTAGACAGCTGATGGGATGTCACACCAGCTACTGCTTCCCTCCCCACCCTGCACGTTATGCCCCCATTTTACATCTTTCAGTCCATCAACTTCACTTCACTAACTTCTCAGGGAAGTTCATATTGGAACTGAACATTTTGACTTAGCTGCTCAGTAATTCTGTGGTTTTGGACTCAGATTTGGAGAATGATTTATTTTGATCCATGGCAAGTCTGGTTTCAGACAGCTGTCAAACCCAAGCAGGCTTCATCTTGCATTGGCTGACCTCACACCTTATCACTTATGTATGGCTTCGGGCATCCTATCATGTAGTTGTAATGCAATCTAACTGATGTGATGCATCTGGGGCGATGAAGGGGCTGCCAAACTAATGTACAAGAAGGAATGGATCTCTCAAAACCACTGTGGGGATTGGAGGGGAAATGCCCTTAAAGCTGGTACCTGTAGTTTGTTCAGTAAAGACTGAATGAAATTCATTCAGAGTCCCTTGAGTTGATCTGTATCTATGAATTTTGATTTGATTCAATTCAACTGCAAGAAAATAATAGCAATTTGACAAGCTGAGGACTGTTAAACTCAAATTAAGCAATAGATAATTGTATACGTTTTAGGTTTGCCATCTATTGGTGTCTCGTTGCGACAATCTTTATTGAAAAAAATAAAACCCTACTATAAGTACACAGTTGGTATTCCAGGGCAATTGCGAGTGCCCTGCAGATAGACAGCACGTCCCAAAAGGTATGTGGCCTTGTTTAGAGATAGTGGTGTGGCTAAGAAGCTTGGGGGGTGTCCTGCATCACATAGGGTGCCTCAGCTAGCTGTTGGAATTCATTGCAGAGAATAAAGTGACTCTGTCTGCTCAAAGAGGTCCATCTGAACAGGGTCATTTACAGGAGGAGTTCTTCTCCTCCATTTGCCATATCAATTCCTTCTGGACTTCAGTGGAGCCAGTGCAGAAAGACAGTATTTCCTCTTTCGCCACCAAGAATGTGTCTAGCTTGTCATTTCCTTATTGTGGCTAATAATAAAACCATCAAATATAAAAACGAAAGTATGTTGTAAAAACCTGAATCACTTTTTTCTATTGATCTTTGGATCATCACTCAGCTGAGGAATGAGATAGAAGAAAAACTCCATGTAAACAGAAGTTAACTGTTTGGCTTTCATGTCCTGATTATTTGTGTAGCACCACACTAACCCCCCTAGACTGCATATCATAGCATGGGATGTAGGAACTGGTTGGCTGTGGAGCTCATGCTGGCTACTGACCAGATGTGACACAATGTTTGCAAGTGAGGGGCACAGTGTAAAGGTGGAGCCCATGACCATCCCACAGAAGCTTTCAATCTGTGAGGGTGTCCCTAGTGGGGTACGGGTGAAAATATTTTTGGGGATCAAGAAGCAACACCAGATGGCTTAGGTGGGTGACTCTAGGCAGCTTGAGGTAGTTCTGGCAAGAGAAGCTATGCCACCTCCACCCCGTGATTCACTCTAACAGGCCAACTAGACTGTGGGGGAAGTGGGGAAATGCAACCAAAAAAATCTAAGATGGGGAACATGTGACACCATGTGACCTCCCTACATTTCATGTCTCAGGTTAAGTATCTCCAATGAGCAGTTAATTGGAGAAATTGAAAAAGGGTGACATGCACAAGGCACTACATAGTAATAAAGTGCACAGAAAGGTTCCCTCTGCCATTAATGGCCTAGGGTGCAGCCATAAATCTTTAGTAAACTAAACACCTAATTTCCAGAAAACAAATGGCTCATAGTCAATGGGCAGTAGAAGTGTAAAAAGAGCTTTTTACTCTTCCAGGTTTCTAGATGATAGTAAATGCTGCAAGAGAAAAGAGGCAGGAAGAGGCAAAATCCCTAAGATAGTACAGGACGTCCATGGTAGACCTGAGAATAGAATCCAGATCTCCTCAGTACCTCACTGCGAGCCCATGCTGTGTGTGGATATACTTCTGTCTCATACTTCTGTCTCATACTTCTAGATGATATTGCAGAGCTACATATACTGCAGTTATAAACAGCAGCACAGTGAGAGTGCGTAGGCAGAAGGGTCCTCTATCGGAAAACACATAGAAACAGAATATTTGCACAAGGCCTAAAACAGTTGTCAGTAACTCTTTCTAAAAAGAACAGTAGTGATCTCAAAAGCAGAGGAGGAACAAATAGCCCAGGGATTTTGTGAATCTTACGGTTCCCTGTGTGTTGTTTCAAATGCAAAATCCCCTGGATTGCGGACACATTCTGACATTATATAAGAAGCCACAAATTTACATAGACAAATGCACTGTTATTGTTCTCAAGTGTCAGTTTCTCTGTGGTAAATCTCTTCCTAGATGATGCCAACATTCCCAAAAGTTTCTCTTCTCTTCACAATAAGCGTGTCTTTATTTCATTTTAGAGGGGTAGCCAAGTTAGTCTGTAACAGAAAAAACTTTTAAAACAAACAAACAGTCTGGTAGCACCGTTGTGTTGGTCCTTAAAGTGCTACCAGACTATTTGTTGTTTTTTAAAAGTTTTTATTTGATTTGTTCATCATAATGTTGGTCTTTTTTTTTTTTTTTTTTTTTTATACTGTATTTGGAATGAGTAATCTGCAAGCATTTATTGTACAGGCAGTCCCCGGGTTACATGGATCCGACTTACATCGGATCCCTACTTACAAACGGGGTGAGGCAACCCCAGCAGACCAGGGAGACGCGAAGCTAGCGTCCCTCCCCCCCCAGAAGACCAGGGAGACGCGGAGCAGCTTTTCTCAGCAGACACCTCAGCTTGAGAATAAAGGACTGAGGGAAGTGAGGTGTGAGAGAATAAAACTGAGCTCTGGAGAAATGTTTGGCTAGAGCTTCCCCTACAATATGTACCAGTTCCGACTTACATACAAATTCAACTTAAGAACAAACCTACAGTCCCTATCTTGTACGTAACCCGGGGACTGCCTGTATGTTAATTTCCCCTTGACTCCTATTAATATCATAGAATCATAGAATAATAGGACTGGAAGGGACCTCAAGAGGTCATGGAGTCCAGCCCCCTGCCCTCAAGGCAGGACCAAGCTCCGTCTACACCATCCCTGACAGATGTCTATCTAACCTGTTCTTAAATATCTCCAGAGAGGGAGATTCCACCACCTCCCTTGGCAATTTATTCTAATATTTGACCACCCTGACAGTTAGGAATTGGTTCCTAATGTCCAATCTAAACCTCCCCTGCTGCACTTTAAGCCCATTACTCCTTGTCCTGTGCTCAGAAACCAAGAGGAACAAATTTTCGCCTTCCTCCTTGTGACACCCTTTTAGATATTTGAAAACCGCTATCATGTCCCCCCTTAATCTTCTTTTTTCCAAACTAAACAAGCCCAGTTCATGAAGCCTGGCTTCATAGGTCATGTTCTCTAAACCTTTAATCATTCTTGTCGCTCTTCTCTGTACCCTTTCCAATTTCTCCACATCTTTCTTGAAATGTGGCGCCCAGAACTGGACACAGTACTCCAGCTGAGGCCTAACTAGTGCAGAATAGAGCGGCAGAATGACTTCACGAGTTTTGCTTACAACACACCTGTTGATACAACCTAGAATCATATTTGCTTTTTTTGCAACAGCATCACACTGTTGACTCATATTCAACTTGTGGTCCACTATGACCCCTAGATCCCTTTCCGCCATGCTCCTTCCTAGACAGTCGCTTCCCATCTTGTATGTATGGAACTGATTGTTCCTTCCTAAGTGGAGCACTTTGCATTTCTCTTTATTAAACCTCATCCTGTTTACCTCTGACCATTTCTCTAACTTGCTAAGGTCATTTTGAATTATGTCCCTATCCTCCAAAGAAGTCGCAACCCCACCCAGTTTGGTATCATCTGCAGACTTAATAAGCGTACTCTCTATCCCAATATCTACGTCATTGATGAAGATATTGAACAGTACGGGTCCCAAAACAGACCCTTGAGGAACTCCACTTGTTATCCCTTTCCAGCAGGATTTAGCACCGTTAACAACAACTCTCTGACTACGGCTATCCAGCCAATTATGCACCCACCTTATCGTGGCCCTATCTAAGTTATATTTGCCTAGTTTATCAATAAGAATATCATGCGAGACCGTATCAAATGCCTTACTAAAGTCTAGGTATATGACATCCACTGCTTCTCCCTTATCCACAAGGCTCGTTATCCTATCAAAGAAAGCTATCAGATTAGTTTGGCATGACTTGTTCTTCACAAACCCATGCTGGCTATTCCCTATCACTTTATTACCTTCCAAGTGTTTGCATATGATTTCCTTATTTACCTGCTCCATTATCTTCCCTGGGACAGACGTTAAACTGACCGGTCTGTAGTTTCCTGGGTTTTTCTTATTCCCCTTTTTATAGATGGGCACAATATTTGCCCTTTTCCAGTCTTCTGGAATCTCCCCTGTCTGCCATGATTTTTCAAAAATCATAGCTAAAGGCTCAGATACCTCCTCTATCAGCTCCTTAAGTATCCTGGGATGCATTTCATCAGGACCTGGTGACTTGCTGACATCTAACTTTCCTAAGTGATTTTTTAACTTGTTCTTTGTGTATCCTATCTTCTAAACTTACCCTCTCTCTGCTTGTATTCACTACGTTAGGCACACCTCCAGACTTCTCGGTGAAGACTGAAACAAAGAAGTCATTGAGCATCTCTGCCATTTCCAAGTTTCCTGTTACTGCTTCTCCCTCCTCACTAATCAGTGGGCCTACCCTGTCCTTGGTCTTCCTCTTGCTTTTAATGTATTTATAAAAGGTCTTCTTGTTTCCCTTTATGCCTGTAGCTAGTTTGATCTCATTTTGTGCCTTTGCCTTTCTAATCTTACCCTAATGTAATCATGTACATTAAAAAGAGAATAGGGAAACTCTCTCACTTAAAATTATATATCTATCTGAAGATCTTGAGCAAAGGGAGAACAAGCATACAGTATAGTACAAAGCAGCCTCGTCCTGTGAACGGGAGCTGAGGACACGTAGGTTCTACCAATGACTCGTATTGTCTGGGGGCAAGTCTCGGTGTCTGTTTACCGCCATTTGGTTTTGTTGCCTTTCGGACTGTAAGGCCTTTGAAGTACATGCACTGTCATTTATTATACAGGCAGTCCCCGGGTTACGTACAAGATAGGGACTGTAGGTTTGTTCTTAAGTTGAATCTGTATGTAAGTTGGAACTGGCGTCAGCCGCTGCTGAAACTGATCAGTTTCAACCGCGGCTGAATCTGGACGCCAGTTCTGACTTACATACAGATTCAACTTAAGAAACCCAGGCGTCCCCAAGTCAGCTGCTGCTGGAACTGATCAGCGGCTGATTCCAGGAAGCCCGGGGCAGAGCAACTCTGCCTCGGGCTTCCTGGAGTCATTCGCTGGTCAGTTTCAGCAGCGGCTGACTTGGGGACGCCTGGGGCAGAGCAGCTGGGGTGCTGCCGGGTTGGTCCGGAGCGGCGCTGCGGGACCAACCCGGCAGCCCCCAGCTGCTCTACCCCAGGGGTACGCAAGAAAAGCCTGGTCTGCTGGGGGGTGGGGGGGGCACTAGCTGCCTCCCCCCCCCCCCCCAGCAGACCAGGGAGACGGGGGTGGCGGGACGCCCAAGTCCTCCACGGCTTTGCTCCGTCTCCCTGGTCTGCTGACCTGGGAGATGCAGAGCAAAGCCGCAGAGCACACGGGCAGCGGGACAGTCTAGGCGCGCCACGCTGTCCCACTGCTGGCGTGCTCCGAGGCTTTGCTCCCCATCTCCCTGGTCTGCAGGGCGACGGGGAGCAAAGCCTTGGAGCACGCCCGCAGTGGGACAGCCCGGGCGTGCTTGAGCTGTCCCCCTAAGGGCGTGCTCCGCAGCTTTGCACCCCGTGGCCCTGGTTTGCAGGGAGACGGGGAGCAAAGCCTTGGAGAACGCCCGCAGCGGGACAGCCCAGGCGCCCCTGGGCTGTCCCGCCGCCGGCTTCCCCCGAGGCTTTGCAAAGCCGTGGAGGAGCTGGCGCTGCGGGGCAGCCCAGGCGCGCCTGGGCTGCCCGGCTGCCCGAGCCCCTCCGCGGCTTTGCTCCGCATCTTCCCAGTCTGCAGACCAGGGAGACGTGGAGCAGCTTTTCTCGCCCCGGAGTACACGGGCGGCGGGACCGCGAGGTCCCGCCGTCCGTGTCCTCCGGGGCGAGAAAAGCCCCGTTCGTAACTGCGGATCCGACATAAGTCGGATCCGCGTAAGTCGGGGACTGCCTGTATGTCTGTAGCCTAGCATAGCAGGGCCCTGTATGACATTTTGGTACTATCATGATATAAGTGTTTACTAATATTTATTTTATACATTTTTACATTTTTCTTTTTCTTTATAGTGCACTTTTTTTGCTTCTTTCACACTTCCTAGTGAAAGGGGGGGAAAGACGAGAACACAAGGCCTGATTTTTTTTAACAGCTATTGATGGTGTAAATCCATGCTGATAAGAACATGCAACTACTTTGACAATAAAGGTAGTTATGTACATGTATTTCAGGAAAAAATCTGTTCCTAAATCTTACTAGGAATTGTAATGGTAGTGGCAGCTATAGAAAGAACAGAAACATAACTGCCAAAGAACTTGTTTTGACTAAAGTAGAATAAACCTAATGTGAAAGTCATTAAGGAAACAAAGGAAAATTCAGAAATTGTATCCTCTTACAAAGAACCTTTTTTTTTTTTTTTCCACATGAAGGATGGGTTAAGCAAAATGCCAGACTGACTTTTATTTAACTTGGAAGAGGGAAGTTTATTCTCCTTTTCATTAGAATTTCACAAGTATAAAGCATATTCACACGTTGAGTCTAGTGGTTTTTTTAAAATACTGTGAGGTGGGGAAAGGATTAATGTTTTCCCCTCTTTTTGGTTGTAATTGACAAAATACAACCAGTCTGGGTTTGTTTAATGGATTATACTTTCTCAGGGCCATGTGGTAGCTTCATTTTGGCAGATGCAAATTTGGAGCAATTCTACATCAGATCAATGGAGTTATTCCTGATTGGACATTGGTGTATCTGAGACCAGAGTCTGGCCTTGCTATTGAATATCAACAACTTATAGTTCTATCTTTAATAGACTTTACTACTACGTTACAGAGAATATTATCATAATGGTTCTTTTGTTAGAGGCATCCCACTTGGCCATGCAGACCTTAAAATTACCAAGCACTAAGGTAGGGCTGATTCTATTAGTTTGAGAAAAATGAACTTTCATATAGCACTGAATTTTATAGGGATTCTCAGAAGGGACAAAATATAGGCTGCAGTACTGCAAAAACATGCCTGACCTTCATGTGCTTAACATTATGAACATTCACAAGTCCTTGCAAAATCCACAGGAAGAAATCACTCCATGTGCACTTGCATTTTTCCATGTTTCCCTCCATGAGTGCTAAATTTAGCAGATATGATCCCACAGCTTGATCCCGGGATCCTAAATCTGTTGCCACACCCTTGTGCAAATACCTTCAAATAGGAAAATATGCATGGGGGGTATAAATCATTGTTTCATTAAAAGTCAGTCCTCAGCTGTAATCCAGGCACATGGAGCTCTGATAAACTAGCCAAGAGGAGAGTAAAATTGATGTACATTCAATTCTGACATTAGTTTCAAGTCTTTCTTTAAAGTTTTATCCTGAGTCCGGGATGACCCAACTCTGAATCTTTGAGTATGACGGACAGTTTTACTTCCTCATTGTTCCGGCCACGTTGGAAAGCAGACTTAGTGTGTGGGGGTGTTTTATTGTACACAATAACATGATTGCTATACAGTGCGGAAACAGTGTCTTACATAAGCTTGGTTATGCAAGGTGCCCTCAACCTCCCACTGTCGCCACACTAAATTTGCTCAGTACCTCCCAGGAATATAAGACTGAAACCATAATGTACAGCATGACACAAGCCTAGACAGATGTCAGTGATAAGCTAGAGCTCATGGGCAGGATCTTACTTTCCTTGCATACTGAAAACTCCCATGGACTCTGACAAAAGAGCAAAAGTACAACAAAAAATCAGAAGTGGCTTCTCAGCATTGCCATGAATTGAAATGTGTTTCTGCCAACAGTATAATCCTTTAAAACTCTTCTCAGTACTGTACAGAGGTGAAGGAACGTAATGAGTGAATGACAAATTACAGTGGTCATGATATTCTGAGAAGGCAGGCAACAGATAAGAACTCCTTCCATGTGGCATTATTTTATGCAGAAATAGGTAGCGCTCCTCCTAAAGGGGGGGGGCGGGTGTCAATATTTGAATTCGGCCTACTGACTAAGTTGTATTTTTCTGGTAAATATTTGTTTTGTTGGAAAAAGCCCATCAGGCTAATTTGTGGTGAACAGCCAAATAGTGACAGGTAAGTAAGCAGAGCTTTACAAATAAGGTATGCAGAAGGCAGTGTTGAATACTGTTGTAAAGAACAGCACCAGGTAATTGCTCACAATGTCTCACTGATACAGATATGACTGATAGGCTTTTTATCATGTTTGCACTTGAAATTAACTCAGTTTTAAGAGACAAATCTCCCATACTTCTCTAAAGGGTTGTGATCAGGTGATGGGTCACCAGGAAATTGTATTGTTTAAGGATCCTCACTTCTGAGCAAAAAGGAAATGAATCACAGATGGGCTCTGTAGCCTGTCAGTCTTAATTTCTCCACTTGTAATCACGTAGAACGTGTGTGTCACTGGAAACACGCACGCACAATTAACCTGCATGTATTTGCCCTGCATTTAGTTCCTGTGTTGTCAGAACTTTTTGTGTGTTAGTGCAATTGCAATATTACTGGTAAACAGGCCAGCATTATAAGGAAGTAAGGGTGCAATTTCTAACTAATAGAATTTCACGTTTAATTGTTTATACTGGAAATTTAACACTGCGTATGTAATTTCTGGGTTTTCCAGTGAGTATCCCTCTCAGTCAAGTTTTTTGATTTGATACAAATAGTTTAAAAAAGATTAATAAATTATTAATGTAGGTTTTATTATATGGTTAATCAATTGTTGTAGATTGTTAGAGTACGGCATGTTGCTTGTTATCATGATGCCTAGCCATCTACAACATTATCTATTGACAAGAACAGGGAATGGCAATACTGGGTCAGACCAATAGTCCACCTAAGACAGTACAGCCGATCCCTGAGTTGCGAATGGTCAACTTACGACTGTTCGCATTTACGACCGAAGCTGTTGTAATGGCGGACCCTGAGTTATGAATGCAATCCGTGCTCACGAACAGCACGGTCGTGTGTAACTCTATGGGGTCCCACTTACGAACAAACTGAGTTACGACCAATTACTTCATCCGTAACCGGTTCGTAAGTCGGGGAGAGGCTGTAGTCTGTCTTCTGATAATGGCTAATGCCAGATACTTCACAGGGAATTAACAGAACTGGGCATTTTTTTGCGTGATCCAGCTCCTGTTGTCCAATCCCAGCTTCTGACAGTCAGAGGTAATCTATTTTTTGAAATAGTTATACTTTTGACCTTCATAATATTGCCTGGCAATGAATTCTACAGGGTGGCTGTTCATTGTGTGAAGTAGTACTTTCCTATATTACTGCCAAATAATTTCTTTAAGTGATCCTGGTTATTGTGTTGAGCAAAGGGGTAAATAATATTCTATCCACATTGTTCATGGATTTTATAGCTCTCTAGCATGGTCTTGTAAATATTAGTAACACATGACACTTTCCTATATCATACTTATAACAACTATTATTAATTTATTTACTCATGTTAAACAATCCACAAGTACAACTTCAATATAAAATGGTACCCTGATTTTTGTAAGGAAATCTTATTGGTGCTTTTGTCTCTAATGCGGAAATTTTGTTTTGAGTAAAACATAAGCAATGTTGCCTGATGCAGAAAACCTTTTTCTAATCTGAATGTTCAGAACAGGGACAAGGAATCTTTTTTGGTTTGGGGGGAAGGAGGGCACTGATCCACAAAAAAAATCAGTTGGGAGCCGCAAACAAGTGAGAAACAAACCTCCCCTCTCCCCCCATCAGCATGGGTTTCCCAATGCTGGCGGGAGCCCCAAGCTTCAAGGGCTGGATCCAGGAAAGCTGGGGGCTGCATTCAGCTCCCGGGCCTTAGTTTTCCTACCCTGGCTTAGAGAATAAGATACATGGAGTATGTCAAACTAATACTCCAGTAATTCATACAGCTCTGGACAAAACTGTCCTTTAAATTTTATTTTCCTGAGACTTTATCCAAAGTTTATTGAAATCAATAAGAGTTTTTACATTGACTTCATTATTGAAATGCAGGCTAAATGTGGGTGGGGAGGAACCCAGCAATTAGTGTCAAAGCTCCATTCAAGATGTAGGGGGATGCGAGACTGTGTTGTGTGTTTAACTGACTTCCACAGAAAGCATAGGGCTTAAATATTCAAAAGCATTGAACTAACTGCTCCCGTTAAAGTCAATACAGTCTTTACCACTGACTTTACTAGGAGCAGAGTTATTTTGAAATCTCATCTTAAGAGTTTGAAGAATAAAAATACGCTTGATTTTTCATAGAAATTTAAAAAGGTTTTAGTTAAATATGAATACATTGAAAAATGAGATGTAAGCAATTTGCTTTGTATGAGGTGTACACATTAGTAATAGTGGATAATGCTATTTTATATTTGTTGTATTTAAGTAATTAAATCCACTGGCCATCCACATAGTTTTGGGTAGAGACACTTGCCCTTGGAACCATGGTGTCTGAAACCTCAGCTTTTAGAGGGCATTTGTTCTGACTCCTCATACCTAATTTTGGTTCTTGAGTCACCGAATCTAAGCTGATGTAACAAGATTGAAAAGCCCCGTTATTAGGCTTAACCATCAGTTTGCAAAGTTTGGAAGAAAGGAGACCTCTCAAATCACATTTGAATGTGTCATAGAGGGGGGTGTATTATATTTTCAGTGTGGTATAGGTAACACAAGATATGCTGTGTCCTCAGTACCAGATATTGCTCCCCCCCCCCCCCAACCCAAGGATAAATTGTATTTCCATTTATTGGAAGAGGTCAGTGGAAAACAATATGTAGACTATACAGAAACTGTCTCTAGACCGTTTTAAGACTTACTGTGGAAATATATTTGCTAAAGCTCTCAAGTGCTCTCAAGTTTACAATGCTCTGTTTAACAAAGAATTAGGAGCCAAGATACAAAATCCTTTTATCAAAGTCAGCCTTCTAAAAACAATCCCTTGTGACAGTAAAGACATCACCATATTAGACACTCAGATCACAAGCTAGACTTTGGGTATTCTTCACTCTTGTACTAGAACCTTTGGGGTCACTACCAGCAATTATTTTCAATTGATACCTAGTCCTCTTATCTTTTTGTTCTGTTGTAATTGAGGTTCCATTGCATTTTACTTGCAAATGGAACTGAGAGCGTTTCAAAATAGCATTTCTTAGGCATAATATGTGTCTCCCCACATGTGACCCAGAGACTTGGCGCAGCAATCAAATCAAAGCCCCAAGATTTTCGAAAGCATATCAGACAATAAGGTGTTCACATTCTAGCAACTTCAAGTGGAAGTTGGGTGCACAACTCACATTTTTGTCTTCGGAAAAGCACCCCATAAATTCTTGATCACACAGACCCTTACCAATGGGCATAGAGAGGCATGAAATAACTGTGCACAACAGTTTGTAACATCATGGTGTAACATTCCAGAACAACATTCTGTATCTCTCACTACTTTCTCACCCCGAACAAGAAATGGCTTGACTAGTTCAAGGTTTTCATTTGCTTCATTGTATACGTGTGGGGAGGGGGAAGAAACTCTCTCAGTACAAAGAATTTATTCAGGGACCGTTAAATTGAAACTACAGTATTAGAATTGACATTCTGGCCCTACTTAAGTCCGTGGCAAAACTCCCATTGATTTCAATGGGCCAGGATTTCACCCTAGCTTTTGCTGTTTTAACAAGCCAATGGGGAGAGAAATGAGAGCCAAAATTACAGGGCAGTAATTCAGCTGCCATCCAACAGGATTCTAATATTTTTGGCTAATACCACTAAAAAGGCTTGATTCTTCTTTTTTTTTCTTTTTCTTTTGTATAGTTACACAAATGAAGAGTTGAGATTAAAATGCTCCTTTTCAGTCCTGTCTGCAAATCTCTTTTACCTACTGTATTTGGCTCATCAATACATGAAGTGAGTAGAGATTCAGGCAGTAGAGATTCAGGGAGAAGCAACTGGCCCCAACACGCTACTTCTCTCTTAAGCAATCACTTTTAATCAATTAATTGGCTAAGAAAGAACCCTTGGTTCAGCTCCTATAATATACAGTTTGAACACAAACTGTTTTTGTTCACCAGGGCTGTAAATTCCATTATTTTCAGCTAGGTTTTTACAATGGCTGTCATTGATGCATTTTCACTCTCATATCAACATCTGTTATTGGAAACGCTGTCGCAGCCAAAGGGCCCTGTGGTTTTAAAAGCTTAGCTAGGTGTCATTTCAGCAAAATAAAATAGCTCTGTTGAACTCACCTGTTTGTAGTGGAGTGGAAGGGATCAAAGAGTACATTATACACTTTTAGAGAATGATTGTGTTGCAATTTTGGAAATTTCCTGAAAATGCAGTGGACAAAACCAAGTATTTCAAACATGAATGTGACGACATGAGAGAGTATATTTAACTTCTAAATTGCAGTCCATAATTATACCCTCTATTCGTGTGAGTAAACATTTAATTGTATGCTTTCTTTTTCTGACATTACTGAAAAGGCATTGGAGGACACAAATTGTTACACCCTTTTACAATTAGATATGTCAGCATACAAAGTTGCAGGGACTGCTCAAATAGGAGCTCAAGTACTCCAATTCAGGTTGCTGTGCAACTTGCATCTCTACTGGTTTTGGAGTCCTTGTACATTTCAGATCAGTGTTTCAATGTACATCATCCCTCACTCCCCCAAAAAAGGAAGCAGCTGCATGTAGTATAAAATGATTTTTTTTCTGATTTAAAAATGAGAGCCTTTCAAAATACAAAGGGTGTGATACTCATCTTGCAACAGTGTAAATAAGGTAAAACTCCATTGAAGTCAAAGGACAACCAGCTATAACTAACAAGAAACATCAATATTTTAAGACAGGAGCTTTACTCATGTGATAGGAGTAATTTATGGTCTGCAGCCCATAATTGAAAAACAATCATTCTGCAGTTACCGGTACGGTTTTGCCTCAGTCTTTAGTTCAAGTCTATACAGAATATGTAGGTGACCAATTTTCTCTGGACCATTTCATGGTTGCTTGATTTGTCATTATATTTGAAATATTACACATCTAGAAGTTTTTCATTAAGTAACAGCTGCTTTGCTTGCATTTACAGCAATTAATATGCCAGAAGCTTTCACTTTTTACAGCTCACACACATCAGTCTTTTTCAGTTCAGTTAAATTCTTCAGGCAGGTGAGGGAAGGGGGCCTGATAGAATGTGCATTCATTTGTTCACAATGGCTGAGAATCATACTACAGAGGTCCAGAACACAGAGCAGGTGCCATTATAGCCGAGCAGCTGGAATAATGGTTTTGGAGATGCTGCACAATGGTCTCATGTTTGGCCCATACCTTGGATTAAATCTCTGCCCCTTAACCACTGCTTGGCTCTTAGTGTAAAGCATATTTATTTTGGCTTTATGGAAGGATGGAGTAAATTTCACCCCCACTGGCCTGATTGTCCACTGCCGTACATCTTGTAGACTCATTAACCCTGGAAAAGTGAGGGAAAAAATCCTGCCTGATCAGAATGGTAGCATTTCACATCCATTTCACTTTCATTCTACCCACACTCAAATGACTACATAGGCACTGAAGAATCACCAGGCTTCAATTTAAGAGTTTTTAAAAAGTTTCCTATGCTTTCACTACAGGTTTTTTTAAATCTTTTACAATGCAAGAGTAAGAAAAAACACCTCCACTAGATTTCACAAAACCCTGTAACTGACAAAATAATTTAAAACAGTATTTTATGAGGGATGGAATAGTACCTGGGAACAGAAATGAACTAGATCAGTTTAACAATAGAGCTTTCATGTCTGTACGTGAACTTTGCTGTACAAGCAGAAAGTACATTTTTTTCAAGTCATCTTTGGCAAAGACAAGCACAGTGCAACTGACTGACTTTTACAGATAATGTATTACATTTGATGCTGTAACTTCTTTTCTGCATAGTTTGACAACTTTTTGTATTGAGTGTATGTTACAGTTAATTTCCAGCAACTTTATCTTCATGGAAGAGGATGAATTTACATGTTTTGAGGATTATGTGATTTCTTTTGGTTTAATTTTATTTTTTTTGAATTTGCAATTGATATTTTGAATTTTCACCTTTGAAATTTCAGCTTTTGTGTCTGATTAAAGGAAATTGAGATTTCCCTTTTTTGGATCTCTCTTTCACTCCCTCTCTGTATTAGAATTGGTCCAAATTGTAACACTATAATGTAGATGCCCCAAAACTATAGGGAAATTCAAGTTTCAGAACCCAAATTTGATAGCTTGAGTCTAGGTAATAATGGTTTTAGACCAGAAAACTGACTCTAAACAGCTATAAATTTGAATAAATATGTTTTTGCATACAGGTAAAAACATGGCCCAGGATTTCTCTCTGCTTTTGCTGTATGAATTTTTTTATTTTTCTTAGCAAAGAAAATAAATACATTAATCTATCTCTTTTATTAGTGTTTCCAGGAATAATATACAGAATAATGATTCCATTAAGAAGTATGCAATTATAATAATTAACACACTTTCAGATAGCCCTTTTATGATTAGATCTCAAAATGACTTATAAAGATGAATACTTGTCACCAGTTCAGAGATGGGAGAAAAAAATAAAGCACAGAGCAGTAAAATTATATCTGCAAAGCCTCAGAAGCCAAGATAAGACATAACCCTGTCCTCTGATTTGCAATTTAATATTCCTTGTACCATTTTCCATTTGCCTATACATTATGAAGGTGTAACTCTGTGAATCCTAGTAAATATTTTCCTGGTGCAACAATTTATTTCTGGAGTACAGGCTGCAGATTCCTTAGGATGAGTAACAAAGCATTACCTTTAATTAAATAGTTTGTACAATATTGAGAGAGCCCAGGGAAGTAAAATACCATTCAAATGCAGCATACACATTAGAATTTGGTAGTGTAAATCTGTGATCATGGGTGAGAAAAGAGAATTTTCTCCATAGTTACAACTTTTTATAACTCACTGTTGGGTGAATTTCAGTACATTTTAAAATGTTCAAACTTGTTTCTCCACAGGACTGAAATGTGGCATGAAGTATAGCTGAGATTCTGTATTGCTGATCAGGAATAATAAGAGCAGGCAACTTGTTTTAACGTGCATAATTTATAGCACCAAATATCAAACCCAGTATTTTTCCCCAGACTTTTGAAGGTGAATTGGTGTGTCATTTTCAAAAGCTATCCAGATATTGTTAAATAACAGAGTGGCTTTCCAGCTGTGCTACCAACACCAAATAATGAAAAATGGTGATTTTGGTCAGTTTGTCTCATTTATTGAATTTCACGCTGTTAATTTAAGCAAAATATAAGCTTGATTCAAGTCCCATTGAAGTCAATGGGAATTTTTCCATATACATGTACTAAAATGGTTCAACTATTTTTTCTAAAGCTGCACATTACTGAAAGTTTGAAAAACCTCCTGCTAGCTAGCATGTCAAGCCCACGCAAGCATGTATTTGCTAGTTCTCTTTTCAGAATCTGCCACTATCTAAATATAAATTCAGATTTCTGCTGGATGTCCTAATAACTGTATATTAATGGAAACGCTCATTAAAGAGCATTTTCTAGAGGTAATCTTTCAAAAAAGTAAAACCAACAGCTTTTATTTGTTCTCTTTTGGTTATTAAAAATACTGTTGGTGTTAATGGTACCCAATCTTCATTATGTCAAGCAGAAAATATGGTTTAGCTTGCACACTTTTTTTTAGCCTAGTTGAGAGAGTCCTAATCTGTTCCTGAGACACACTGTGGCTCCAGGGGATGCTAAAGTGAAATGGATCCTTTCATCTCTTAGATGTATGGTTGGAATCCACATGATTTTTAAATTTATAATATTAGTAACTATTAAATGGGTCTTTGGTGATCTACATGAAATGGGCTAATTGTGTTCTAGCCCTTGCTGGCAACATCTGTGGAGAGGTGAAGAACTGGATCCAATACCCACTAACATCACTGGGAATATTTACATTGACTTCTGTGAACAGTAGATTAGTCTATCTAATTCCAAGATGGCGTCAGAGCTCATACTGTTGCAGTTTTTTCTCTATGTATGGCCAGTTTCAATCTCCATGTTGTTAATCTGGTAACTTTGATCACTAACTTTTTTTTTAAAAAATTGAAAAGGGAAAAGTATTGCATTTGTAAATAAAAGTGCTACTATGGACAGGTACTCTGAGACCGTTACTCTATGAACGTATACTTTGAGGGGTTTGTGAAACTTTTAGGAAAGCAGGTGAGATGGCAATAGCTCATGGTTGCAATATATTAATTTCACTGTTGGAAAAGATTTGTTTAGCAGTAGATGCTGGATGATAGACATCAGTGCAGGAGAGAAGAAACATGCGGTCTGTCTTCATGGCAAAGAGAAACAAATATGCAACTGCAGCAAATTAATGAAATCCCATAGGTGACAAAGTTTGTGTGATACAATCTCATATTCAAAAATCTCATGTAGTCAATTAACTATTATGAATCTGTCCTAAACAGTCCATAACTAATGTTTAGAGAAAATAATCCTATATATGCCTAGGTACATGTCTTCAGTTTCTTTCCATTAAGCTGTAATGTTTTATTGATCCTGACAGGGTGCCAGTACAAACAATATAATGATGAATTTTCTTAGCTCTCAAGACATAAACTTGCATCTGTTACTGTCCAGTTATTTTCCCAAATAACAAGGTGTTTGATCTTACATCTCCCCAGTCATACATCTCTCCCATAAATACAGACTTGTTGACATATTGCAGTTGTACTTGACCTCTCATTCACTTGAAAGCCCGTTAGAAAACAGACTTTACAGAACACTGGCCTTGCAGGAACACACAGAATGCTTGTTGTTTCCAGCAACAGCTCTATCTCTGTGAGTGCTTCAAGGCTGAGTGAGGCACACAGATAGACAAGGTTGGACTGTGCTATTTACAAGATCTCTGAGGTGCCAGTTAAATAAGGTAGGGCACGGGGGAGCTCTTTCTTCTATGTGCATTAGTAGTGAGTACCTGAGACTACCATGCTTAGCTGATTTTTCTATTTAGGGTTGCCAGGTGTCCGGTTTTGAACCGAACAGTCTAGTATTTGAGCTTTATGTTCGGGAAACAAACTGAGAAAATATAAATATCCGGTATTTTCTAAATAAGAGGTAATGTAGATTTGATGTAATGTCAAGCGTGTCCAGTATTTTTGTTGAAGCCATCTGGCAACCCTATTTCTACAGAGCAGGTTTTTTAGGTCTCCTTCCCACCACAGTGCTGCTCTATTGTTAGACCAGCATGCTGATTGGTGCTTGTCGTTTTTTGATGTGAGTCCATGTGCGCTGAGCACAGTGACTGCTTGTGGCTTTTTTGACAGGCGAGGCACAGATCACAAAATAGTTATTTGCACTCCCGCCCAACAGATAACGTACTTAGAGTGAGGCAGCAGCTGGCAGCTCTGGGAACTGGAGTCACCACGGCTGCCAGTACGGGGCGGGTCAGAGTGGAGCACAAGATGGGCCAAGAATTCAGTGAGTGGCTCCTTGTGTGGGAGCAGGATGGGGAGGACCGCACCTTGCACTCTTGCCATGGCCTTATCAAGCTGTGATTAGCACAGCAATGTGCTGATATAGAAAATCCATCATGGACATGGTACGCTGCCATTGTCACACAGCAGCTTTTTCAGACTCTGTTAGCTATATCGAAATTTGGGCCTCACGCAACGCTATGTGCTTCTAACTTCCTGGCGTTGCATTTCACTTCTGCGGAGAGCGAGCTGGGACACTTCAAGAGACAAGTCATTTGTCCTGTTGTAAACCAGTCTCCTGCTTTTCTAAGGTTTGTCTCATTCCCCTCCAGTACTAAGAGATGACATGATATGATTTTGTTCAGTATTGAAACAGGAGAAGCCTGTTGGAAGAGTGTACTGTTCCGCCCCAGCTGGCATGGCCTTACATGCCTCATGCATGTGAGATCATGCTGATGGGGTTGAAGTCATGCAAGTGGGGACAGAAGTACTGGAATATCTTGGCCATCTTACATTTTAAATAAAACCAGGCTCTCCAGAAACCCACGTGCATTTATCAATTCCATGAAAAAGAATTTGCAAAATACATTTGCTAGCTTTTTGGGAATTCTCGCTTGCCTGGGCAGATTAAGCCTTAGTGCATACTGGACACGTGGCCTAAAACTTTTTACCGAGACATCATTTCTAAATACACTCATAAAGCCAAACTATGCCTGATTGTACCAGATGTACAATAAAGGGGCTACATTAAATGGACATTGAATTTGTAGACTTGTGAATAATCTTAAGTGCTGCCCTGC
Source organism: Pelodiscus sinensis (assembly GCF_049634645.1). Lineage (NCBI taxonomy): Eukaryota > Metazoa > Chordata > Testudines > Trionychidae > Pelodiscus > Pelodiscus sinensis. The sequence goes on from NC_134712.1 coordinate 164,185,660, forward strand.
AAGTGGTCTGATTGTGACTATAAATGCTTCCTGCCATAGTGCTGCTGCACTATTGTTAGACCTGCATGCTGATTGGTGCCTAAAGTACTGCTTGTCGTTTTTTGACATGAGTCCATGTGCGCTAAGCACCGTGACTGCTTGTGGCTTTTTTGACAGGTGAGGCATAGATCACAAATTAGTTATTTATATTCCTGCCCTTTTTGCCTGAAGCTCTGCCCCTTCTGGGAGCACAGAGTCCCCCACGGCCAACCTTGCCCCAGGGCCCAGCAATTCTGTCAGCTCCTCTCCCCCCCCCCCCCGCACCCCCCCCCACCACCACACACACACAGAGCTGCAATTTGCAGGAGGTCAGTCTACATGATCATGAGGCTCCCTTCTGGCTTTGTACAGTCTTATGAGTCCATAATGGAAATGACGTGTTTGGCTTCACTGGCAATACAAGTTGCAATAGATTAGGGTAATCCCCTCCTCCCTACAATTATGCAGAAAGGGAAACGGTGGGTATGTAGTAAAACTTAGCTGGTTACATTTCACGTTGCCTTTTGGGTTGCCTTGACTACGCAAATAGCATTACCATTGAACTTTTAGCAACAGGTCAAACAGCCATGTTTGATCTCTTCCTCTCCTAAAAGAAGAAAGAAACAAATGGTATTTAATATAGGTATCTGACTTCTGGTCAGCATCCTATCTCCTCCAAACAGTACTAGTTCTGAAAGCTGATCCTTCATTGCTGTCATTGGGCTTGAGCCTACTTCATGGCATTGCTTATAATGATTCAGAGGAGGTCAATTTTACAGATAAATAGCCTGCAATTTTTTTAAAAAAAGCATGACAGTTTTCCTTTGTTACAGGATCACAAACTCAATGGCAATAGATTTAAAAAATTCATGGATTTTTAGGGCTAAAAGGGACTATTATAGTCATCTGGTCTGAACTCCTGCGAAGAATAGTCCATATAAACACCCAGTAATTTCTGCATCAAGCTGATAATTTATGAGCACTCTGGCATATATTTTAGAAGGACACTCAGTCTTGATTAAGAATCTTACCGATCTAGGTAAGTTGATCCAATGATTAGTTACCTTAATTGTTAAAAACCTGCACCTTGTTTCTAGTATGTATTGGTCTAGTTTCCGCGTCCAACCACTGGATTTCAATAGGACTTCTTGTGCTAGATTAAACAGCTGTCTTTTATCAGAAATCTCTTCTCCATATAGGTATTTTTGTCGATCAAGTTACCTCCTAAGCTTCTCTTGGATGAATGAAATAGATTGAGCTGCTTATTTCTCACCACAGGGCATGTTTTTAAAACACTGTCATTCTTTTGGAACTTTTTTGGACCCTTTCCAGTTGTTCAATATCCTTTTTAAAGTCTGGACACAAGAACTGGATACAGTGTTCCCATAATGGTCTCTCTAATGCTGTATGCAGAGGTAATACATAGTCCTAACTTCTATGTGATAGTCTTCTGCTTTTACATCCAAGGATTTTCCTCTTAGGATTGCATTGGGAGCACATAGTTAATTATTTCTGCAATACACAATAGTTGTTTATCTACCGTGATCTATGTAAGTAAGTCTTTTACAGTGTCCCCTCATTCCAGGATCTTCGATGCTTAGTCTACACTGGCACTTTACAGCACTGTAACTTTCTGAACACCATCCCCCTCCTTCCAAGCGCACCAAGTTACAGCACTGTAAATTGCCAGTCTGAGCCAGGCTACAGCCGCATGCCCCCAGTGCTGTTAGCTACTCCCCTCTTGGAGGTGGTTTACAGAGTGCACTGGGAGAGCTCTTTCCCAGTGCTCATGCCATGGGTGCACTCTCACTTTAAAACGCTGCCACGGCTATATTTTAAATTTTTTAAGTGTAGACAAAGCCTTTTCTGTTCCCTGGTTTTGAGGCAGGACCTTGCTTTTGGCTGTTTTGAACACCTGTTCAGATGAACTCATCAAGTGGTTGAGGTTGGTCTGTATAATGATGGGTCACTTTCATTATTCATCAGCCAATCAATTTTTGTCATTTTCATATTTTACCAGTGATATTTTCTTCCATATAATTGACAGATACTGAATAACACCGGGCCAAGAGCAAATTCCTGAGAGACCCCATGAGAAACACCACTCACTGGATCAGGAATCCCCACTAAAGTTTGCTTATGGGGATCTGTTAACTGTAGAAAATTCTTGGGTGTAGGTTATCATTCTATTGAAATTCTGCTTGTATTTAAAAATAACAGTTCGATGCTAGTTGACATAGTTCATAAAATGTTGTTCTAACTTTTTGGACCTTCCTTACTCCAAATTTATCCCAGTGTAGAAGAAAAAAATTCAAGTCAATAGACAGGCTTCAGTAAACTTTAGATCAGACATTTACTCCACAGAATTAAGGAATAGCAGAAAAATAGCAAAAAATGATTGGGTGGTAAATAATAATAGTGACATATCATTATGCATATGAATCTCAACCACTTAGTAAGGTGAATTCATTTGAACAGGCATTTAAACACAGAAAACATGAGGCATGAGCAAGTGGGGGGGAAAAAAACCTTCTTAGATGGTATTTGAGAAGAAAAGGGGAGTCACTGAGGCAGAGAGCATGAATCAGTAAGGCTGACTTAACTACTATAAAAACTGTTCTGTCTTGCTTTGGCAAGTCTTTCGTTTAGGAGAGGGACCTCCTGGTTCTACACAACTATATCTCACAGATTGTTTGAAACCACAAAGGGAAACAAAATGATCTAGGTCTAGAGAAGGGAAAAAAAACTACATTCATTAAAACAAATATTTAAGAAAAAAGCAGCTGGGAAGTTTTCCCTAAGGCATGTTCTTTGTTTCCACCATGGTGAATTTGGGTTTTGGGGCTGGCTTCTTTTGTAACATGATTCCCCTCTAAATAGATTTTAAGAGCTATGTCATTGTTTTTATTAATGTGTCTGGAAGTCCGAATCAACGTGTTAGTGTTCCAAACGACAGTCATTGGATACAGACACAAAAATCATGATGGGATATGTAGAAGGGGAGGGGTGGTTTTGGAGTACAGTAAAACTCCTGATGGTCCGGTACTCCTGATGATCCGGCACCATCAGGAACTTGGAAGTGCTCCAGACAGCCGGACCATTGGAGCTGCTCTGCCCCCAGTTTCCCCGATTCAGCCGCTGCTGAAACTGACCAGCAGCTGACTCTGGGAAGCTGGAGGCAGAGCTGCTCTGCCCCTGGCTTCCTGGAATCAACCCTTGATCAGTTTCAGCAGCAGCTGACTTGGGGACACCTGGGACAGAACAGCTGGGGTGCTGCCATGTTGGTCCCCGCAGCACCGAGGTGTGGCGCTGGGGGGACCAACCCGGCAGTGCCCCAGCTGCTCTGTCCCAGGCATCTGGATTCAGCCGCTGCTGAAACTGACCAGCGGCTGACTCCAGGAAGCCAGGGGAAGAGCAGCTCTGCCTCCAGCTTCCTGGAGTCAGCCGCTGATCAGTATCAGCAGCAGCTGACTTGGGGACACCTGGGGTAGAGAAGCTAGGGGGCTGCTGGGTTGGTCCAGTAGCACCGAGGAGCGGCGCTGTGGGACCAACCCGGCAGCACCCCAGATGCTCTGCCCCAGGCATTCCCAAGAGCAGCTGGGATGCTGCCGGATTGGTCTCGCCACGCCAAGGGTCGGCACTACCGGACCAACCAGGCAGCACTCCAGCTGCTCCGCTGCAGGCGTCCCCGATTCAGCCGCTGCTGAAACTGACCAGCAGCGGCTTAATCAGGGACGCCTGGGTCAGAGCCGGACTATCTGAAGGGGGGCTATGAGGGGTCTGGGGTGGCATCCCCCACACCCCATCCCAGACCCCTCATAGCCTCCCCTTCCGATAGTCCAGCATATCTGATAAACCGGCACCCACTGGGTCCTAAAGGTGCCGGATTATCAGAAGTTTACTGTAGTTGTTTTTGGGTTTGTGTTTTTGGAGGATTTTCTTTTTATTGTGATGTTTAAATCCTATAATGTAGAACATATGCAAAGATAATTGTGAGAAGTTCTGTTCTGGCTATGTTTTCAGTGCCCAAATGCTGTTGTCTTTATCATTTTTTTAAAATGAAAACTGCTCTTTTTTAAGTTGGGGCTCGCATCTGCAGCTACGTTTTTTCAAAGGAAACTAACTCCATTTGTCTGATTGCTATACAGGGTTAGGGGGAGGATTTCCTGCTCTTTTTCTATCTGAAACTTTTGAGAACAATTTATAGCAGATTTTTTGGTTTGGGATTTGTGCGCGCTTAGGGATTTTTTTTATGTTTTGTTTTTTGGTATCATGGGGGTTTTCTCTTTCTTTCTGTCTTTCTTTCTGTCTTTCTTAGGAATCCTTACACTCAGATATAGAATGTAATTGAGTCAGAAAACAGAGAAAGTGTACAAATAAATCTAAATACTTAAAGGTTTACTTAGATGGCTAATTATCTGTAACAGTACTTTAGTGTTCTTAGCTCCCTCTTCCTGCACTCCTGAAATTCTTGGACAGTCGTCTTCGTATTATCATGGGTTGCTCTTTTTCAGGCAGCATGTTATTAATCGTAACAAGCCACCTATCTGCTACTGGTCTGTCTTTCTAACATTAACACTATTACTTTGAACCGTTTACTGAAGAGAGCTAAAAATTGTGCTTTCCCAGATTCCATAGGAAAGTACTGCCAATGCTGGAAGTATCCTATCTCACATGAATCTATCCCGTATTCCATAAGACCAGCTTTTAAAAAACAGTTCATATTACAGCCATATTGTTCATGGCTCACAGGCAGGTACACAGGGCTGGGGCATGAGGGTGCAAGAAATCTTCACTCAGTTGGAGAGTGCCCGTGTGGGCTGTAGTCCATGACAGTGCCTGTTTTTGGGGGTGCACCAGAACAGCTCCATCTATGCACTTTTAGGGGGCACACATCTCCTCAAGGTGGTGAAGAGTGGGGCTGCAAGGTATGGAATAGAGGCAATGGTAGAACTCCATCCTTTCTTCTGAATTGGCGCACATGGGGCAGTACAGGAGGGTACACACTAGTGTGAGCTGGGTTTACATGCAGTACCTGCCAGCAATCCCAGATTTTCTCTCCAGACTCTTCCTGAAGCGCTTCAGCTTCAGACTGCTGCCCTACTTAGAGCATCAAATAAATTACCCAGCCTAGCCCTTGGAATTGGTCACAGACTTGGCCTGTCCAAGCTGCACAGCAATGCAAATGTTACTAAAGCACAGAATAGTCCATAACACCCTGACATGACTTTAACCCTTTTATGCCTTCCCTTTATCTGGCTGGATGAATGGTGTGTGTTTAACTGGCCCTTTAAAAACAAACTTGCACAGATATTAAAGGAGGGTTTTATTATTTATGTTGCTTTTACACTATGATTTTTAAATGGAAAAATGAATGAAGCCTGGTTGTAGAGCATGTTAAAATTGAGACTTGGCAAAATAACAGGAAATGGATTAATTCACCGAGAGAGCTTTGCTATCTCGACCTTCAGTGCTTCTGTCCAGTCCATATGATGAACAGAGTGAAGAGATTATCTTGTGGGCCTTCTGTTGGAAGTGGCATGTCACAGCCATGCAGCATATGGAAATATATTGTGATGTTCTAGCTTACTAACCAGTTAAATAGCATGACTCAACACTGTCCATTGACCTGTGTTATTTTATGTCCAGATAATGTGATAAATAACCTGCTCCTAAAGTTACAGTCATGGGCCTTTGTCATGAAGATAAACAAAAAAATTAGGGATCCCTCCCTTTAAATGCATGTATTGCATCTGTGGATATCTTGCTTTTACTTGATCTCCATTGATCTGTTAAAATAAACTTCTCATATTCCAGCTTCATTGCTGCGCCTTTAAAAACAACAGTAATATGGGAAGCTGTCATGTATATCTGTCTCCAGCTGGGCTCCTTCCTTAGGTAATTCCTCAGTCCCCTCATGGCCTGCTGACCTTGCTGCTTTCACCCAACTTCTCTCTAGCTATTAGCAAACAGTGCAAGCACTCATTTCTGATATGAGAACCTCTGCCTCAGAAAAGTAAAGCACTGTGAGCAGAGGTCAGGTTGCAGGCTGAGAGCATCTGTGTGGCCTTGTATAGCCCTAGTCAGAAACAGAACTTCAAAATGTTTTTGTTTTGTCGGCTTGCTAAGATGGAAGGGGGGAGGATATGCAGAGATTGCATGCTAAAATGGAGAGAGAGCTGTGTGTGTGTAGGAGGATGTGTTTTTGAATCATGGACCTGGTTTTGAAAGGGGTCTCTCAGTTTCGCTTCTCATTTAACACCCAGAATTTTGGAGTCTCAAATATTTGTGACCACAAATTGTGTCTGACTTGGCTAGCTAGATATATCGTGGACCCTATGCTCATGGTTTAGAACTTGTATACTAAAAGATGCTTGAAAAAAAATCTGTTAAACCCTTGTTATCTCGAGTTCCCTTTAGTTCTGTGCATTTGTGAGGAGTTGACAAAGTAGAAAGTGTATTTTTTGCGTTTGTGTGCAACTGTGGCAACACATACACGCATACATACGCATGTATGAAAGTGTGAATTCACGCTGAGCAGTGTTTCATAAAAAAATTTTCCTTTCATTGATTTCCCATCCTCTCTCCAAGCCCTCTGAAAAAAGAATCAGTTACAAACAACACAGATATTAGGACACAAAAGTACTACTCCCTCTGGTGTGCTTCACAGGCAGAAAAGTATTGCACAGTAGCCTTGGAAGAAACTATTCTTCTATATACAGGCAGTCCCCGGGTTACGTACAAGATAGGGACTGTAGGTTTGTTCTTAAGTTGAATCTGTATGTAAGTCGGAACTGGCGTCCAGATTCAGCCACTGCTGAAACTGACCGCCAGTTCTGACTTACATACAGATTGAACTTAAGAACCCCAAGCTTCCCCAAGTCAGCTGCTGCTGAAACTGATCAGCACTGATTCCAGGAAGCCTGGGGCAGAGCAACTGGTCAGTTTCAGCAGTTGGTCAGTTTCAGCAGCGGCTGACTTGGGGACGCCTGGGGCAGAGCAGCTGGGGTGCTGCTGGGTTGCTCCAGTAGCACCGCTCCTCGGTGCTACTGGACCAACCCAGCAGCACCCCAGCTGCTCTGCCCCAGGCGTCCTGATTCAGCCACTGCTGAAACTGACCAGCAGCGGCTGAATCAGGACCTGGGGCAGAGCAGCTGGGGTGCTGCCGGGTTGGTCCAGTAGTGCCCAGAGCCGCGCCCCCCCCCCCCCCCCTCCAGCAGACCAGGGACACAGGGAGCAGAGCCGCAGAGGCAGCGGGGTGCCGCGCCTCTGAGGCTTTGCTCTGGCAAAGCCTCAGAAGCGTGGGAACCCGCCCGCTGCTGCCGCTTCAGTCCGGGTGCCTGTGGTCTGCTGGGGACGGGACTGAAGCCGCAGCCGCGGGGGGGTCCCGCGCCTCTGAGACTTTGCCAGAGCAAAGCCTCAGAGGCGCGGCACCCCGCTGCCTCTGCGGCTCTGCTCCCTGTGTCCCTGGTCTGCTGGGGGGCGGGGGGGACGCGGCTAGTGTGCCCTCCCCTCCCCCCCCCCCCCCCAGCAGACCAGGCTTTTGTTTTGGACCCTGGAGCAGAGCAGCTGGGGCGCTGCCGATTGGTCCTGCAGCGCCGCTCTGGGCACTACTGGACCAACCCGGCAGCACCCCAGCTGCTCTGCTGCAGGTCCTGATTCAGCCGCTGCTGGTCAGTTTAAGCAGTGGCTGAATCAGGACGCCTGGGGCAGAGCAGCTGGGGTGCTGCCGGGTTGGTCCAGTAGTGCCCAGAGTGCGGTTCCCCGCGCTTCTGAGGCTTTGCTCTGGGGACCGTCCCCAGCAGACCACAGGCACCCGGACTGAAGCGGCAGCAGCGGCGGGTTCCCGCGCTTCTGAGGCTTTGCTCTGGCAAAGCCTCAGAAGCACGGGAACCCGCCCGGTGCCCCTGGGCTGCTGGAGACTGTCTCCAGCAGCCCAGGGGCACCAGAGCAGCTTATGAACGGGGCTTTCTCACCCCGGAGCTCGCAGGTAGCAATCCGCTATCTCGACCTCCGGGGCGAGAAAGCCCCGTTCGTAAGTGCGGATCCGACGTAAGTGCGGATCCGCGTAAGTCGGGGACTGCCTGTACTCATGATATATCTCAGAAGCAAAATCAACATAGGAAAATGTGTAAATAGAGGAGCAGGTGTAAACAACAGAATACAGAAATATGCTGCTATCCTCCAATAAAGTAACTTTACTGAGTTACTTTCAATAAAGGCGGAAAATGCTACATTGACTCAGTGTAGGAGTATAGGTAACACATGAAGTAAAGAAATTGACCCAGGCATCTCTGAAATCGCTGTGATTATTTATTTTGGCATGTATTAAAGCTGGCAAAAAACAGCATGAATGGCAAAATGTAGACTGCAATAGACGATGGAGGTTGATGGTAATTAGGTCTCATGGCATTCTCAAGGGTCATTTGAGGTTTATGGGAAACATGAACAACAGGATTTGTACTGTGGTAACTGGAGACTTGCTGAAAAATGTAAAAAATGTTTCTATTTGTATCAGGACTGGGGGCCAGGTTTTAACACTGAGTTTTAATGTACAGTACTTGGGGATATTACTCCTGAGTCAAATAACATGACAAATGAGACGCCTCTAAATTGTTTGGATTCTGCATTGTTAAAGTCCTCTGTATATGGAGGCTTCACAGAAGATGTATTAATGAATTTATTTGGTCTCCTCCAGTTTTTTTGTCACCTCAGTTGTCAGTAATTGGCACCCTTGTTGATCATCTTACAGAGGATTGGGAGGGAATCGAGACTGAGCTTTTAAGGTCAAGGTTGCGGCACCTTGGTGGGACAATGAAGAGAAACCATTTATTTCTGTGCATAAACAGAGGAATTTAGTCTCCAGGGTTGTCAGCCTCATCCCTGTCACAAACACTAATATTGAATTGATTCATATTTTAAAGACCATAGACATGTCTTGTGATTGTTTTATCTTTGCTTATGTGGGTTGGTGTTCATGTCAGCCTGTGCAATGCTAATTTGGCTCACAGTGTTCCTGACTCCTGCATAAGGGTTAAACATTAGTCTCAGCTGGCATTCTGAAAAGCTGTTTACCTGATCATTTCAGCCATAGCTGTACATGTCTATGCTGCTGCGTATGACAGCAGGGTTTGTTCAGTGTTTACATTGGCCTAAACTTAATAAATGTTACTGACAATTCCTATTTCTTGTATACTTTCTTTAGGGTGTAATTTTGAAATTGTCTAATAAGATATCCACCAAACCTTGGCACTGTTAAAGTACAGAGTGTTCTTCTAAGAAAAACATCATAAGGGAATATCCTACTTTAAATTGTATGTGGCAATGTTCATCCTTGACTAAGTCTCCAGGCAAAGACTGATAAACAGCCTCATTTATTACTATTTTACAGGTGGGATGACTGGGCTCAGCCAAGTTAAGTGACTTGCCCAGGATCATACAGCTAGTCGTCATTCCCTCTAATCTTTTCCATCCGTGTGCAGATTTTTTTCATCCATATGGAAATACATTTTTATGTGCACTGAGACATGTGTGAATATACACCACCAGTATAACAAAAGCCTAGCTGTGGGCTATCTGCTAATCAGCTGGGTGGCATTGGACTCTCTCCTGAGTGGCCACATAAGTGCCAAACTTACAGGGAACACTACAGCTAGTCTGTGGCAGTATGATAGGATCAGAAACTGGATTTTGTGACTTGCAGCCCTGTTCTCAGCCCAGCAGATCTTAGCTGCATGCTTTTGTGTATCTACAATATCCAGGCTGGCTGTGTTTGTGTTGTATTCACATTCAGTAAAAAAGAAAGTTTGTTGCCTTTAAATATTAGCCTATGCCTGGATGTTTGGATCTAGATCTCAGTTTTCTTAGTGTTTGCAGGGACACTCACCCAGGAGTTTGATCTGGAAATATCCCTGCCTTCTTTGAAGCCCTTTATCGATATAGAACACTGAAACTGTTTAGGAGAGTGAAAGTTTACACATGGGCTGAGTATGGAAATGTATCTAGCACAATAGATGAGGTATCCCAAAAGCAATTAGTAGTGTCACTGATGTTTGAAATATATTAACATGAATGTTGTTTCACCTTTTAAAGAATTAAGGTATGTGGGATCAAAATCTGCCCCTCTGAGTGCAAGAGAATATGAATATATCCAGCTGTCAAGAGGTTAATCCATTGTATATTTCTCTTTAACATCACCTTTCTTGTGCTTAAATCTCTGTTAAGAAACATGAATCCTGCGTGGTCTGTGTATATGTTCTTCACAAATTCAGGTTTTTGTGGACTAGACAAAATTACACTTCATTATTCTCTAACAGATATAGATACCAATCTGGATTGTTTAGTCTTCACAAATGTATTATAATAAAGCTTCTTTCCCCCCCTTATATCTGGCCAAAATTAATGTTTTAGAACAGAGTTAAAATGACAGCATCAAAATGATAGGGTTTGTTTCCTTCTCAGAGTATAGCTTTTATAAGCAAAGTATTGGAGTTTAATGCCCCTATTCATAAAAAGCTAGCATGCCAATTCCTTCCTTCTCAGTCAAAGCATTGTATTCATCAGGTGCTTCTTTATAAATTAGTAATTTAGTGGGTTTGGTGGAAAGGGTTGTTTTGGTTTTAATCATTCTTCTTACCTAATTTACCCATCACAAGAACCAGATGAACATCTGGAACAATTAACCAGATTCTGAACTAGCATAAATAAATTTGTATAAATATGTTGAATGACTTAGGCCATGTCTGTACTAATGGGAAGATCAACACTGCAGTGGTTGATCTTCTGATGTTCAATTTAGTGAGTCCAGTAAAGACCTGCTAAATCAAATGCTGCGGGCACCCTCATCAACTATGGTATTCCTTGCTGTCGCGAGAAGTAAGGAAAGTCATCGGGAGCATTTCTACTGTTTACTTCCCACTGTGGGGAGCGCACAAAGTTCATCTTAAAGTATATCGACTCCAGCTATGCTATTTACATAGCTAGAATTGTGTACCTTATCTCACCTTGCCCTGTAGTATAGATCTCGCCTTAGTAGAACGAGATCTGCTTAGATCAACTAAGGACCCAGCCCCGTATCTTCTGTGCAAATAAAAGTCAGGGAAAGTTGCAATAAGATGGCTCTAAACTTCTTAATATCACTAGGAACACGGGCAACTGAGGCCTCCAAAGAGTGTCAAACAATTCCCTACCTCTCCACAGGTGACTACATGCCCTTGCTTTGGGGAAAATCTTGTGTTGTTATTGTGCCTGAGTGGCTGATGATGTTATTCTTTTGATCCATGGCTCATGACAATCTGTGTTGAAAGTTGTCAAACTTCTCCCTGCCTCCAAAATGCTGGAAAGGAAGTGGGTGCTGGGTTGGCCATTGCAGTGTTACCCTTGCACCTAGTTATGAAGCTCCATCTTTTGTATTAGACCTGTGCTCATGTGTGTCCTGCCCAAGCACACCTGCTGGAAAGGAAAAAGAGCTCCCTTTCCCTCTTCTTCCTCCCCTATGACTATTACAGGGATGTCTGCTACGCTCCAGCCTCTATGTATTGGGTCTTCCCATAGACTGGCCCCAGCACCTGAGGTTCCCTTAGTTGTAGCTTTTGCAACAGGCATCAAAAGAGGGAAATCAGAAGATTATTAGCATCACTGCTTCCCATAAGGGTCTCTACCCTTCCAATGAAACAAACCAGGTTCTTGTTAATTTCTGTGCCCATTCAACAGCAGAGGAGATGCACAGAGCAGTTTTACTGCCGATTTAAGAAACCGCACTTCATAGGTTCCCTTTTGGAAGGCTTAGCTCCAAAGGAACACAGAATGTACTTTTGTTAATTGAAGAGAAGAGTATGCAGAAATTTATGGGTTAGGTCATGTTACTTGAGGCAGGCAGGATCTTTCGAGTCCTGACAATAATTTGTTGGCTGACATATAGCAGGTATGTTGGTAAAACTGTACAAAGGGATTTGGAGCCAGTTTTGTTCTATTAGAACGCCAAACTATCTTTAAGCTATATGTAAATTAACTTAATCACAGATTGTTAATGTAAATCTTTGAAAGGTGGACTACTAACTCAATAATACTTAGTTCTCAGAGAACATATCAGATATTAAACTCATAAGAACAGATAGAAATGTTTGTTTAAGCAAATGTTTGAAATAAATTGATAGCAAAGACAAATTAAGGTATAGCGAATCCAGGGATCAAGGGTGACTTACCGAGAAAGCAAGGAAGCAAACACGGTTAAAAAGGCTATAGATGTAACTCACCATGTCTCAAATACAGGTAAAGGGTATTTAACAACTTAGACTATATTTGCCCTTGAGGGCACCACCCATTAGTAAGACAGAGTTTTTGTCTTTGGCATAGTTCGCAGGTCCATGGGTGGAGGAGACCTAGCGGTGTGGTCACTACACTTGATCTTAGCCAAAAGGCCTGATTTAGAATTCTTGAATACTTTTTGATCAGTGAACAGAGGCAGGGTGCCATGAATAACTGTTCCTGCTTATGGTATAACAAGTTCTGATGGTCAGTGTTGGTGGATAATCCAAGAGCCAAAACAGTTTTGCCTAAACTTTTGCTATTGATCATTCACATTGGATTGGGTGCAAAGAGATCATTTTAAATACACGTTATTTTAGGGTCAGATCTTCCACCTACACCCATATATGCTAACTGAGAATTGGGTTCTTTATTATGATGTTTTGAGAGAAAACATTTCAGTTGGCCGAGTAAAATATAAAGATAGAATTCTGCTCATAATCTCCATAGTAAATCTCCAATCTGGCACTCTGCTCTCCTGATTTATGCAGAATTCCTGTTAATGACACAATCTGCAATGTATTTCAGTGCTCCCTTTCTAATATGACTGTCCTGTGGGGAGAAAGGCCCATCATACAACTCCTGTGATCATTCACAGTTCTGATGCCTGAATCAAAAGGACTCAAAGCAGCTTTTTAAACATGTAAAACTTGGGGAAGGTGAAGTTTGAAATCACAGTTGAAATATCTTGTTTGTTTGAAGGATTTTTCCATTTTTCAATCAATGATGCATGGTACAAACACAATTTGAAGAAAATAGGAAAGGGCCTGATCTACTCTTGATCCTCACACACACTGTGGAAACTTCAGTGAGAATTGTGTGCGTCTCCCAAGACAATACGTAACCTTTAACATGTAACCTTTAACAGTTCAGTGACATGAGGCTTACATTGTCTAATTATAGTCGACTCTACTAAAATGACCCCCGTTTGCTAACAGTTGCCACACAGTTTGTACCTGTGATACGTAATCCAACAGCCTGTTTTAAGAATAAGCAAAGTAGTGTGGTATCTGGTATGATTTTTATGGTGAGTGTGGAAAAAGAATGTGGTGAACACTGTAATGAGAAATAAAAAAGTGTTCGTTCAAAGGTCTTGATGCATTGTGCCTTTAATAAAGCAGTGATAAAAACAGTCTATTCTTTCTATTGCACAAGCATCCATTGTGGAGTAATTCTTATACAGGTGTTGTTTCTATGTCTCCGGCTATTTTCGTAGCTTGTATTGTTTCTTTTCTTTCATCCTTCCAGTGTAGCACATCAGCTTTTGATTTCAGTCACAGTGGCAACAAAATTAGAGCCTCTTTCTGAAGTACATGAAATAAATGAATAGTCCTGTAGCACCTTCGAGACGTGTGTGTGTGTGTGTGTGTGTCTCATCATGAGCTTTCCTGGGCAAAACTTACTACTTCAGATGAACATGGTTTTGCTTATGCAAGCTCATGATACTATATATAATATATATTTTTCTTGGTCTCTAAGCCCTTGTCTACACTAGGGAGTTATTTCAAAATAAATCCGTCCCCTCCCCCATTTTGAAATAATAAGCAAAGCATCCACACTACTAAGTCCGTTATTTCGAAATAACAGACTGGTTACTTTGAAAGCTGTACCCCAGCTTTCTTTGGGGAATAACACTTATTTAAAAATACATATTTTGAAATATCAATAGTGTGGATGCGCTGCTGCTGCTGCTATTTTGAAATAATTACTCCCCTGAGTAATTTGAAGTAATTACTCCGCAGTGCTTCCTAGGGCTCTAAGTCAAGGTAGTGCATCCACAATAACAGCCTGCGTCAAACTAATTTTTGAGGCTCGCCTGTAATGAGGACACATTATTTCAATTTTTTTGTTCCGGGAGTTAATACTTCAAATTTAGTTATTTCGAAATAATTTCCTGGTGTAGACATGCCCTAGCTACTACAAGATTGCTCATTGTTTCTTTAAAGTTACAGACTAACACAGTTATACCTGTGAAGTACATGAAGTCAGTCCTGTTTTGCACTCATGTGGGTGAACTTAGAATTGGTCTTGATGTGAATTTGTAAGGAGGCTGGCACTTCAATGCTCACAGTGTGTGACTGTGTATCGTTTTCATGTACTGTTCTATTTCTCTCACTTTATTAGTGTGGCACAGATAGAGGTTTTATTTATATCTACAGAAAAGTAACCTGGGGAACAATGGGATAACTGGAAAAGGGGATGAGCAGGAGGCGTACTTTTATGTAATATGGAATTGAATAGCTAGATAACTTGTGTTACAACAAAGCATTTTACACAAAAATACTTGCAATACCATTCTTTTGTTGTGACTAAATACACTGATGCAATTTTTTGACACTTCCAGTAGTTTTGCTAAAAGGGGGATAATAGAATGCAGAGCAAGTATTAATTTTTCCAATACCCCATTTTAAATTTGACCTCAGCAGCATGCTATGTGAAGCCACTTGCCTCCCCATTGAAAATGCAGACTTCAGCATTGTTTATTACATTTGTGCTCCAAGGCGAAAGTATGTCAGGACAACTCACCCCTGAATCAGGCTTCCAAATGTTTCTAGCGACAAAAGCTGTGTGAACCCTGCAGGACTCAGTTTGCTTTGGGTTGCCTAGCTAAATCCTCAGCTTTGAATGGTAGGGGCATGCAGCAAAACAACCCCTGTAGGCTTGCGTGGAGCATTGGGTTCAATAAACTCAATGGCTACGTCTACACTGGCCCCTTTTCCGGAAGGGGCATGTAAATTTCACGAGTCGTCGTAGGGAAATCCGCGGGGGATTTAAATATCCCCCGCGGCATTTAAATAAAAATGTCCGCCGCTTTTTTCCGGCTTTTAAAAAAGCCAGAAAAGAGCGTCTAGACTGGCCCCGATCCTCCGGAAAAAGTGCCCTTTTCCGGAGGGTCTTATTCCTACTTTGAAGTGCACTTTGAAGGGCAGTTTTTCCGGAGGATCGGGGCCAGTCTAGACGCTCTTTTCCGGCTTTTTTAAAAGCCGGAAAAAAGCGGCGGACATTTTTATTTAAATGCCGCGGGGGATATTTAAATCCCCCGCGGATTTCCCTACCACGACTGGTGAAATTTACATGCCCCTTCCGGAAAAGGGGCCAGTGTAGACATAGCCAATATGTCCCATCACCTTCATTGCCCTCACTGTTTCTCTTTTCATCTCATACCCCTGGTTTTTTGTGTGTGTCAGTTGATCACTTGCTTTGCTTAAAGTAGCCCAAGAAAGGAGTTTCAAGCCATTCAGAACATTTCTTTCCGCTGGTCTGTAAAGGCTCTTTTGTGGGACAGGAATGTCTTCCACCCCATTGGATGGCATGGAGTCATAAGCCTGCTTCTTCTACCACAGATGCCAGCCACTGAGCTGGAACTGAAGGCAGCCCTGTATTTCTTTAATGGTCTCCCAGGGCGCAGTTGTTTGGAAATTCCTAGAGTTCCCTATCTAATGCAGTAGGCATGATGGGGTTTCTGTCAGCCTCAGCTCAGCACAAGTGAGGTTGGCAGCAGCACGCTTGAACAGCTAATAGTCAGCTTGAACTAGAGGGCTCTAAATTCGATGTGATTTCTGCCCAGTGAACATGATGGCTCTAAATTCCTGACTTCATGTGTTCTCCCTTGACCACAGGCGTAGCATTTTGGGATTCCATTTCTATATTGCCCCTTTATGAACACTTAACACATTGCCTAGGCTGAATTTTGCCCTTCATTACATTTGCGAAGCATTATTAGATTTCCTCGCGAGGCTGCCCAGCTATAAATAATTTGAATGGCAGTATTTTTGTTCTGATGATGATGCATGAGGACACAATCTTGATAAGTTTTTAGCATTGAGAGTTTAGATGAAAAGAACAACCTCTCTCTTTATACGCCACTCCCCAACTGCAATTGGAGCACATTTCAATATGGTTATTGTGATATAGTAAATATGCCACAATTCCATATATTCCTTTTTTTTTAACCCTCTCTTTTAATACAGATTGATGATGTTAAATTCATGGCCATTCCACCATTTGATGTTTGTAAAGGTGGCTGTGACTGATTTTAATTTTGCTCCAGGTACAAAACTCTTGGGGCTGGTTAGATCTGGGACCCTAAATCAGAAGCTGCCCATTGGGCTCTCTCCGTGCAAAAAAGTAGATGATGGAGGGATATTTGTTCTGACCCATCTCTGATCCTCAGGAGTGTTGCACATTCCTAACAAATTAATTATTAGATAGCAGGAAATACTACATAAGGGTGTCACTTTTCATGACAATCTGCACTTATACTTCACTTATACAGTTCTGATTTGATGCTTGTAAAGGTGGCTGAGACAGTAGCGGCTCATTCTGTATGTGAGTGTTCTTGTTTCATGTGGCTTTCTCTTCTCCCCACAGTTTGCCAAGGAACAAGTAACAAGTTGACCCTGCTAGGGAGCGTGGAGGGCCATTTCGCCAGCCTACAAAGGATGTATAACAACTGTGAGGTGGTGCTTGGCAATCTGGAGATCACATATGTGGCACGTGATTACGATCTTTCATTCCTGAAGGTTAGTATAGCTAATCACATTGCTCTGATCCAGCACACAACATACATTAGTGAAATCCACTGGACCTCAAGAGAGTTTACCTCCAAATTGAGAGATTTTTCTAGTCTGTTGAATGGTTTTCGAAGGCGATGGGTCAAATATGTATAAAACATCTGGTGGCAGATGTAAACACTCTTCAAATACATGGTTACTGATTGTCAATCAGAGACATGGCAGATTAGAATTCTAAAATATCTGTCTAGCCTAGGATACTCTATACTTTTATCAATAATTTTACAGCTCCCATCAAGCAGTCTCTTTATGCTCATCACCCACCACTCAAAAGTAATTATTTTAAATAGGAAAAGTATTGCGCTCCTATTCTCCTACTTCTCTCTCCCCACCCTCACGCCCCCATGCTCCTAGGAAAAATAGAAAAACAAACTGTGATGCTGTTATTTTTGGTGCGTCTAAACTACATCCCTCTTTCGAAAGAGGGATGTAAATTAGACATATCGAAATTGCAAATAAAGCCAGGATTTGAATTTCCCATGCTTCATTTGCATAATCACGTCATGGCGGTTTTTTTGAAAAACACTATTTTGAAAGTGAAACGGTGGGCTAGATGCAGGTCTTTCGAAAAGAAAAGCCTGTCTCGAAAAATCCTGTACTACTCAAAAAAATGAGGTTTACAGGATCTTTCGAAAAAGGATTTTCTTTTCAAAAGAACCACGTCTAGACTGCAGTTTCACTTTCGAAATAGCATTTTTCGGGGGGGGGGGGGGGAGACCTCTGAGACGTGATTATGCAAATGAAGTGTGGGAAATTCAAATCCCGGCTTCATTTACAATTTCGATATGTCTAATTTACATCCCTCTTTCGAAAGAGGGATGTACTCCAGACATAGCCTTTCAGGGAAAAACCACCAACGTTGCAGTTTGCTTGACTGGTCTGACAACCCTCTAATTTGGTTATCTTCAGGGTGCAGAGCAGATCTTTTTCCATTTTTCATAGGAGCATTCTACTGCCATGGTGATACCTGGCAAAAGATGTTGTCTCCCTTATGCTTAGAAACCAAGACATGTTAATATCTCCATTCATCAGTACTTGTCCGATATGTTCCTGCACCAAGGAAGCCTGCTGTGTTCTGGACAGTAATTTTGTGTGATCTTCAAAGGTAATCCTAGACAGTAGTGCATGAAATTGTACTTCTCTCATGCCCATCTCTATGCAAGTGTAGGGAGGACATTTAAAAGAGGGACATACATAGTTTACTGGATGTATTGAGAAAAGAACTTTCTGGCATATTGCAGAATGCTGTCCCAGGTAGCACAGGAAGGGTGTGGAACAGGTGGGAGTAGAATTCAGCTCTTCTGACTACTGGTTTGACGCCTTACACACTAAATAAGCAATTCTCGCATTGAGGGTTGTGACTAAGGAGATGTTAAATATCAGTTAATTTACTAGTTGAGTAGTCGATGGCATTTCCATCGACTACTTGACTAGTTGATAGGCACTTCTGCATTCCTCCTTTGAAACGTACAAGAATCCCATCAGGAATGCGGAACTCTGCGTGCAGCCCAGGGCCAGCGGAAAGTCCTGCTGAGTCCAAGTTGCATGCAGCTTTGAAGTGTACAAGAGTCCACAGCGACTTCTGCGCGGCATTTCCCCAGAACCCGGGGTCAGCTGGGGACTCCCAGTCTCTAGCTGACCCCGGACTCCATGCAAAGCAGTGCCACACAGCTGATCCTGAGTTCAGCTGTGCCACGCTGCTGCTTTGAAGTACCTCCCTTTTCCCAGCAGGGGGGAGGAGAGGAAGATCGACTGTTCAACTGACTATCCAATAAGCAATGTTTATCGAATAGTCAACTAGTCTTTAACATCCCCAGTTGTGACCAGGGTTCCGTGTAATAGTTTCCAGCCATGAGCACAGTGAGTTTTGGCTTGTGCAACAGCATTAAGGTTCATGTGCTCTGGTTTGGACGTGTGCCGCTGTGACACCCAATTTATTATTACACACACTTTCCCAGCTGCCAGAGCAGAAACACTGCCCCTTCTTCTGCTCACCATGCAGCATGTCCCATTCCCAGCCACCAGAGCAGGCAGACACATCCCACCATGCTGCAGGTCCCGTTCCCACTGGAGCATACCCTGACCCAGCCATGCGGTATGTCCCATTCCTGGCCCCAACTGCTAGAACACCCCCTAACCCTGGCCACTGGAGCAGGCTTTCCTCCCATCATGTGGTTGCAGCAGGTCCTGGCCCCCAACTCCAGTGGCTACCTCAGCATGCTGTCTCAGCTGGCCCCTCCTGCTGAAGCAGCCATTGGCTGCATGAGTGCTGCTGTGTGGTTCTCCAGAGGAAGTGGACAGGGAAGGCGTACACCTTAGCAGGAACTATGAATATGACCCCATTTTAATGGGAGTCACCAGGATTGGCATTAGACTGGCTGGGGCTCAGGGCCAAAGCCTAACCCCCTCCTCCCACCCAAGGATCAGGCTTCAGCTTCAGGTCTGGGGATGAAGCCCATAAGCATTGGCTTTAGGCCTGCCTGCCCTGGGTAGTCAGATGTGGGCTTTGGCCTCCCTGCCTGGAGCAGCAGGGCACACATGGACTTCAGCTTCAGTCTTTCCTCCTGGAGTCATGTAGTAATTTTTGTTAGAAGAGATTTCCCCCGCACTAGATGATTCTTCCTCAGATCTGTGCTTTTGCAAATAATGGTGTGTTCAGTACTTATTTCATGATTGTTTATTGGGTTACAGTATTTTTGGTCGGTGAGAGATTATGAGAGTAATTATATCAAATATAACTCACTTGTGTGTTAAAATAAAATATATAAAAGAACTGTGGGGTACCTAAGATTCATGGGTGGATCACTGATCTAAGTTCTGAGGTGATAAGCTCTTCAAATTAATCTTGTTTTCTTCTCGGCAAACAGATCAGAAAAACAGCTTGACACAATGACACTAAATGTCTTGTTCCTTCCGATTTTCCTCAGACCATACAGGAGGTTGCAGGCTATGTCTTAATAGCACTCAACAACGTGGATAGCATTCCACTGACCAGTCTCCAGATCATACGAGGAAACGTGCTTTATGACAACCTTTATGCACTGGCAATTTTATCCAATTATGACACAAGTACAGGTGAAACCAGTGGACTCAGGGAGCTGCCAATGAAACATTTATCAGGTGAGATGGCGGGACAGACAATGTGGCTGGGAAATGTTACTTTATTTGAAGTAAACTCCCAGATCTTTATGAAAAGGTTCATTTAAGAATAATTCACCTTTAGAGCCCTGTTCCAAAGAAGATACACTGAATTAATTTAAATGTAGTCTATCCACATACCTACTCACTTTATAACTACCCAGGTTTCAGTATAAAAAAATCCTTGTTTTACAATGCATAGACACGTAATGTCCGGTGGTCAATAGAAGTGTAGAGTAATAGTGTTGGCCCAAAAGTGAGAAGACATTTTTTGGGTGCTAGTTACAGATGCCTTAGAGCAGTAGTTTCCAAACTTGGGGTCATGGAATGCCAGGCACTGGGTCTCATTATTGCAGGCAGATGAGGTCATCAGCAGGGGTGCTAAGGCTACCTACCTGTCCTGACACTGCAGACTATACTGCGCCTCCGAGGTGCAGGGAAGGAGAGAGCACACAGGGCTCTGAGCACTGCCCATGCCCCAATCACTAGCTCTGCACTCCCAGTGGCTGGAAACCTGCTGCAGGTTGCTTCTGCACTGCAGGGTTTCCGGTGACTGGAAACACAGAAAGCCTGCCTTAGCAGAGCAGCGGGATTGCTAATCAGGAGTTGCTGAAGGTAAGCCCTCCTGGCCCACCCCTGATTCCTCCCAACCCATAGCCAAAGCCCCCACTTATGCCCCAAAACTCATCATGTATAGAAAGAAAGAAAAAACAATCAATTGCTTCATTTTCATCCTGGTGTGTGTGTGTTTTGTTTTTGTTTTTTTCCCCAGAAATTCTTAATGGGGGAGTTAAAATCAGCAACAGTCCAAAACTGTGCAACATGCAAACAGTTCTGTGGGATGACATTGTTGATTTGAGCAAAAAACCTGCAATGATATTGGATTATCAAGAAAATCTGACTGATTGTAAGTATCCATTTAACAAAACAGTAGTCGCTCCAATGCCAACAACAGTAGTATCTGTTTAAGTAGTAGTGCTGCTTATTGCTTTATAGAGCTCCATTTCTGTAAACACTTTTATGTAAATGCATTGCCTTCAAATCTTTCTTGCATAGAAATCAATTACATCTTGCTATTGAATTTACTAGGACCAAGATTTGTACCTAACAGCCTGATCCAAAGCACACTGAAGTCAATGGATTGGATCCCATTGATCTCGGTGGACTTTGGATTGGGCCTTTAAATGTGTGCTTCTTTGGTAAAAACAACACACAGCAATAAAATGCATATACATTTTTTTTTCAAGTGATTTTAAATTTATAGTGCAAGACCCTGATTCAGCAAAGCTCTTAAGTGTATGCTTAACTTTAGGCATGTAGGTACTCCCAAGGTGCTTAAATGTGTTGCTGGGTTGAGGCCCTTTTTCCTATTTGTGAATATCATGAACTCTACACATGGTTTGACAGTATAGGAAATCTTTGCAAAAATGAGGACCAGAAATGGATAAATAGTGATTCTTTAGATCAACACACCGACATAGATGTAGATTTGAAAGCTTATATGCCATGTATCCATGCTTATATCTGGTCCAAGCTAGGGATGTCAATGTGTAGTCAACTATAAGATTAACCTATCAGCACAGGCCTATCAGTTAAACTTGATGCCTACATGCATTCCATTCCTCCCCGCCCACTGCTTCTGAATCAGAGGCATCAAGGGGGGGAGGAAGCAGGAGCCAGTGCTGAGGGAACTGCCTTAAAAGCTTGTTCCGCCCCCCCCCCCCCCCCCCATCACCGGCTTCATAGTGTGCCCAAAGTCCCCCTCCCCGCACAGCTGCCTCGATCAGTGGCAGCCCCTGGGGGCAGAGGAGGCTGCCGCAAACCAGCCCCTGTCCCCAGGGCATCCAAGCGCCCCATGGACTGAGCCTGCTTCTCATCCCATTCAGCAGCCCTGTCTGTAGGGTATTCGAGCTCCCCATGGACAGAGGATGCCTGTCCTTGGGGAGCTCAGGACCCCCCATGGGCAAGCACTGCTGCCACTCCGCTTCTGCCTCTGTGTCAGAGACAGCAGCACAGGGCAGCAGGCAGCCAGTCTGCAAGGGAAGCTGGTTTCTAAACTGACTCCCCTCATGGACTGGCTCCCCCTGCCACCTTGCGCTGCTGCCTCAGACCCTGGGAGCACGGCCAGGAGTGCATTGGCTGCCACCCCCCGCCCCTGGACTATCAAACAGTCATGTAACCACTAAGAGAGGTTTTCATGCAGTTACACAACTGTTCAATTACCCAATATCTAACATCCCTAGTTCAAGCCAGCACTGTAAATTCTTTGTAAGATCTAAATTCATCTCTCAAATTTTTAAAAGGTGACACAAGCAGTTCGTGGAATTGCAAGAGTTGCAAATCAGCAGAGAATTTGGCCCTGAAATGATGGAAATTTTAACCTTTAGCTTTTCAACTTGAATCCCTTTGATCCCACAGTAAATCAGTCAGTTATTGGACATGTATTGGCACTTTTCAATTACTTTGGCAGTGAGGGGTTTGGAAAGAGCCATGCATTATTTGGACAATAGTGTTCTAGGTAGATATATTCCTTAAATATAGTGAATTTCTGATTAATCTTCTCAGGCAGCCATTTTTTTAAATAAATAATGAGCATGCAACATGCCCCTGGGATTTTAATAATAAATAAATAGAAGGGGAAACAAAGCAACAAAAATAACAATAAAAAAGTAAGGGGAGAGAGATGAGAGTTGGAACGATTGTACTTACTCCACAGATCAATTTGTTCACCTTAACTTGTTTTCATTAATTGTACATGTGCTGCACAGTTCAGTGCTGAGAATTACTTTTTTTTTTCAGAGCTGTGGAGATTACAGTAATTAAGTCAAGGCACATATTACCCTGTCGTTAGAGTAAACAGTGTGTGCCAATTGCTTGCAAATTCTGTCATATTTGTTTTCTTGTTAGTGGTGTATTAATCAAAAATATTGATTTACATGGCCAATTACAATCTGGTTGGGAGCGCTAACTATACCATTTCAAGGTGAGGAGGCCAGTTAGTCTTTGTTTTCAATTCCCAGAGATAATATCCTGGTTTTATATTCAGTTCTGCCCAGACACACATACTCTGTCCGTTAAGGCTCTAATTCTACCTACTAATTTAACTATCTACAAATCTGCAGAATCAGTGACAAACACTTAGCTGGCAAGTTCTTGGTTTTATTTATTTTATATGAGTAATTTTTTAAATACTTATTTTTAAATTAAGTGGTTTTTTTTCCCCTCTCATTAAATAATTCTTCCAACCATTTTCTTGAGAAACTCCATGCTTTGGAGCAGCCATTTGAAATTTGCCTGGGGCAGTTGGGGGAGGTTTCTCTGGTGTCAGGAATGTGCCTTCAACTATCCTTCTCAACATTCATCCAAATTTTGCCAAGTTGTAAGTCTCTGAAAAATCACACGTGCTCCAAAAAGGCTTGATATAGTATGCCAGCCGTATTCTTTGTATTGCCTCTGATCCATCTTACAACTCCTATGTGTCAACCTGATTGTGCATGTGCCATCCCCATAAAATAACTGAGCCCTGATCTACATTAGAAATGTATGTTGGTATGACTAAGTCTCTCCAGGTATAGAAATCTACACTCCTGAGTGGCACAGTTATATTAACCGAACTCCTGGGATAGACAGTATTATGTCGACGAGAGAGTTTTTTTTCTGTTAACACAGTTTTCCTGTCCTCTCAGAGAGGTGGAGTACTTACACTAACGGGAGGGTCAGACTGGCTGGAGTGACTCACTACTGGGAGTGCCTGTCTCAGGGCTGACTGTCAGAAAACAAGAGCAGACACTCCAGACTGATAGCATATTCTATTATTAGATTTCACCACACCAGTAATGAGCATGTAAAGTCCTGGATCACTATCCCAGTCGTACCATGGAGTCTCACAGTCCCCACAAACTCTCCAGCCTATCTTGTCACCCAGACAAACTGAACATAGTGAAATGGTCACATAAATCAGAAATCACACACTGTCCCAAATGACTGATCACACCTCTTCCCCTCACCCCCATCATTTGGTACTCTGGATCTTACACCAAAAACCTTGCTGGCAGCCAATTCTGTAGTAAACTGCCTATAGGTTTATTAGCTAAGAAGAAAAAGAGTTATTGAGAGGCTAAAGCAGGTGAAATATAACAAAAGGTGAATCAACGTTGGTTAAGTCCAAAGCGGAGATGTAGTGATTGTCAGCTTCCCAAAGATCTTTTCCAGGGCTACCCAAAAAAACTGCAGATTTCCATCTGTCCATTCAGTTATTCCATCCTGTTAGGATTCAAACAGTCTAGAAACAAAGGATCTTCCTTTGTATCAAGTTCTGATAAAAAGAAGAGGACAAATTTCTATACCTACACAATGGCCAATTGCTTTGCATTTAGTGCTCCTGTTCTTTTGCATTTGATGAGTTATTTAGTTATAGGGATGTCTGCCATTACTTTGTATTGGGAATAGACAAATGAAAATAAAACAAGTAACATTCCATTGATTTTCATGAAGTTCTAACACCTGAATACACTCTTTCATTAACACACACACTTTGATCTAGGGTTACTTAATTACTGAGCCTCCATTATTTACTATTACATAACAGGATACAGATAGGGAAAAGCAATGCAATTTAACATCATCTTTGATCTCTGTTAACACACAGGTGAGTGAGTTGGCCTGAATGTATGCCAATACACTTAACCCCTTTGATTTGCATGCATAAGTGAATTGGCCTATGTCTCTGACCCTGAACTGGTCTGTCATTGTAATAGAGAGAAGCTTTCCTGTCAGAGTAGGAAGTATTTTCACTAAGCACAATAGCACTGTAATATGGGCCCTGAATATTCTCCAGCTCCGAACTTCAGGGGCCAAGCAGGCTGGGAGCCACTATGATGCCAGTCACTAGACTGTCTCTCTCCTATGCCTTCAGTGCTACCCCTGCAGAGCCTAGGCAGCGTGAAGCAGTAAGAGGAAGCAACCTGACTTAAAGGACAGGGGGAAGAGCAGGAGGTAGTGGAGCTTGGGGTGAGGAGTAGAACAGTTACAGAGGCCCACAAAGAATAGGAATAGAGGGAGGCTGATACAGGAGTTGGGGTGGAGATGGACACAAGTTTGAGGGAGTGAACTGAGAAGGACAGAGACAGGCAGATGGGGACATGGAAACCAGTAACCTGTAAACTACCTTTCTCTCCACAGCCTGTATCCCTATTTCTCTGCTGTCAGCAAATAGTTATGAAATCTACTGGCAGAGTATGTGTCTCCTCCTTCTCTAGTGGCTGATCCACATAAAGAACAACAGCCTAACACCATTAGCTCAAGAAATAGAGATGTGTGCTGTGAATTGAATATCCCAGCCCAGTCAGTGACCATGCTGGAGTCCATATGGTTCCATATGATAGAATTTCTGGGATTTTTTTTTTAATAAATGTAGAGAATCACAAACAAGAAGAAAGTTAGGGTTGTGAAGTCAAGCACTCAAACATGAACTTCCAAACTTAAAATGTTGCTCCAGCTCCCTTGTGTTCCGCCTTTCCTGCCACTCCCTTCCCTCCCCCTGTGTGTGTGTTTTAAGATGCAATTAATTATGGGATCGTATACTGTTTCCCCCCCCCCCCCCCCCCCACAGGACCTTCTCCCTGCCTTAATTAGTACGCAGGGTGGACAGTGTTGACTGTGAATGGGTATCTATTTAACATTTATTTTTATCCACATTGTTCATGTGGCACAGAAGCTGACTTTAACTCTAGTAACAGGCACATGGGAGATATTTTGTGACTAAAAGACTAAGATTCAGTGCCCGACAGCCCTGGTGTGTTATCTAACAATTGCGTGCACAGATTTCGTACATCATAAAGGTTTTCCTATCAATGTAACATTTGCATTTTAGGTCCTATATGCCATGCAAATTGTACAGAAGGACACTGTTGGGGTGCTGGCCAAGAGAACTGTCAGACATGTAAGTCCATTGATTCATTTAAAATATCGTTGACTTTTTTTGTGCTTACATATTTGTTTTATTCACTGAAGAATGTCCTTCACAAGCCCTGATGTGGTGACAAGTGTTTTACAAAGAACAGTATGCTCCCTTCCACTGCCCTGAGAACTCATAAGCACACCATGGACCTTGGTGGCATGTTCCCCTTGCAATCCATCAAATATCCGAGTGACAATTAATGCTGATCATATGCACTCCTCCCTCTTCTTGTATAGCAGAATTGAAAGGCAGACGAAAAACACAGCAGACCCATTTGTGGAGGCCTGGTAAGCAGCATAGAAGCTGCAAAATAGCTTGGGTTGGATGGAGATGTCTCCATGATTGCTCAGCTGTGTGGGGCACTCTAAGTTTTGGAGGCACTTTTCCTGCCTCTCATGGCTTTTCCCCACAAATGTGAAAATATAGCCCGATGTTATTATAAAGGTGTAATGAAATAGCTACAATGTTAGTTTTCTCCACTTTTGTTGTTTCAAGTAGAATAATAGCGTATTAGCATACACATTCTTACATAATATTTTAGGCTGAGAATGGGACTAACTCACCAATACTGTATTTTTTGTTTTTTTTAAATCCCCATTGTAGAATTCCTTCCAACATAAACACCAGAGAGCCAGAATAGGTCACACTCATATATTGCATAGGCATATAAAGCAAGTCCTGACATTCTCAGAAAATGATATGTTAGCCTTACGGGTGTATGGTCCAGAGGGTTCACAGCATGGGGAAGGTGTCTTTAATTATTTATAGAGCATGTCAGGATTCTTAGGCAATCGTGACTCACAGGCTGAACACATTTTACCCTGCAATTTTGCACTTTGGATGCTGCCCTTAGGCATCAAGAGAACAACAAACACAAGATGTTCAGACACTTAAGTTTCTATGAAGATTTTACTTTTTGGTATATAAAGACTGGCGAGGAATGTATTTTGAATGTTTTTTGTTTCTCTTGATGCCTATTTCTTCACTACTTTATAATAAGTGTAGTCTGCATTTAGGGAAATGCCGTTGGCCCTTATTCTTCTTTCTTGCAGCTTTACACTAATCTAATTCCACCGAGTTCAGTGATTTAAATCTGCATAAGTGACAGCAGAATCCAGCCCTACAAATGTATTTAGATCGAAGTTCTTTGCTCTCAATTCAGATACAAGTTGAACCTCTCTAGACCAGCACCCTCGGGACCTAACTGGTGCTGACCCAGAGAATTCAAGAACCGCGGGAGGTCAATACTGTCTAGCAGCCTTACCAACACTTCCACTGCATGCTGAACTCGTAAATGACATTTAGGAGTAAAAACTTCAGAGGGTTAGCCGAGTTAGTCTGTAACTGGAAAAACTTAA
The DNA here is from genome assembly GCF_049634645.1 of Pelodiscus sinensis. NCBI lineage: Eukaryota > Metazoa > Chordata > Testudines > Trionychidae > Pelodiscus > Pelodiscus sinensis. Next base: position 164,213,013 of record NC_134712.1, read on the forward strand.
GACAACAAATAGTCTAGCAGCACCTTAAAGACTAACAAAACATGTAGATGGTATCATGAGCTTTCGTGGGTACAACCCACTTCTTCAGATGAAACCACGAAAGCTTGTGATACCATCTGTGTGTTTTTGTTAGCCTTGAAAGTGCTGCTAGACTATTTGTTGTCTTTTAAATTTAGGACTAAATTAGAGCTAAATAACAGAACACTGAGAACTAGGGTTGGTGGCGGTAAACAAACTTTATGGGACTGCAGGAAACTTGGCCACACCTATGATAAGTGGAAATCTAGCTAACTAAAATCTTTCTGGACCACAGATCTTGCCAGACCAGTGTGTGCCTGACAAGGAAGGTTCAACGTGTTTCAAGCCAGATCTATATACCTTCTAGAGCGATTTGAAACAAAGCACTCAAATATTCCCTCCTCCCTCCCCACTGCCCCCGGTCCCCTCAGTTTTTTATCAGTTTCATAACTTTTCAACTAGTTCTAATGGTTTCATGACTCAGTCCTTCACAGCTGCTCATAAAACACCCTATACTGGATTTTGTGGGACTAATGTAACAGTTACTCTGTACGTATTGTTGTAAATAGTGGTTGGATCATGTTAAGGATTATGTTCACTTTTAGCTTGATGTCCAGAGGTAATGCTGTCCCTTGGGCTTAAGAAATTTACATCCTGATCTTGCAAACATGTATGAATGCATGTGCTTAATCATACGCACTGCAAGTAGACTTGTTTACTTCAGTGAGATTATTCAAGGTTGCATAAAGTTAAGCATACTCATACATGTTTGCAGGATCAAACCTTATTTAGCAATTAAAACTCATTTGTTAAGCTATTTATGAATCTAGCTTATCAGAATACTTTCCATATGTGGGAAATGTTTACGTCCTGTTTCTTGCCATCCTTGAACAAATGTGGAATATATTGCACAAAATATAAGCATTTGCTCTGGTAAGTGTCCAGTGGGAAGCTTTTGTCAGTTGCTCTCAAAATGATGAGCTGTTTTACACTCCTGCTGATGCTTACAAAAATGACATAAAAATTCTGTTGTAAAACAATGTGTCTTCTATCCCACCGTTCCTGGTTGTGTGGAGCAGCTGCTATACCAATTATGTGTATTTTGGAGATAATGTTTCTTTGAAAATGTAGTATTTGGTTACAAATTTTGAGATCAGAAAAAAATAAAACTTAGTTGCAAAAGTTTAACAGAAAAAAGTAAATAAAAAAAAGAAGCAATCCTAGTTGATTACCCTGCAGCAGAATGCAATTTTCGGATGATGTAAGTATTAACTCTGTGATTGGACTACAGTCTGATTATTTCTGAGTTACAAGAATTTTTAAAATATTGTAACAACTCTGAGTGCATCTGGACTACACTGCACCCTGTAACTATTCAACAGGTTAGAAATCAAATCCTCCTGCTCAGAAAACAAAACAAAGGCTCTATCAGTCTAAGGAAAATCAACTTGCCGTGAAGGACGCATAGTTGAGCAGTTCTGGTTCTGTCCTGCCTAGGGCAGTAGCGCAAACATACATTAGTCAATGGTTTTTTTTTTTCACTATTTTAGTCCTGATAATTTTGATATTAAAAAATTGTTGCGGGTGATTGCTTTGGTAATGGAAACAGCTTCTGATCCAAAATTATCCTGTCAATTATATTAGCACAAACCCCAGGCAAGTTGTATAAGAGGAAGACTTAGCCCAAGGCATTGAAGTTTAAAAAATAGTGTAGAAACATATGAAATGAGTTGCAGGAGTGGGGTTCCTCTGCTAGCATCAGGAATATGTTTAATACTAAACAGGAATTCTAATGACACACAGAATATGTACTGTTACCTGTTCATATAAAACTGGTCTTCCCACAAAGTTGATATCTCACAGGTAGCACCAATTAATATTGTATCATCTCAGACAACCTATTTGAAACAAGGGTCAAATTCTGGTGTTTCATAGGTTGGGAGTGACTTCATTGATGCCTATGGAGTTATTTGTGATTTAGCAAGGTGCTGTGCATTGGCTCCTTTTTCACAAAGCTTCACTTTTAACTGTGATTTATGAGATCAGGGCCACTGTGATCAGGTCCTTGAAGAACTGATACTGTACTGCCGGATAACTGAGAATTAAATTTGGCTCAAATACACTGTTAAGGAAAATCTCAGAAATTCGCTTCTGGCCTCTCCATCCCACCAATTTCACAGGATGCTGACACTAGAAATTGGTGTCCCATGAGAAGCCCTCCCCACTTGCTTTTTATCTGGAGTTTTCTCCATTCTTGTGGATCTTGGTTTGGCGAATATGCATTTTAATTTGTTTTTTTTTTTCTGTCTTTCAGTAACAAAAGTTATCTGTGCCCAGCAATGTTCAGGCCGATGCAGAGGAAGGGTGCCCAGCGACTGTTGTCATAACCAGTGTGCTGCTGGTTGTACGGGGCCTCGCGAGAGTGACTGCCTGGTAATAGTACAGCAACTTACTTAAAGTTCAATAGCAGCAGCCAAGCTTTGGACTGAATGTACTGTAACTTTTTTTAATCTTTAGCAGCCTTGAAAGTAACACTGAGCACAAAATGTAAATCACTAGCTCAGGGCTGGGCAATAATTTTTGATGGGGGGGCCACTCCAAGGTTTTGGGGAGTGGTCTAGAGCGGATTTCTGGCCAGTAGGAGCTGAGAGATTGTGTTGGGGCCAGAGGTGGCACATGAAGCCCCCCCTCTCTGTGGAGCATGGTGCAGAGAGCTGCATGGAGCAGCCAGCCACTTTCAGTAGCATGGAGCTGCTCCATGCCCGCGAGGGAGGGCCATAGGCCAAATTAAAAGGCTTGGTGAGCTGAATCTGGTTTGTATCTTGCCCATCCCTGCTACAGCTTCACTTCTTCGTAGCTATGCAAGTCTACGCCAGCTGATGGATCTGGTTCAGGTGTTCCTTACACTAGGCAACAATTTTAGAAGTAGAACAAAATTGGAATTTTAAAACAAAGAATTTTAAAAATGAAACTTAACTTCTCATCATGTTTAATATTCCTTTTTGCATTTCATTTAGCATAGACCATGATAATACACTATTCACTTTCTTTTTTCTGTTTCTTATTTACCGGCACAACTTCACTAGGTTCTTAACACTCAAGGGGATGAAATTAAAAAAAAACTGTTTACGCTAGCTGGTATTTTAACTGTTGCAGCGTTTTCTTCTGTGGTTTTTTTTTTTTGTTTTTTTTTGTATCTTTCCTCCTTTTAAAAGAAGTGATTCCATATAGTTGGGGCTTACTACTAAATTAAGTGGAATTCAGCGGTTTCTATGGAAACAGTCCAAGTTCATTCATTGTATTTATTTATTCATTCATTCATTGGCTTAGATATATTTTGTGCTCATTAAAGATGTAAACAAATCACCTTTATTGTGTTCTTACTGACTGATAGAAGGGAACATTAATTGTGTCTCTCTCAGGAAAAAAGGGAAAAACCAAGAGAGGAAGGAAGATGGTCAATTTGAATGTAGAATTAGCTTGGTAGAAATAACTTGTACTTCATACATGCCAACTTAATTGCTCATTACCAATAGCCAAGCCTAATGGCATTCCTTTAATAAACTGTCCAGATCAGTAATTGACTGCAGGGACTTCATTTCATTAATGTTATTAAAACGTTGCCAATAAAGAAAATAGCCATTTCTCTTGATTTGGTTTCTGATTTCTTGGCACTGTCCTCACAATCCAAAACTTGCAGGCAGTCGATGTTTCTAGGTGGAACCTATGGGCATTCCATACAAGTATAAGGGTCCATCTCTCAGGGATCTGATCGAGTGCAGGAGCCTGGGTTCATAAGACTTTGTAAAGCAGAAGCTATTTGCATGAGTCCATTAAGATTAAGAACCCTCATACTCCCTTTTTGTAAATATCAGACAAGCTTGGCCTACACCCTTGGACTCTTTCACTTCCACAGCACAAGAGATCCATCCTGGAGAGTGTTCTGTACCAATTGGGGCCAAGCAGCAGAGCCAACAGCCTCTGGGTGAGGGAGGGCGGCTTCGTGCTCTTGGAAGGGATAGGAATGAGGACAGGTTGGGGCTGAGGACAGTCAGCCCATAGTGCTCCCTGGAGCTCAATGAGCCCCTCCCCACCGGCCTGTAGCGTTGCCCAGAGTGTGTGGCACAGTGCGTCAGCAGCAACTTAAATGGCCCAGGGCTCCAGTCATTGCAACCTTTGAAACATTGTGCCCTGGGGCAACTGCCCCCCTTGTCCTCCTATCAGTGGGCCTAGGGCTAAGAGCCTGGTAGATCTGGCCTTAGCAGCCTTATAAAATATACATTTATTGTATCTTCCTTTTTGCTGTACAAATAGACTGTAGTTTACTTTATACCCTTGTCACCTCCGCAATGGCAGGCATGCCGCAAGTTTCGGGACGAAGCAACATGCAAGGATACTTGTCCGCCTTTAGTGCTGTACAACCCAACCACCTATCAGATGGATGTCAACCCTGATGGAAAATACAGCTTTGGAGCCATTTGTGTGAAAGAATGCCCGCGTAAGTTCACTTAGACCTTTAATCTGATCAGAGCTGGGAAGATAGTAGGTCCAAAAGGTGGCAGGCAGAGGTTATTGTCTGTTTCTTCCCACGCATTTCAGGCACCTCAGTTTAGTGCTTCCCTTTAGACAGAGGAATTTCCTCTCTCTCCTCAGCTGCTTTTGCTCTGGAAATCATTAGCAGACATCAGAAATGATTTATACCTGAGAAAATACAAATCACGTAACATTTTTGTATCAGTTGTTTTTTCAGGGTTATTTTTGGTCTTTTTATTTTGAAAATTTTATCTTAGTCTATACTGGTGAATGCCAAAAAAAAGAAATGCTTTATAAAATCTATCGAGTGCTCTTATAAGACCTGCTCCCATTGAAGTCAGTGGCAACTCCCGCTGACTTCAGTGGCACAAGGGCAAGCCCATAAATAAAGCAGAGCTGGTTCTTACTTGGGGCTTACAGAAATCTACTGCTTTAAATACCTCTGGTACCACACCACAAAGCATATGGATTTTTCTTGGCTCGTGTGTGTGTATGTGTGTGTGTGTGTGTGTGCGCGCGCGTGTTCTCTCCTGTGTGTGTGTGTTCTTCGCTCCTGTGTGTGTGAGAGAGATTTTTGTTTAGTTTTGATTTTTCTCTCTGTTCCCTGTCCACGGTCTTTTGAAAATATTTATTTAAAGGTAGAGAAGCAACTGACACACAGAATTAGGCCCTATATCTCAAGATCACCATTGTCTATTAGAAAGACCATTTGGTCTGGAAGATTGAGGATGGAACCGGGCACTGGGAAGTGCTCAGTTCTTCTGATTATGTGACTATCTTTCTATTTGACTTTAAGAAAGGCCTTTTCAACTGGTATGATGATAATAGTTATCAACCTAACCCTCAGGGATATTGTGAGGATTAATTAGTTAATGTCTTTAATTTGGTTGGTTAGTGCTTTGAATGCTGTGTGTGTGTTAATTCTCCTTCTCTATTCAAAAATTAAAAGGCACTTCATAATTTTGTGTCCATTAATTGCCTGTTTACAGCATAAATGCAACCCCCAAAGCATCTCTCCTTTGTGTCAATGCCCACCTTGTATTTCCCTTCCTGTCTTTGCAGATAACTACGTGGTGACAGACCATGGCTCCTGTGTTCGCTCATGTAATGTCGATAGCTATGAAGTGGAAGAAAATGGTGTTCAGAAATGTAAAAAATGCGACGGGCCGTGTAGCAAAGGTACAGGAAGTGCAGGAAAACAGTAATGTTTTTAGTGTGGCACGAATTTACTTGACAAAGCATCCAACCAAATGGGACCCTGATCCTAACTGGAACCTCTGGGTGCTGCTGCAATATAAATACCTATTAACAATATGGAGCCCTGAGCAAGTAGTTTAGTACGGAAATGAATGCTCCAGAGCATGTACTTGGGTGGGTTGCTCAGCATGGGAAGAAAGTCCCCTGCACAGTTTTGCTTAGCTTGTCTCACCAACTGTTTGACCATGAGAGTAACACAAAAATGGAGAGGAGCGTGTATGAAGAAGCATGCATGCATGCATGTGTGCAACTTTATCCTAGATCCTGTGCTGCACAAACAATTGAACAGCAGCCATATTATATTTAAAAAAAACAACAAAGAGGAGACCTGTGTAGGGAGCTGACCAGCCTACACCTGCCTACAGCAAGTTCCTTGTACCCTCCTCTGAAGCATCTGGCACCAGCCTCTGTCAGAGACAGGATGCTGGACTAGATGGAGTGTGGGTCTGATGTAGAATGACAATGTCTGTTTGCCTAAACCTCTAGTTCCTGAGTAGAACTAAGGTCCCAGCTCATATTTTAACATTGCCAGTATCATGTTCAGCAACTGCAGCATCGGATGCAGTGTCATAAATGCCTGACCACCACTACTACCACTCCTTAGTATGAACTGCTTTGTGATTTGTGTGGGGTTTATTAGGATTATGCCCAGATGTTCTATGAGTTTATAAGGCAATATTACTCATTCACATCCGTAGATACACATCCGTGCAGGCAGCTCTTGTAACCTGACTATTAAGAGTCTGACTATTATAAGAATCCCTGTGGTCTTATAATAACCTAGTTATTAGAGTCCATCGTGTACAGCAGGGGTGGGGAACCTCAGGCCCGGAGGCTGGATGTGGCCCGTGACTTGCCTGGATCCCACCCTGAGGCTCAGGGATCTCTCCCCCTCCCTGGCCCCCGCAACACTGGGGAGCCTGGGCTGCGCTCCAGCTTCCTGCCACCCACCCGCAGGGCTGGAGGGCACAAAATCCACTAGCCTTGGCCCTTCTAGTCTCTGGTGTGCGAGGAGAATGTGGGGGACTGTCTTTCTGCTTCTCAGTCAGGGGCTTCTCACTTTACTTCTCACTGGTATATGGCTCCCGACTGATTTTTCTGTGGGTCTGCAGCCCCCACCCCAAAAAAAGTTCCCCACCCCTGGTGTGTAGCTGCGTGCCCTCTCCTACCAAGCAGCACATCTATGTTCTCCCCATCTTTACCTGGCACCTTTGGCTCCCCCTCCGCTTCCTCTTCATCGTAATACGCTTACTGCCATCTCCCTCCTCCCAGCTCATCATCTGTCCTTTTCCATAGTCCTGCCACTTGGTGCATAAAAGCTTTCACAGCTGCAGCTACTGCCATGTATTCCTCCCCTTCATTCACTGGCCCTAATTCTCCCTTCACATCAGGTGTAAGTGAGATGAGTCTCTGGAAACAATTGTTTCACTCCTGCTTTTATAACTGCTAATTTCTCTCCACTCTGGCTTTGGCCATAATACTGATTTTTTTTTTCTTTAAAAAAATATATTCAACATACAAAACCAAAGCAGTGTAAAAGGGCCTTAGACGCATGCACAATAAGTTTTTCAGTGCCTATGCACTCCCATTTTCTCCAATTATTACCATGTCTTGTCAGCTGTCTCCCCCTAGGTACTTCTGTAATGAATTTTATAGCTACAGATCTAGAGATAAAACTGCCGCAATTGATTCTCTCCAGAATATCACATTGATGTTTATTTTCTTAAATTCGTTAATTCCTAAAATCTCTAAAAAACCTGCAGCTTTTGTGCTTTCATTTTAACAGTCTGCAATGGGATTGGAATAGGTGAACTGAAAGGGGTTCTCTCCATAAATGCTACAAATATTGACTCTTTCAAAAATTGTACCAAGATCAATGGGGATGTCAGCATTCTGCCAGTCTCATTTCTAGGGTAAGTTGCCAACTGATTTGTATGTGGTTGAGGGGAGGGGTGAGGTCAAGGTGGATCTTTTACCAGTAACAGCAGTTAAAGTTGATGTGTTCTTTTTTCAAACTATGTGGTCTGTTTGATATTTAGTGATGACTTCACCAAAACACAACCTCTGGATCCAAAGAAACTGGATATCTTCAAAACAGTTAAAGAAATAACAGGTAATGATATGTTTAGCTAAAAATTTTGTCTGACCTGAGTGCTAGAAAAACATCAATAAAAGGGTGTAAAAAAATAAAAACAATTTTTGTTGAGACACACAAGAAACTAAATAATCTGAGTTAGTGCTGGTATATATCTACAGTAATGCCTCTCAACTGCAGTCCATGGAATTACTCTGGATTTACAGCCATGTAATTCAGATCAGAACCTGATCTAAGGTGCCTGGTTTTACTAGCCCATCCCTTCTGCTGAATTATCAGACGTATTAAATAGCAAAATCAGAACACTTTCAGAAACTCAAAAATGTTAATGGAGACACACAGAAAATGGTGTTCACTGAAATAATGGTTGTATTTCTAATAATGGAAAGCTTTTCAAAGGTAATTCTATTGAAACTAAAGGACTCCATGCTTTTGCGAAAGCAGTGTAAAATCTGAATCAGACCCATGGTCTCTCCCTTTTCTCTCTCACTTTAAATATATCCAGAATAGTGACAGAAATGTAGCCGTGTTAGTCTGGTGTAGCTGAAACAAAATACAGGACTATATAGCATCTTGTTAGTCTTTAAAGTGCTACATAGTCCTGTATTTTGTTTTAAATATATCCAGTTACTTAAGATAATTGCCACTAAATTTACACACAACTTTTATATAATTTTGTTCCCAAAATTCTTTCCCTGTTGAATGTCCAAGCAGTCAATGCTTTGAGCAGGTAAAATCTTCTGTGCTCCCCCCCCCACACTCATTTTTTCCCCCATTTCCTAAATGCTTCCACATCTAGAAAGATCCAGTGTTGTTCTCATGTTCCAGCAGAAACTCCTGTGGTCTCTCAAGTGCTGCAGGAAGTACAGCTCTATAGCATATGAGACTTGTATAATGTTAAGCCTTCTTGGTGGCCTGAAAGTAAACTGTTTACGAAGCAGCGTTAAAAATATCTTCAGACTCCTGAAAATGTCATACTTCATTTTGCAAGTCTCATAAAGATGTGAGGAAGGTAAAAGTGCCTTTCCTGGCTCACCAGGAATTCACAATTAAAACAACATTTTCAAGCTGCTGAGTTGTTGAGGGTTTTTGTTTTGTTTTGTTTTTTATTCCTGTTTCAGGATTTTTGTTGTTTCAAGCCTGGCCTGAAAATGCCACTAATCTCTATGCTTTTGAAAATCTGGAGATTATACGAGGCAGAACAAAGCAACAGTAAGTAAACGATGTGCCAGAATGAGGGTGGGAGAAACTGTGTTTACTGCCGGGTTTGTCTAAATAATAAAAGGTTGTACAAAGTGTGGGTTGTACAAATTTCTCTGCTGGTGTAAATTTGTGTAGTCTTATGAAATGATGCAGTTCTTTTGACTCAATGCCAGTTTTATACCAATTTTGCTCTATGTTTTCAAGTGACTGTGTCAAGATGGTCCCTGTCTACATTTGAGAGGCGGGATGGATTTGGGGTTAGAGCACTAGAATGGAACCTGGGAGATGTGGCTTCAGTTACTGGTTCTGAGGCAGTCTTCCTCTCTGACCTTGAGCAAGTCACAAAATCTCACTGGCTCAGATTTTTAAATGCCATTAAGGGTCACTGTGCTCAACACTGCAATACTGCCTAATTTAGGTGCCTACGTTACTTTTGAAAATGAGACCTGGGCCCGTAAGTCAGTAAGGCCTTGTAACTCAGAGCAGAGCAATGCCCAAGTACTGCAGAAATCTAGCCCTATGGGCCTCAGTTCCTTAGCTGTAAAAGGTGCTTGTCTATATGCTGGAGCAATATGCTGTATGGGACTGTGATGTCAAAAGCTCACTAATGAGCTGCACAGTAATTGGTCTGGTTAGACCCTGCTGATTCAGACTAAAGTGCCCTTGTGTGCTTTAAAGTAGTACTATTTGAAACAGTAGTGTGCAGAGTCTACATGGACCAATTAACATGCAACATGTTAGTGTGCTTTAGAAATCACAGCTCATCATGTAGACAGTTCTAATGTTTTATTGCTGCCTCTCCTTGTCCATCTTTTATGTAGATTGCAAACTCCTTGGTATAGAGATTTTCTTTTATTCAGTACATGGACAGTGCCTAGCACACTGGGGCCCTGAGTTCAACTGGTGCCTCCAGGCATGACTGTGAAAGAATGAATTACAGCAGTGTCTAAAATAGGGATGTAATAGTGTAGTCGATTAATCGATAAGTAAAAGCTTATAGGTTAATGCTATAGACTACATGCATTTCCCTCCCCTCCTCCCTTTCAAGTAAATTTTTTAGCAGGCTGGCCAGCAGCCCAGTTCACACTGGGTCCGGGACCTACCCCTGCTGCGGCTCTGCATTTAAAATATATTAGGAGGCAGGCAGGCAGCCCAGCTCAGTTCTGGCTTGGTCTGGGTCCAGGAGCTCAAATACTTCCCCCTCCCCCCACCCCACAAACCCCTCAGAGTCTGCCGCCATCCCTCACTGCTGCGGACCAGCTCTTGCCTGGAACCCCACACTGCTGCTTCTGATACAGTGGCTGCCGGCTCTGCCCTTGGGGACTATAGAACCATCCCCAATCTAGAAGTCCTAGTATGGATCAATGTCCCTTTGTGCTTTGTGCTGTAAGTGCTTAGGAGTATGGCAGATTCAAGTGCAAAATAATGACATTAGCTTCACTTCTATATAGTATTAGTGCATGCGTGCTGCAGTGTGTCTGTTCCATGGCAGGGCTTAACTTCCAGTGTATATAGAAAATCAAATGTGACCATAGTACCTTTACAATACAAATGTTTTTATGCCACAACTAATGTCCTACAAATTAAAATTGGTGGACCAAGCAGAATCTTTCCTTGTAAAAAATACAGTTTACACTAACCCAGGTGGGGTCTTTGAAATTCAGAAAAGGTACTCAGTAAGACAACATTTAATTCCTTGTCATCTATTATTCTTTTTGATGTTCACCTATTTTAGTGGTCAGTATTCTCTCGCCGTTGTTAACCTAAATATAAACTTCCTGGGACTGCGCTCCCTCAAGGAAATAAGTGATGGTGATGTTGTCATTATGAAGAACAAGAACCTCTGCTATGTTGAGACGTTGAACTGGAATAAACTGTTTGCGACAGAAACTCAGAACACAAAAATAAGCAACAGAAAGCAAAATGAATGCAGTAAGTTAATGCTATTTTTTTGTCCGTCTTGGAACGCCCTTTTGAGGTGCAGAGAAAGAGATGGAGAGCAGTAATTTAAGCACACTTTTCTTCCTTTTGTATTACCACAAACAAAAATCTCCATTAAATTGTTGTTGATGTTGTTCAGCCTCCTTGTCTATCAACGCAATTGCTAAAATTCTAGGCATCAGTGAAAGTAATAGTCACATCCCCCCTCAACCTCAGCTCACATGTCTTAGAAACTAAGCACCACAATAAATGAGTACCCTGCTCCACAGAAAGCTCCTGTCAGTTTCAACATATAACCAAAGACAACTCCCCGTTCCTCTCACTTCTCCTCAAAGATGCATGCTCACTCCACGCTCAGCCATACGGTGTTTCTTGAGGAGAAAGTGTGCGGAAAGAGTTTCGGTGGTTCATTTTGAGTGTGATTGAGAGGAAGTGGGTGTCTTCATTGTATTTGGTTAAATAGAGGAACTGAAAGGGAGTTTGTTGTGGAAGGCAGGAGAGGGGAAATCCTGGTTTGGCTGAAGTGAATGGAGGCTTTGCCCCGACTCTCCTGGGATCACCATTTCACCTGAACTGACTGAGAATGTGTATGGGTATGTTGCCAAGAGTGAAGTAAGGCATGTATGTTGCAGCTGATATGAATGCAACAGTGGTGCCCTCCTAGGTTGCGTATTACTATTTCTGTCCACTTCTATGGCAGAGGCAAGAAAGGGCAGACCCAAAATGTCACTTGTTTCCTCTCAAAGGCTGTGAATGATGCAGTCCTTATGTAAATGTCATTACACCATGAGCCCAAAATGATGAGACGTTAGCCTTGCAAAACCTAGTTTCTGGCAGTTTGGTACCAAACAGCCCTTCCCACTCACACATTGGCAGCACTCGTTCATATGTCCCAAATGGGGAGCAAGAATAAATTTTTAAAATCCTCCAGAGTCAGGAGGATTGTGCTCTTCTGAACACATTCTCTTGCACAGTAGGGACTGGGTGTGCACATGCATGTGTGTGTTTGCATTATATTGTGCTGTAGCAGTTGGCCTACAGAGAGGATAAATGCAGGGGTTGGGAACCTAAGGCCTGAGGGTCGGATGCAGTCCCTGGCTTGCTTGTATACCGGGCTTGCAGCCCCTGGCTTGCCTGCACTGGTACAACCCACCTCCACCCATCCACAAACCCACCCATGGGGCTGGAGTGCACAAAATGTACTAACCTGGGCCCCCATAGGTTCTGGTGTGTGAGAAAAATGTGGGGAATGTTGTTCTCCTTTTTAAATGGGAACCACGTCAAGGAGGGTGATTTTTTTGGTGGTGGTGGTTTTTTTTTTTTCTCACTTATGTGGCCTCCAATTCAAAAAAGATTCCCCACCCTGGGATAAAAGATTAACATGACCTACAGCTAGGCAAGGTTTGCTTTACTATGCCTCAGCTTGTAGAGGCTTGCAGTTTGGGAGCTGAAGTACAAGAGTGCATGTTCCAACTTCATGTCAGTCACATTCAGTCAGGACCCAATTTGAGTTTTCCATTGACTTTCTTGGACGTTGGATCAAGCCCTTATTGTGTCTGTCTGCAGCATATTGATTTGTTTTATGTTAATGTCCATTTCAGAAGTAGATTTCTTCACAACAGAGTAATCACAAAAGTTAACAGTCCCATTACATTTCAAGTTTTGGAAACTAGAGAAAAGTATAAATGTTTCTCCTCCTGCTCTGTAATGCTTTCAGAATCCTTCAGATCTACACTGAGTTAATTTGGAAAAATTGGCTTTCAAAAATGAGTCATTTGTGGTGCTCTAATTACTCTCTCTGAAATTCCTGGCTATTGTTTGTCTTTGTCTCTGTCTGTCTTAGGTGCTACAGGACATGTGTGCGACCCCTTATGCTCAGAAGTAGGCTGTTGGGGGCCGGGGCCATTCCAATGCTTTTCCTGCCGTCATTTCAGTCGCCAAAGGGAGTGTGTGAAAACATGCAATATTATACAAGGGTAAGGAGATTGTTGGGGAGGGGAGGGTTGTTTGGTTTTTTTTTTAGCTTAGAAAGAAAAATATTAACGTCATAGGGGGAAATAAAAAGCAGGCATTCTAGTTGTATCAGTTTTTGTTACTTTTGCAAAAAATGTTAGGTTGAGTGTGGTACCTAAATGCAGAAAAGGAAGAAATAACTTTCTTGCTCTATGAGCTGGTTCTCCCAACATCAGGTGGATGACTCCCCTAGGACCTACTGGAAGAAGACTGAGATTTCAAAGGGGCTGAAGAGAACTTAGCACCCAACTCCCTTTGAAAATCAAGCAGCCTACCTCCTTTAGGTTCTTTTGAAAAATCTGTCTTTAAGAATATTAAGTGAAATCTTGACCCTAGTGTAACCAATGGCATTTTGATACTGACTTTACTGCAGCTAGGAATTCACCCGTTGATTAGACTCATTTACCTCAATGTGATGACTTAATGGGCTTATTGTTTTGCACACGCCAAAGTGAATTTGCTGGATCACAGCCTAAACATTGTAAGGTCAAAGTCTTCTCTCAAATGCCCATGTATGGCTCCCATCAAAACTACGGGAAGCCTGGCCTAAGTGAATAATTTGTCCTTACAATTTTTGCCCACTTTTATTGCTGAACTATAGTGGAGGCAAGATGACCTAAATTCCATCAGCTAGGCTAATGTTTAGCAACATTTATAAGTGTCCTTACATCTTGAAAAGGAACATTCTCCTAGTTATTTAAATTTGTAATATTTAATATAATGATACATGAAAGATTATCCCCAAACTGAAGGATTTTGAATACTCTGCATATACAGAGCACAATATGTTTAATTCTCCATAAAACTACAGTGACCGTATTTTCCCATTTCATTTTTACTAATTATTTGAGATTTGTAAAACTTTGAAAAATAATAGTATGACAATAATTTACAGAATGCTGATGTCGATAATGTTTATATTTATCTAGCAATTTGCGGTTCAGTAGCTGTTATCTTTTCAAGTGAATTCCCTCCAGCTGATATAATGCCTTACAGGGCAGAACTGGATATTTTTGTGTGTCAAATGATGGGTGGATTTGCTTTAATTAATAACACAATTACCTGAAGTAGAACAGCTTTATTGCTATCAAAACCATCTGTTCTCAGTTTTCATATTTTAATGATTCATTGTGTGTTTGGGGGGAGGACATGAATCTGATTATTAGCCAACTTCTTATTTAGGGTCTCAAAATCACTAGAAATATTTTTGCTGATCAGCTATTAAAATATTTTGAAATTTTTTGAGCATATTCTTCAGAAATGGCTTAAAATGTAAAGACTAATTTGTAGTTTACAACCTGAATTGCCCTGTGTGGGCAAATTTGTCCTTATTCACACCTTTCCATGTGTTATGTTCAGTAAGTTTTATCCATGTGCTCTAACTAGTCATGTTCTTCTGATATTCCCTCTCATCTCATTATAGTCATCCTAATAGGCGGGAGGTTGTGACATGTAAATTTGAAGTTGACATCTTGTCAGGTATTTCTTCTTTTATTTTTCAGGGAGCCAAGAGAGTTTGAAAGAGACTCTGAATGTCTTCCATGTCACCCAGAATGCTTGGTGCAAAACTCAACTGCCTACAATGCAACCTGCACAGGGCCTGTAAGAACAAATTTAACCTAATAAACTTGTATACATAGAGACCCTGTCACGTAGTGAACATCTAAGTTCCCTGCAAGCTGCATGCCTACATGGTCATGCAGTTGTTTTCTGAGCTCCTCTCAGAAATTCAAAGCTCCCACATAGGCAGGGAGCTCAGCTGACCGATGGGGAGCAGGGTGTCTCGCTAAACAGGCAGCTAAACAGAGCTAGCTGCATGCTTGAAACGGAGCAGCTCCTAGAGCAAGTAAAAATGCAAATAAGCAGGGAATAAGTGGCTGGGACAAAGAGGGAAGGAAGGAGTGAGTGAGTAAGTAATTGGCTAAGGGGGAGTGTGCTGAGTTTCTGCCTCTCTCTCTCTTTCTCTCTCTCTCGCTCTCCCCACCCTCGTGCATATGGGACTCTTCAAACTCACCTCTCCTGCAGATATCTAAAACTCTGATCTTAATTTTTTTTTAATCCTGTGTTACTAATTAATACATGGTAAACTGTATTGCATTAAGGCCAGATCTTTGGTATGTCGTAGAGTTGTGGCTCTTATGAGTCAGAAGTAGCAAGTACTAGCTTGAACTGTTAGAAAGGTTGATGATATATGTACTCCAAGGGTAGTGTTAATTTTCTTTATTTGATTTCATATTAAATATCATAAGTATTGCTCCTTGTTATATTTTTCCCACATACATGTGAACTGCAATTTATTTTTATTACATCTACACTGCCTCAATATTATTGGTGCAGAGAAGAAATCAATAGCAGATGTTTATTAGAAAATATTAAGGAATCAGTTTCTATTTAAAACCAACTTCCACCCCAACACAATTAAAATTAATGCAGTTCTTGTACTGTAACTGCCAATTATTCAATGTTTATAAAAATGATAATCAACTTTTCCAAAGTAATTTAAACTTTCAGGACTTGTATAAAGGCTCTTTTTATAAATATTAAAACATCTTGGTCTTTCCCAATATCCAGTGGCAAATTTCTCCTTAGTTTTATCTTTTTCAGATTTTTAAAATACTATATTTTATGAAATCTCTTGGAACCTGTGAAAAACACACTTTTTTTTTTTTTTTTTTTTTTTTTACATGTTGTACCAAATTCAGCCTTAAGGGTAAAAGTGAATGGAGAATTATACTCCTTTACATCCAGGGCTGAATTTAGTCCCTTATTTTTAATTTGGAGGATATTTCAATTCCAGTGTACCCATTAGCTCAATAATATATATTTTTAATAAAGGAGTGGAAAGAATTTTCTCAGGCCCTGCCAGAGTGTCAAAGATCCACTTTTATCCTCCACCACATCATACAGTCCTTGGAAACCCCCTGAACCTTCTGTTGCAGCCACTATCCTGACACAAGATGGCTGTCTATCCTTCATGAGTCTGAAAGCCACTGTTCAGTAATGCAAGGTGCTCACTTCATTCCATTATGGCTTAGAACAGCAGTACTCAACCAGGCGTCTATGGCCCCATAGAGGTCTGCAAGAGAGTTCCAGGGGCTCTGTCAAGCAGGGCCAGCATTACACTTGCTGAGGATCAGGGCAGAAAACCGGAGACTCGCCGCGAAAAGGCTGAAGCTGCAGTGAGCCTGAAACCTGAGGCCAAGCAATTTAGCTATGCAAGGCCTCCTGTGGCATGGGGCCACAGGCAGTTGCCCTGCTTGCTACCCACTAATGCCAGCCTTGGCTTCTACATGCAGAAAAACAGTTGTTGTGGCACAGGCAAGCAGTGACGTTTTTGTAGCATGTTGGAGAGCCCCTGGGGAAGAAAAAGGCTGAGAGCCCCCACCTGAGAACTTTGGGCCAGATGTACAGCTACTAAGATTGCAAGCTGCTTTGGGGTAGGAGGCATTGTTTTGTTCTGTGTTTATACAGCATCTGTACAGGGCAGCCCCAATCCATAAGTAGGGCTGCTAGACAGTACAAATAATACATAAATACATTCGTGTTGCTCTGCTGCAGTCAAAACTAAGGATCTAGCCTACTACTTTCGGCAACGTACTTGGAGCTCCTGCATGGAAATAAATTATGCCATCCAGGTAGCCTGGAAGTTTCGTTAAGTGTCTTCATGTTTGTGATTAATTGCTTACTGGCCTCATAAAACTACATTCACAAGTCTTCCTTCTGGTTGTCATGTTCACATCACTTCCAGCTTTTCCTTCTGAAAAAACAGTGTTGCCTGAGACCTCCTCGCTCCTCTGTTTGAGAGTATCTAAATCATTTTGGGTCCTGCCACAATCTCAGTTTTGAAAATGAATGAAAACAACATTCCAGAAAATGGTCAGAGCAATTCAGCTACACTTCAGCTAAAAGCACTTCAGATTGGCCCAGAATAGAAAAGCTTATCATATTCCCAGTTTCCCTTTCTTCAGAATGAAATAAAGAAATGTTGTCTTAAAGCTGTTTGCTTCTCTGTATAATCTATGAGCCAGATCTTTTATCTAGTATAAATGGATATTGAAATCCACTGATTCCAATAGAGCAACAGTGATTTATATTAAAGGAGGGACAGGCCCTTTGACTTTAAACTTATTTACTGTCAGAGCATCTTAATTCACAGTATTAAATAAAAAATGTAAGTTTTTATTTTATTAGAACAGAAAATAGGAAAATTACAGAACAGCAGGAAACATACTTCAGCAGTGATACACAGAGAGAGAATAATTTAACATCAGGTGCTTTATCTCACATAGCATATTATACAAGAGAATCAAAACTTTGCAAGCATTTCATGTAGTACAATAATAGGATAATAAAGTAGGATAAAACAGTGTCATGTTTAGAATTTCAAATGATCAAACATGAATTTATTTATCTTCTGAGAGTCTCTTCCTGTATATGCTAATATATGGTTTGGACAAATCTATTACAACAACAATTTCTTTCTCTTTATCCAGGGTCCAGACAACTGCATGAAGTGTGCCCACTACAAAGATGGCCCTCACTGTGTTAAATCCTGTCCAGCAGGCGTTCTGGGTGAAAATGATACCTTAGTTTGGAAATATGCAGATGAAAATCAAGTGTGTCAGCTTTGTCATCTGAATTGTACTCGCGGGTAGGTGAAATTCCTGCTCATACAAAAGTGGAAGGAGTAAATGTTTCTTGCTTGTGATTGTTCTCACTCTAAAGTCATTCATTGGGATTAAAAAAATAGAAAATTAAAGAGGTTATGAATTTGCAGGTAATGT
Organism: Pelodiscus sinensis; assembly: GCF_049634645.1. Taxonomy (NCBI): domain Eukaryota; kingdom Metazoa; phylum Chordata; order Testudines; family Trionychidae; genus Pelodiscus; species Pelodiscus sinensis. The sequence goes on from NC_134712.1 coordinate 164,230,857, forward strand.
AAGCAAAGTACTGCTGAGTTTGGAAGAGGGAAAGGTTCAGTAGTGCTTCTAGTCTGCAGAAAAGATGAAAAAGAAGTGGAGGCTTTAGTGAACTTAAAACAAAATTATTTTTAAAATTTGACTTTCTGCACTTTTACAAGTTTCCTGCCATATGATTCACTTTTTTCCCCACCAGTTCAATGTTGTGTCAGCTATATTTGTCTGGAGCAATAGTGACATCTGGTGGGTTTTGAGATCCCTTTATAGACAAGTTTCTGGAAGACTACCAAGTATGCCCTGTGCCTTTAAAATTAATGTGATAGTACGAGTGGCTGCTCATGTATCTCATTGAAACTTTGACTTTTTTGTGCATGCAAAATAGAGATGTAAAATCCAGTTCAATTGGTTAACTCGTTAAATGTGATGTTTAACTGGTAACCAATTAAAGGGCAGGTGGCTGGCCTGGAACCTCCTCTATACTAGTGGGAATCTTGCCTCCAGTGCTCTCAAGTAGCTAAGAGAAGTTTTATACATTGCACTCTTCCTAGGCTCAGACTGCCATTTGGCCCAGGTCTCATGTCCTCATCAAGTATTCAACTGCCTCCCTGCCAACCCTTGAAAAATAGAGCCTTCTTTGGACTCGTACATGCATGGAGAGAAAGAAAGCAAGGGATTAAAGAGCCTACACTATTATTGCATAGATGACTGGAAGCTAAGTTCTTGTCTACAAGGAAATGTTCGTGCACACTGAGCTAGGGTGTATATGTGCCCTAGCATTCCACACAAATATCCTGTGTGTACTTTCAAAATGCACTAAGGCCAGGTGCACAAAGACACTGAATGCGTAGTAAGCGCATCCTCATACTGTGGGTTTTCCCCATGTAGACATGACCAAAATCAGTGTTTCTCAACCTTTTACGATATCAGGGACTAGCTGCCTTTCTAAACTGTGTTAGGGAGATCTCCTATATCCGTGTCAGACCATGGATTGCTCATTGAGAAACACTGCCCTAAGTCATCTGGTGTGTTTCAAGTCTTTATGGAATTCAGTGCAGTGTTTTCTAGATTACATCAGTGACAGTAACACGGATTGATAATTTCCCTGTGTTTTATTATGATTTCAATTAGTCCCCGTTGATAGAAACTTGGCCATAGTAAATCAATGTCTTTTTTTGCAAGCCCAGAGTCAGAGCTATTAGAATATCTATCTAGGCTGAACTTCTGTTTATCACAGGCCCCCTATACCACCTAGCACCCACATACTAAACCCAACAATCAAAATTAGACCACAGTATTACAGTCCCCTTTAGACATGGTTAGCCGTTGTTCTGCTAAAGCTATCAGCTAAACAAAGCTTTTAACTGTGTGGTTCTGCTAGAAAGAAAATTGAAGTTAAATGAACAACACATTTGAGTAACACAAGTTGCCAAATGTGTGAGTAGTTGTCATTTAGGTAAAGAGCTTGTTGGGCAATGTTTATGCCTCAGCCTAGAGCTGGAAGTGGTTTGCATGTCACCAGGAACCTCGGTTTTTTGGCTGTCTTGAGCTGTAGCAAGGTTTAAGACGACACAGCCATGACGAACCAATGTGTGTGGTGGGGCAGGGTTATTTGAATATGTAATAAAGGTTCTATGTATTCCACCATAAGCCATATTAAGGAAGTGCACAAAGACAGATACTCCTATTTGTCTTTGATTTGCGTGAGGTGGGATAACTTTGCCATTGTTAATTATTGATATTATAGTAGCTCCTAGAGGTCCCAGCTGAGACCCCGGTGCAGTAGAGACTGTTCACTCTCCGGGCTTTTTGTTCCCCATTGTGCTCTGGGCTTGTGCAATCTCTGTTTCTCTCACTATACTTTCATTAGAATAGGGATCATTCAAACCAAAGAGCCAAACTACATCAAAATTGAGAACAAGTGGTCAACAAAGAGCCATAGAAAAATGCCCATATGCATGACTGAAAATATAGAAATTAATGTTATTGATAATTGACATGATTAATAATAGCCTAAATTAAACCTTAACTGTGGCATTTAAGTCCTTTTGTGGATTGAATTTTGTCTCCACTTGTTTCTGTACCTACAACATTGTAAAGTATTCATAATAATAAGTGGAAGTGAAGTACAAGGCCACCCCACCAAGGAGCCAGAGCACTCACCTGCCAGAGGCTCCTGCTAGCCTTGTGGCTCAGGGTGAGGAGTGGTGGGAGGTGGCTTCCCACAGCAACCCGAGGAGACAGGAGCGGAGATGCTGGAGCTATCAGTGCTAGTGCTGGGCCAGGGACACATAATGGCTGCCCAGCTGCTCCCGGGACAGGCCCTGTGGCAGCTGCCAGGCCTGGAGCCACACCCTGTCCCAGGCTTCCGGAGTAGGCACACTACAGCCTGGCTTCAGCTCCAGCAGCCACCCGGCACATGGCCCGCCCTGGGAGCAGACAGGCAGCTGCCATGTGATCCTGGCCCACCACTAATTCTTTGTGCACGCACACTAGAGGGAACGCCCAGTGGCTGCCAAGAGCCATATTTGCTTCCACGACAAGGCCGTATTTGGCTCACAAGCCATAGGATGCTGACCCCAACATTCGAGGTTTTACCTCTTTGTTCAACTTTTCATAAGACAAACGGAAAAAATGCAGCCATCACTTATTCAGCCTAAATGGCCCCTTCTCTACCTCCACCCTCTCTAACTGCTTGGGAATTTTTCCTTATTAACGTTTGTCTCTTTCCATGTACAACTGAGAGAATATATGTCATTTAAAGAGAGAGTAATTCTACCAAAGCCTAGGAATTACCCAAGTCAGTCTTCCAGCAATTAATGAAACACATTCATATGATTAATCTCTCAAATGTGGGTGATTTGAATTTTCCTCATTATTGTCCCAGGAGACTACAAGTACATTTCATTCCATCCGGTGTGGGAGTGCAGCAAAAACTATGAAGAGAGAGGCAAAAGTATAATTAATTGTACTCGGCTTCCTCACTGATAGAACCTCCCTAGACATTTAGTTACTACTGATTTATGAATTCTCAGATCATTCATGCTAAATGACCAGAATAAATTTTTGCAGCCATTGCACATGTGGGACATATTTGCCTGTTATTTAGAAGGTCCGTGAAAAAGAAAGGATGAGGAAAGGTATTTTAAGACTTTAAAATCCCCTGATGGTTTCCCATTTCACTTCAGTATTTCCTCTGAGCTGGGAAATAATTAGCAGTATCTTCTAATTAATGAGACAATTAATATATATATATATGTAGACAGTTGTGGATAGCACCAAGATTGTCATTTCAGGGGACTATATGCTGCACTAATTTTACAGTAAGTGGACAGCAGAGAGGTATTTCAGAGTATACCCAACATTAAGTTCAGACTAATATATGCTTAAGATCCCCAGATAGTTTATAACACAAGGCCACATTTCTCATTTTAGGTTCTGTAAGAAGAAGAGGAAAAATAATTCAGGAATGGAAAAAGTGATCATTTAGATTCAATACAACATTGGTTGCTTATGTTAGGTATAATGATACAAATCCACACTAAGAAAGATAATTTCTATTAGTCTTGGATTGATGTTTGTTATATGCTTTGATTCTCCTTTGAATTGTGAAATTAATCAGAAATTCACACGGAATTTGAAAAGCACAATCTGATCCAGCATTTTTCTTCACAAACCTCTTTTCGCTTTATCTTGGAAGCCTTCATATTGATAGATTTGTATGGATACCAGACTCCACAGATTAAAATCTTTGCCCCTTTTTCAGTTCTAGTTTCTAATCTCATCTTTCAGACTATGGGCAAAGCATTAAGGGGGAGCGTTTCTTTTAAGTGAAATAATATGTCTGCCCCATGCAACTTCTTTTGAGATGGAAACATTTGGAGAATGTTATATACCTTTTTCACTTGTACATTCATTTAGAGGTTCAAGGGTGGTGGGACTGCAGCCTAGGCAAATGTCCTAATGGAGAAGCTCTGTGCTATCTTGTGCACATGCTTACAGCTATCTCCTCAGTCCTACTACACACACGCTTAGATTTGTTATGTTTACTTATACAACTCAACAAGTTGTAGAAGTAAACAAGTCCTCCGAGAAAACCATAACCAGATGAAGGACGTTGGTAAAGTTGGATACTCAAGTTTCAGGAACAATTGTGCAAAATAACTTAACTGTACAACAAGTTCTTCTATAGGAGCTCAATGTACTCACTGAACTTTTCATACGCTGGTCCCTGTTGCACTGTGTTCACACTGAAGACACAAGGAAAGAATAAAATAGCAATAATAGGCACAAGAAAATGAGCAGTAAATCCCTCAAAGACCTGTGTCACGGGGTCGCACCCCCTAGGGGGGAAATCTGGCCCAGTGGCCGAGTCTATAATGTGCAAGAATGGCTCCCCTCTCTGGGGTATAAGGGTAGAGGGGCTCGGGCCCTACCTCTCCACTGGGCCCTAGCCCAGGGTCCTATCAGCAGTGAATGGTTCCCACCACTGTCTCGGTGAGGAGTTGCCCCTGAAGCACACCAAGCTCTCTGGGATACCTTCTGCTCCCTGCTCTGGGCTGCTTCCTACTCCCATCTGCTGACTGGCCCCGTCCCCACCTGGGCGGGCAAATACTGCTGCGTCAGTGGCTGTAGTTGGTGCAGCGGAGGCAGTCAGCGTACAGCAGTCGTGGTGGACCATGGCTGGTGTGGCGATTCTGGCTGGTGCGGCAGCGGCTGCGATGGCGACTCCTGCTGGTCCAGCAGGGACGGTTACTCCTGGGCTCTGACAGGAGCTCCTTTCTCTTCGCTGGTCAGCCCTGACTGAGCTGCTCCACCAGCCTTTATACTGACCTGGCAACTGGAGCCTGCCCAGCAGGGCCTCGGGGGAGGGGCCTTTGCAGCCCAGCAAGCCTGGTTAACCCTTCCACTGCCAGTGCGGGGTTGGCATGTCCTGTCACAACCTGGAATAATTTATGGAGTAAATTCTTCCTTTCTACCTGCCATTTTAAAATGGCTCTGGTTCTTTTTTCCTACTCATGGAATTCTTATCCCCTGCTTGACCTACTCTGTATGTGCTTTGAGATTATGTATTTTTTGTAAGAGAGGAAGGCAGAAGCCCCAGACTGAACTCTTGTCCTTGCTCGGCTCCATTTGTCAGAAGTGATGTAATGGTTTCTGCAGTGCTGTCCTCTCCTTGGTAGATACCACAAAGACCACAATTCCCACGAGGAGCACCCATCTTACCACTTAGAAGTGCTTGTACTGTTCTGTTTCATTTAGCAGTACTTGGACTGTGGCACTTCTAGTTGGAGCTTTACACTTGTGCAGTCACTGTATTTTTTTTTACTTCAGATGTTAGCGATGGTGTGCAGTATACTCTACCTGCCAGAAATAATTGAAGGCATTCAGAAAGTGGTATAGTTTATAACTATTACAGAGGGTAAAATGTCTGATTCTTGGGAGGATTCTACAGAATATGGAACCTTGGCATACCCATTCTAACACATCTGCTCAGTGTCAGCAAAGCCATGTAAGATCCTGGATGCTTACACAAATAGTGTACCTGGTGGTAAAATAGTGCAACCAAACACCATTCATTGATGAGGAGATGTCTGCTAGTGATATTTTTCATTAGACTAGAAGACCTGGACACTGACATCCTTTACTGGTCTATAAAACAGGTACTGTACAGTGTGGTGAGCAGCAGTACAAGCTTTTCCTCATAATCCCCTGCCTTGTATGAAGGACCTCCCCTAGTGTGAGAGGTTAATTCCGTCTCCAGACAGATTCAGTCTTTGCCTCCCTGTTAACAAAAAGACCAGCCTGTTACAATGAACATTTTCCCACTCAGAGAAAGATCACGAGCTCTTTTCACACAGACCACCAGTCAGCTCTTTGTGATCAGTCGTTTTGTGCACCCCCAGGGTAGGAATGAAGTCGGCTCTTTTGAAGTTGTTGAATAAGGCAGCACTTGTAAAGATGGTGGAGGTATTGCGGGGGAGGTGGGAGAACCCGGGAACCCATGGTGCATTCAAATGATATGTGTATATGCCTTAGCTGTTTTCTTCCACATTTATAGGTTGATATTCATAAATTTGTTCTTTTAAAGGAATATACAGCACACCAGAGCCCGTGAACTCTGATTACACAGTAAAACTTTCAAAATAATATTTTCCAAAAAAGGTTTTTTAGCTATTAATCAGGAGGTTAATATTCAGTCAGCTTTTAAAAAGATAATTTGTGAATGACCATACAGTTATTCCACAGTATGTGAGAATAAGTGCTCTGCTAATATATATTTGTAATTGTCTTTTTTTTTTTTTTTTACACAGGTGCAAAGGACCAGGTCTTGAAGGCTGTCCATTAGGGTAATTATTGAATTCTTCACAACTAATGATACAGTCGGGAAGAACATTCCCGTATTTACATTTCAAAAATGGTTTCTGAATGAAAATGATGCCTGTGTTGCTTGAATGTAAGTAGATTAAAGCTATAGATCGGGATCGGCAACCTATGGCTCGCGAGCCGAATATGGCTCTTTAGAAAGTCTGATATGCCTCTTCTGGAGCCCCAGTTCAGCTCTCCCCACAGCAGGGAGCCCATGTTGACACTACAGCTTTATGGCCCCCGGAAGACTCGAATGCCAGCACAGCTTCTTGCGGGAAAGGGTAGGGGAAGAAAGCCCCTTCCCTGCCAGATGTGGCATGCGGTGAACAAACAGGCTAGACGTGGCTCAGTGCAACAGCTTTTTCCTTCCCCATGCATGGGGGAAACCAGGAACCAAAGATAGCTCCCTGTGAACTAACATTTCCTTCCCTCAAGACACATTTCCAGCAGCCTCCCCTGCCAGCCCTTCCTGGAGATTTCTGGGAAATGGGAGCAGCGGGAGGTGTGTTACACGGTGCCTTACTGTGGTGCAAAAACCAGTAAGTGTCCCCCATCCCCTCATGCCCAGACATGCCTCCCCCCCACTGACACCCCCAGTCAGACAGCCTGCTCCTAGCCGCCTGGCAGACATCCCCTGTTTCTGTCCCCTGGCAAAAATCCCCCCTGCCCCCGGTCGGACACCCCCTTGCCTCTAGCCCCCTGGCCAAAATACCCCCTTGCTTCCAGATTCCTGGCCAGACACCCTCTGCCCCCTATCTTGCCACCTCACTGTTTACCCCTTTATTCAGTTCCTGCCCCCTGAGCAGACTTTGCACCCTCACCCCCCCCACCACACCCACCTCCCGCTCAGATCCTGCACTCCCATCTCTATCCTATTCATTGGCAGTCCTGCCCCTCACACTTAATGCCTCATTTTTGGCCCCAACCCAGAGGCTGGAGGGGAGGGGCACAAAATGCACTAACCCTGGAACCCCAGGGTTAAATCTGGCCTTGAATCTCAGTCCTCCCTGTCCTTGCCCCGACTATAGGGCTGGAGCACCGGTGGAGTGAAGTGTTTTAGTTGGGGGCCACGCCAGTGAGGGTTGGAGGTTTTTGGAGGTTCCCCACCCCGCCATAAATAAAGATAATGTAGAAAATTTTTGTGTTGGACATAATATTTTACTTTACTTAAAAATGAAGCCTGGCCAACAAGCCCCAAATTTGGGCCCAGCCCCCTTCTGGCTGCAGTGTCATAACACTCCTGCATCACCACCCCCACTCCCACCAACTCTGAGGCCATCATACGCCTGAGCCCCTCAGACCTCCCCCCTGCTCCCCAGACTCTTGCACCCCCACATCCCCAGTCACAAAATGTCTGCACCCCCAAACTTGTACCCTGAGTCCATCATACACCCCAATCTTCTACTCTGAGCCCCTCATGCATCCTAACCCAGACTCCTGCACCCCCGCATCACCCTCCCCCTGCCATAAGATTGGCAGAAGACAGCCTGAATGTGTGCATTTGACCAGTTATGATGTAAACTTCAGAGAACTGTGCAAAAAGATACAGGAGCAGAAGTCCCATTTTAAAGTCTGGGAGTAGAATGTTTTATTTATGCTATTCTTAATCCGTATGTCAATTATCAATAATATTAAAACATAAGAACAGCCATACTGGCTCAGACCAAAGGTTCATCCAGCCCAGTACCCTGTCTGCCGACAGTGTCCAATGCCAGGTGTCCCTGAGGGAGTGAATCGAACAGGTAATGATCAAGCGATCACTTTCCTGCCATCCATCTCCACCCTCTGACAAACAGAGGCTAGGGACACCAGTCCTTACCCATACTGGCTAATAGCCATTTATGGACTTAACCTCCATGAATTTATCTAGTTCTCTTTTAAACCCTGTTATAGTCCTAGCCTTCACAACCTCCTCAGGCAAGGAGTTCCACAAATTGACTCTGCGCTGTGTAAAGAAGAACTTCCTTTTATTTGTTTTTAACCTGCTGCCGATTAGTTTAATTTGGTGGTCCCTAGTTCTTATATTATGGGAACAAGTAAATAACTTTTCCTTATTCACTTTCTCCACATCACTCATGATTTTATATACCACTATCCTATCCCCCTCTAGTCTTTTTTCCAAGCTGAAAAGTCCCAGTCTCTTTAATCTCTCCTCACGTGGGACCCATTCCAAACCCCTAATCATGTTAGTTGCTCTTCTCTGAACCTTTTCTAATGTCAGTATATCTTTTTTGAGATGAGGAGACCACATCTGTACGCAGTATTCAAGATGTGGGCGTACCATGGATTTATAGAAGGGCAATATGATATTCTCTGTCTTATTCTCTATCCCTTTTTTAATGATTCCTAACATCCTGTTTGCTTCTTTTGACTGCCGCTGTACACTGCGTGGACGTCTTCAGAGAACTATCCACGATGACTCCAAGATCTCTTTCCTGATTGGTTGTAGCTAAATTAGTCCCCGTCATCTTATATGTATAGTTGGGGTTATTTTTTCCAATGTGCATTACCGTATATTCCGGCGTACAAGACGACCTCTGATGTTAAAAAACATCCCCCCAAAATCGGGGGTCGTCTTGTACGCCGGATGCCCCGCCGCCGGAGCCCCTCCGCGGCTTTGAAAGCCTCGGGGGAAGCCGGCGGCGGGGCATCCCAGGCGCGCATGGGCTGCCCCCCCGCCGGCTTCCCCCGAGGCTTTCAAAGCCGCGGAGGGGCTCCGGCGGGGGGGCAGCCCATGCGCGCCTGGGATGCCCCGCCGCCGGCTTCCCCCGAGGCTTTCAAAGCCGCGGAGGGGCTCCGGCGGGGGGGCAGCCCATGCGCGCCTGGGATGCCCCGCCGCCGGCTTCCCCCGAGGCTTTCAAAGCCGCGGAGGGGCTCCGGCGGGGGCGCAGCCCATGCGCGCCTGGGATGCCCCCCCGCCGGCTTCCCCCGAGGCTTTCAAAGCCGCGGAGGGGCTCCGGCGGGGGGGGGGGGCAGCCCAGGCGCTCCTGGCGGCTTTGCTCCCGGTGCCTCTGGTCTGCTGGGGACCATCTCCAGCAGACCAGGGACACCGGGAGCAAAGGAGGCGGAGGGGCGCTGGGGTATAAGATGAAACCCTATCTTTTAATTAAAAAGATAGGGGGTCGTCTTATACACCCAGTCGCCCTATACGCCGGAAAATACGGTACTTTACATTTATCAACATTAAATTTCATTTGCCATTTTGTTGCCCAGTGATTTAGTGTGGTGAGATCTTTTTGAAGTTCTTCACAGTCTGCTTTGGTCTTAACTACCTTGAGCAATTTAGTATCGTCTGCAAACTTTGCCACCTCACTGTTTACCCCTTTATCCAGATCATTTATGAATAAGTTGAATAGGATTGGTAGTAGGACTGACCCTTGGGGAACACCACTAGTTCCCTCTCCATTCTGAAAATTTACCATTTATTCCTACCCTTTGTTTCCCGTCTTTTAACCAGTTCTCAGTCCATAAAAGGATCTTCCCTCTTATCCCATGACAACTCAATTTACTTAAGAGCCTTTGGTGAGGGACCTTGTCAAAGACTTTCTGTAAATCTAAGTACACTATATGTACTGGATCCCCCTTGTCCACATGTTTGTTGACCCCTTCAAAGAACTCTAGTAGATTAGTCAGACATGATTTCCCTTTACAGAAACCAAGTTGACTTTTGCCCAACAAATTATGTTCTTCTATGTGTCTGACAATTTTATTCTTTACTATTGTTTCAACTAATTTGCCCGTACTGATGTTAGACTTACCAGTCTGTAACTGTCGGGATCGCCTCTAGAGCCCTTTTTAAATATTGGCGCTACATTAGCTATCTTCCAGTCATTGGGTACGGAAGCTGATTAAGTTGTATATTTTCAGTCATGCAAACAGGAATGCTTATACAGCTCTTTGTTGACCACTTGTTCTGAATTTTGATGTAGTTTGGCTCTTTGATTTGAAAAGGTTGCCAACCCTGGCCATAGATTGATCACATTTCAAACAAGGAATGTTCTATTCAAAATATCCCGTATGTTTTCTTACACCAAATCACACCTCTTTCCCCTTTTTTGTTTTCTAGCTCCAAAGTTCCATCCATTGCAGCTGGTGTTGTTGGAAGTATCCTGTGTCTGGTTGTGATTGCCTTGTGCATAGGGCTTTACATGCGCAGGCGTCGCATCGTTAGAAAGCGCACGCTTCGCAGGCTGCTTCAGGAAAGGGAGGTAAATATTGCCAGAAATTTCTAAATATATTAACCAACTTTATTGGTGTTCCATAGCATCTCTGAAAGAGCTGTTTTATTGGGTCAAAGTACAGTGGCCCTGACCTCATCCTAGCACTGGGGTCAGCAACTTTTCAGAAGTGGTTTGCCGAGATTTAACTTATTCACTTCTATTTACGGGTCAGTGTGCCGGTGATACGTTTTCAAGTCAATAATAGTCCTACTCACAGCAGCTTCATTCATTAATACATTGAGATGCAGATCTTACTGATTAGTGTGAGCCTTGGCCTTGCTGTGCCTTGCTGAGTTCTCTGATCTCGGGCTCGTAGCTTGATACTTTCAGCAGCACTCAAATCTCTGAGTCAGGGTTTGGCATCCTACGGCATGTCAGAGTGGCTGCATGAGCAGACACACACACCCCAGTGTGGCAGTGGTCCTGTCCTTACCTCCAATCCGCCCGCCCACAGCTTCAACCCCCCTGTCTGCAGCTTCAAACGCTCCCCCTCCCCTTCCCTCCCCCCACCCCCCCTGCAGCAACCTGCCCCATGGTATGGCCTCAGCCCCAGTGGCGGCTGGCTACCGATGCGGCCCTGGACACCAGAACAGCTGCCTGAGGAGCCACCCCCAACTCAGCCCCAGGCCATCTCTGTCTCCACCCGCAGGAGCGGCCATGACACTCACCCTCTAGGAGCAGGAGGAAGTGAGTGCAGCTGCAGAGGTAAGGGGGCTTAGGTTAGAATTTTTTGCGCGTCGCTGCGTAGGCACACACATTAAGGTTACGTCTAGACTACAAGCCCCTTTCAAAAGACAGCATCTAGACTACAAGCAGACTTTTCGAAAAAGCAGTTCACTTTTTTGAAAGAGAGTCAAGGTTTTTAGAAATGAACCTTTTATAGAATATATGATAATTAAACTGGTCAGCATTATGTACATATTTCAAGGGTATAAATATTACATCCTAATATGAAAAATGACATCTGTCCATGTTCTTTTAAAATGTTAGTTGTCATGCCAAGCTCACATTCTGTTTTCACTTATGTTGTGTAAATCTGGAGTAATTCTATGGAGTTCATTCTTGTCTCATTTACATAAGTGGAAATCTGGAATAACTCTGCATGAACTCTAGAGATGCTTTTGATTTTCATAGCCATAAAAAAGAGAAGGATTTGCCCCATGAATTACCAGCAATGTTTGCTCCGTTTCAATAGTATGTGTTGCTTGCTTTCCTTCTCTACATTGTCTTTCTAAAGTGCAGTTCCTTTTATACAATAGCTTGTTGAACCTCTAACACCCAGTGGCGAGGCGCCAAACCAAGCTCTTCTGAGGATTTTAAAGGAAACAGAATTTAAAAAGGTCAAAGTTCTAGGCTCTGGAGCTTTTGGTACTGTTTATAAGGTAAGACCACCATGTTTTTCTCACCACACACATGCACACAAACAGTGTATGCAATGGAAGCTGAAAACATAGTCATGGGGGGTTTTTTGAGTTCTTTTCAAATAGTCTTTAGCTTGAGCCATGTGTGAGTGAATGCACAAAGTTTTGCATTAGATTGTATGAAAGCCATGCAGCTGAATATGAAATCAATGTGTCTATTAACAAAATACCACTGCCAGAAATGCTTTCTTAGGGATGTAAAAATATTAAGAGAAATCAAAGTATGGCCAACTCAGTCTCCTGTGCTAAGCAGAATTTTGTTCTCTTTTTTTAATCTTCTTTCTTTATCTGTGGATCACATTTATTGGGTGAAAAGAACTACATAGAGTTACAGAAAGGCAATTGGATCCTTTCTGGTAGGGTGTTATGCAGAAAGATTTCCTTTCCCCTCCCCACAGTCTGTATAGAGAGTCTCTCAAAGGCTATGCACACTTATTTTGAAATAACTCATGTTGTTTAAAAATAAGAGTGTGTGCGTCTACAAAGCAAGCCCATTATTTTGAAATAATTTTGAAATAATGAGCTTCTAACTCCGACCTCTGTAACCCCCATTTCACAAGGAGTAAGGGAAGTTGGAGGAAGAGTGTTCTTCCTTCGACTTCCTGCTCTGTAGGGCTGTGTCCAGACTCCATGCCTCCGTCGACGGAGGCATGTAGATTAGCCAGATCGGAAGAGGGAAATGAAGCCGCGATTAAAATAATCGCGGCTTCATTTAAATTTAAATGGCTGCCCCGATCTGCTGATCAGCTGTTTGTCGGCAGATCGGGAGAGTCTGGACGCGATGCCCCGACAAAGAAGCCTTTCTTCATCGACACAGGTAAGCCTGGTTTCACGAGGCTTACCTGTGTCGATGAAGAAAGGCTTCTTTGTCGGGGCATCGCGTCCAGACTCTCCCGATCTGCCGACAAACAGCTGATCGGCAGATCGGGGCAGCCATTTAAATTTAAATGAAGCCGCGATTATTTTAATCGCGGCTTCATTTCCCTCTTCCGATCTGGCTAATCTACATGCCTCCGTCGACGGAGGCATGGAGTCTGGACACAGCCTAGACCACGCCAAAAGCCGAGTTAAGCTACTTCAACTTCAGCTACATAATTAACGTAGCTGAAGATGCGTACCTTAACTCAACTTTAGCCTGCAGTGCAGACGTACCCTAAAAGTTTTCTCAATGAGGAAGCTTCAAGGTTGTACACATTTGGTACTGACTTGTAAAATATAGACTGACTTACTTATATTTTAGTTTAGACATTTGGGAGCAGATTTTCAAATGTGCCTAAGAAATTTAGAAACATAAGTCTAATTATTTTTCAGGAGCACTTGTGCTCCTAAGTCTCTTGGTGTGATTTTGAAGTTTTCCTCTTTTGACCGCTGAAACCCCTCTGCCTAAATGACAGTGAACAAGAAAGCATTCTGACACAAATTTACTTCTCATAGTATATATTATGGATTGGATTATTGTATAAGCTTTGGAGCAGGCTGGCTGAAATTTAGTTTCAGATGAGAAAATCCTGATTCCCATCATTCAACAGCTAATACATTGGAAGTGACACAATAGTGTCACTTTGAAAAGTGAGTTCAGCAAAGACTGTGGGTTGAACCTTCCTAGTCTGGCATACTCAGGACCTCACTGGTCCCAAACCAGAATTTTGCTGGACTAGGGGAGATCAATGTTGACCTCTACTCCCCGCCCTTTGGGTTCTGCTCCTCCTGTCCCCAGGCACCATGGCTGCACAGCTCCAGTTGCTGGCGCGCTAGGGCACAAGGGTTCTTCTCCGGGGTCTGTGGTTCCATTCTTCCATTCTTCAGCAATACACTTGGCCCTAACCCACAATTTTTTCCCTGTCAGTGCTCTGGGCCGGACCAGGGGTGTTGCCAGACTAGGGAAGTCCAGATTAGAGAGGTTCAACCTGTAGTAATGTCCAATTGTGTCCAACTTGCATGTACAATTGCTGTGACTGGTAGCATTAACTGGATATTGGTGCGCACATATCACCATTTATGCATCTTTTGGGCTCTTTGCACATGAAGATAACTGCAAATGCATGTTGTGGAAGATTAGGCCCAAGAGATTGAGATGTATGCCGAGTCCAATAACAGGATTCTGTGCAGCCCTCCAGAGAGAGTGACTGCTTATATACCTCCTTCACTTGCTTGCTTAGCCTCTCTTAACAGTTGCTTGGAATATTTGTCTGGTCTGGAAACATTATAAACATTAAAATATAAAGCATGCATTTGCAGTTTCCTCAATGATAGTAAGTCATCATGCTAAGGACTTGAATAACCTTTCTTCATATTTTATAGGGGCTCTGGATTCCGGAAGGAGAGAAGGTTAAAATTCCTGTTGCTATTAAAGAATTGAGAGAGGCTACCTCCCCAAAAGCCAACAAGGAAATACTCGATGTGAGTTTTCATCTTTATTTGTTATAATTAAATCTTTGCTGGTGATAGTTTTAATAGGAGGGAAATTGTGTGCTCTGAATTCATGTAGCATTGGTGGCTTTTGATTTGCATTCATATCAAATGCACAAGACATCTTTAGCATTTGAAGGACTAGTTTTCATATTAAGAGTTTCATATTGCCAGGTATAGTAAAGCTGGGGTGGAGAAAAGACTAAGATCATTGTATACATGTAAGGAAAACTGGGTAAAGGGTAGGACATTGAAGACCCTGGTTCCAGTGCTCTCATGGAAGTCAGTGGAGGTTTTACCGTTGACAGAGCTAGACCAAAAGCAGAGTGCTGTTTGAGAACCCTACCTTGGAATGGTACAAGCAATAATGATGTGAAGTTTTAAAATGACAAAGTCCGACTGATTATCCATTAAAACATTCTAACAGTAGTATCTGTTAGACAGTGGAGCAATCTGCCAAGAGGAGGCATGGAAGCCTAAGATGTCTGAAATAAGACCAGTCAAATAGATCTCTGAGTGCTTTCCCAGCTCCTCAGGGCTTTACAGAAATTACAGGTTCTAGCACTAAGCAATATTAACCTATTTGACTAGCAGCAGAATAGTCGATGGTACTTCAAAAAGGAATGGAGAGGACAGTATTTTAGGCTGATAATTCCACTCTGTGCCTCCTGGGAACCCCATGAAAAACAGTGTGCTTTGAGATACGGCAGTCATCATTAAAAGATTAACATTTGTTGACAACTGGTGAATCCTTCACCAAGCCAGCCAAACCCTTTATCCTGCAGTCAAACCCTTTATCTGCGTGGTTGGTCTGTGGATACCATTGCATTCCCTTTATCTCCCCTGGACTCCTCTGTGCATAGGTCATGTACTAATGCACTGCACAGAGAGTTTGATTTGGTGCTAAAGGGCATGTTAAAACAGTGAGTTTAAGGCAGAGACAGTCTTTGTTCTGTGTCTGTCCAGTGTCTAGCTCAGTGGGCTCCTGGTATGTGACTGGGACTCCTAAATATGAGGGTGATACAAATTAGAACAGTAGCAATGATCACTAATCTTCTTTGGGCTCTGACATTTCATGTAGGATTAAATGTTTAGTTACATAGAACTAAATGAACTGGTTTAAAAATATATATATTCTGGCTCATGTGCCATGGAAATTATGAAAAATCATCTGGCCTTGTGGAAAAAAAAACCAAGGACCACAGAAGCCAGTTGGATTTTATTTGCTTTCTTGAACCTAGCCCATAATTAACAAATGAAAGAAACTCACATGAATTCTACTTCTATTGTGCTTGGACAGGACAGATACTGTGACTCACAGCTGCTAGAGCTGGTCTATGTCTGAACCCCTTCTCAAACCTCAGGCACTATCTAAGGCAGCTGAGAAATGGAGCTACACTGCGCTAGGTTCAGATCAGATACAGGGTACCTCCCACAGCGAACAGGCAGGAAACGGGTGATGGAGTGTCCTTCTGAATCACAGTTTGCCTCTTAGGGGCTGCACAATAATGTACTGCCCCTTGCTCAGAGATCATGTTTTAGATGTATGTATATACTGTAAACCCATAAACCCAGATCCAGGGTTCCTTGAGCTTAGTGAACTTTGCTGTTCGAGGCTAATGTGCATGTGTGCGTGCGCGCATGCACACACATACAATTTATTTCCTCCAAGGAAAGTTACATTAAAAGAAAGTGAAGATCACAAAGACCAGAAAAATTAGGAAATGTCAGTATAAAGGTTACTCCTGCAATCTTATTTTGGCCCGTGTGTGGGCATTTAATAGTAAATTTTAGTTACATCAGTGATGCCAAAAAAAATCTGTTAGTCTGTAAAGTGCCACAGAACTCCTTGTTTTTTCAGTGATGCTGATATCTCAGTGGGTCAGGAGCCAAATTACTGATCAACAATAGACAAAAGAGCCACAGTAGTGTGAAAGATGGGAAATCTATATAAACGAAATATTTCCTCTGTCTTTCATGCTATTGTGTTGTGTGTAATTTGCTTTGAAAATAATATATTATTCTCACAGCAAATAAGTTCAGTAACTTACTGCAAGTTGATTACTTAATTTGTTAATAGCATAGTGAAAGTATCCTGATTGGTTAATAGCTTAGATTGTTTAATAATTAAATCACATTGTTTTAATAGCAGGTACTAGAAAGCATCAGAGGGGACACATCAAAAAACCCACTTTTGACTCGAGAGCCACACACAGTCTGAGCATCACAGAATTATATGATCACATGCTATTTGTATGAGCCCTACTAATCCCTGCAGCCCGGGCTGGAGCACACTCAGTCTCTCTGTCGGGCTCGCGTGTGCACAGTCCGCTCAGCACATATATGTCTGTGAGAGGCCGAGCATGCTTGCTGCAGCTAGACACTTCAGAGTACTTAGCTTATGAACTCTTAACAAGTCTCTATTGAGCATGTGCAGACTGTGATTCCTCAGCAGCTTATAATTTGGCTAATTTGGACACATGTTCACAGGAATGGCAAAAGATATATCCGTGGCACCATGGCAACATCCCTTTCTAATGTCAGGGTCCTGCCTCCAAAATCTAGAGTTTCTTGATGATTATAAGCTTTTTTTTTTTTTTTTTTTTTTTTTTTTTAAGTATGAGCCAAAAACTTTATTTTTCTCTACCCTCAGTCTCAGAAGTGACTCAACTATTTTAGCTGAAACTTTCAACAGTAACAAAAACAACCTCAAGCTGACACCTGGCCTGGAAAATTTCAGCCTAAATGGTTAAAGTTTGGCAAACCGATAAGCAGCCAAAAACCCGGTTTCACAATGGGGAAGTATTGAGCAACCGTAGCTATCGGCCACCTACAAGAGAGCACTTTTGAATCCTCGTTTCATCCTAGAAAAACAACTTTTCTATTTCACACCTATCTTAGTGTATTGGCCTGACACATCATTATATGCCTATACTATTAAAATGCCCCGCTCCCCAAAAAAGAGGGGGGTACTTTCAGGACCAATATATCAAACAATAATCCCTGCTGATTTTAGGTGTTTTACTAAAAGCTGGTTATCTCTTCACAAACACCATCTATGTTTTTACACAACATAGAGGCAAAACAGGTAGGCACAAACAAAGGATGCAACCATAGTGCTGACCTTCAGGAAAACATTTGGCAAAAGGAAAACCCGCTGATACTCTCCTTATAGAATTTTGTCCAGAGGATGTGAGAAGGCAGGGTTTTCCCACTGTCCTAAACCAATGGAAGTAATAAAGGGTTTGGCCCCTAACTACATGCAACTCAGCAAAAACACAGGCACATAGACCATGTGCCTCCAAACCTGCTGTAAGACAAATACACATACTGCTGCTTTTCCCACTGCCTTGAGGCACAGTTACATGATCCCCAAGATGGCAGCCTCCAATCACCTATGAAGGGCAGTTTCGTAGCAGAGAGGGTCTCTGTGTAGAGGAAAGCTAGTGCAGGTGCATATTGTTTTATCTTTCCTAGAGATTTCCCTATATGGTGAGGATGGTGCAAGTCCACCCACTCTGAACCATGCTCCTCCTCCCTTTTCACACTGGCATGGATCCCTTGACACACAAAGGGTTCTTTGCAGATGCTGAGGTAAATGACACAGCTCCTTTATGGCCAAAGATAAAGCCACAGTTCAGGGAACTGCATGGCCTGTGTGTGTGTGTGTGTGTGTGTGTGTGTGTGTGTGTGTGTGTGTGTGTGTGTGTGAGTGTACTTACAGATCTGTCTGTGTGTTTTAAACATTTATATCTCATGAATACATGTCAATACTTTTAACCTGATTTAATGGAAGAAATAAAAATGTCTTTAAAAACTGTTGTACAGAGATGTAGAGAGAATACAGGCAGTCCCCGGGTTACATGGATCCAACTTACATCAGATCCCTACTTACAAACGGGGTGAGGCAACCCCGCACTAGCTGCTTCCCCCCAGCAGACCAGGGAGATGCAAAGCTAGCACCCCTCCCAGCAGACCAGGGAGACGTGGAGCAGCTTTTCTCAGCAGACGCCTTAGCTTGAGAATAAAGGACTGAGGGAAGTGAGGTGTGGGAGAATAAAACTGAGCTCTGGAGAAATGTTTGGCTAGAGTTTCCCCTACAATATGTACCAGTTCCGTCTTGCATACAAATTCAACTTAAGAACAAACCTACAGTCCCTATCTTGTACGTAACCCGGGGACTGCCTGTAATGTAAACTTGCAAAAGCTGCCTTGGCCTTAAAATTCCTAAATGCATGTTAAGTGCATGAAGGGTTAATTAATAAGCCAAAATGATTGCTTTTGTATTCAGTATCTCAAGCTATTCCCATGGCAGGGCAATAGATGTGTCGCCTGTGTGCACTTATGGAATATCAAAGTACTTTTTTTTTAAGAGCTAGATATCTCTACATGATCTTTCTCCCCCCCCCCCCCCATTTGTTCCCATTGAAGTGGGACTCCTAGCAAGCAGCTCGTGCCATTTTTAGCCCTGTTTACATTTTAGATGACTTAGTTGATGGAATTCATTCCCCATTTCACAGGAAAAGAAAAGATTCAAAGAGATGGAAGCACAGAGAGAGAGAGAAATAAACAGAGCTTCAAAAAAGATTTTACTAAACTCTCCATGATCACTGATCCCTTGAAGATAGTGGCTAATTAATAACAACTTTTTGTAAGAAGAATGGTTAGATATTCAGTGTGTAAAAAACAGCATTTGTTTATATAATCCAGTTTTATTCTCCAGCCGTTGGCTTTATTAGGGCAGGGATAATTCAGTAGATTTGTTACCAAATACCAAGCATAGTTGGAGTGGGTCAGAGCGTACCTCAGAGATTTCCAAGATAAATATTGAAACAAAGACTTGCTTTAATTTAGTAAAATATTTAAAGGGACCTGTAACTGCACAATGCTTCCATTGTAAGTTCAATGATTCTTCAAAGAGTCCATGGCCTATTTTACTTTGCAGTATCAGATTTAATAGGCAGCGTTAAATCCTGGAAGAACTCCATATTCCGTGTGGCCCATACACCCACTCCACACATTCAGTTCCCAATTTCCCAGTCTTGAGGCCTGCTCCTTATAGGTTGTGCAGCAGATGGGCAGTGAGAACATCTCTGAGTTTGCAGATTTTTCACTCGGCTAAAATTAATTCAGTATGCATCTGAATCTGAACAGGAAACAGTACAAGAAACAGACTTTCTTTATTGCTGTGGTTGTATGGTTTTTAAGTCCTTTGGGATCAACATAATTGAGCCTCTATTCATATGGAAACATCTTACAGCGTGTGAGGTATCGAGCCATGAGGTTCCTATATAAATTACTCTGAAACCCTGTATAATTTAGTAAAGAATGACATGCTTTTCCTGGAACTTCATTGAGAATTCTATAGCTTTGTTTCAATATTTTGTAGTAGGATGATCATTCTTTATATGGTTCTGTAGAAATCGTTTATGATCCTGCTGCCCAGGAAATCTTTGTAAAGGGCAGCCTGAGTGTGGGTTGTGTGGCAAACAAAACAAACAAAAACAGTTATTCCTCAGAGCAGACCTCTCAACATTGTTATCTCGGTATCTTGTAGTAAATATTATATGCCAACAACAGATGTCATCATTTAGCTGACAATGTCACATAACTGTAGAGTGGACAAAAGAAAATATTACTCATGGATTTTAGATTTTTTTTATGTCAATGCATAAATGTGCTTCTAACACTAGCTCCCTGACAGCCTCACAACAACTTAACATCTGTCAGAAGTCTGTTAGATAATGATTAAACTGCTATCATATTGCATTTCTTTCACCTTTGTAAAGAGTAGAACTTTTTCTATCTCCATGACAGAAGTGTCTTGACTTTGATTGCTTGCTTTGGGCTGCTGTCTTTCAATGGATGATGTTTTGGTGTCTGATGTCTTTCCAGGTGGTGATTTAAATGCTGACCTAAAAGTTCACCACATGGAAGATTTCCCACTTAGTTCTGCCTTAAAGTTCAGTGTCATAAAAAAAATAACTAAAAGCAATATCCTGTAGATCAGGAACAA
The DNA here is from genome assembly GCF_049634645.1 of Pelodiscus sinensis. Classification (NCBI taxonomy): domain Eukaryota; kingdom Metazoa; phylum Chordata; order Testudines; family Trionychidae; genus Pelodiscus; species Pelodiscus sinensis. The sequence goes on from NC_134712.1 coordinate 164,251,268, forward strand.
AAGCAAGTAAAAAGATGATTGCTAAACATTAGACTTTATTTTTCCATAAGACCATTTTTGAGGGAGCAGCTTAGTAGTTGCAGTTCATAATGGGTGTAAAAAATTACCCTGCAAAAAATGGAAGTCCCTATGGCTACAGCTATACTACACCCTTCTTCTGCAAAAACTTATGCAAATGAAGCGCCAAGTAGAATATTGCCACACTTCATTTGCATAATTAATTAGGGGCTGTTTTTACGCAAGAGGCTTTTGCACAAAAAGGAGCTGTGTAAATGGCTCCTTTTTGCGCAAAAAACCCCTCTTGTGCAAGAGCCATTCTTCCTGAAAATGAGGCACCTCGCACTTTCCATTGAACTTAAAATTAAGTCTTGTTAGGTTTCCTGTTTTCATGTCTGGAAGTTTGCACTGACCACGCTGCTTGGTATATAAGAACCAGGAAACAGGCTGTCCTGATACCAATTTAAATGCTGCCTCAACATTTGATATTCAGGACCTCTTGGTGCACTGGGAAATATGCATTAGCCCATATGAGACACAAAGCATTTTACAAAAGGTTCAGTAATCAGGAAAGTGCCAGATTTTTTTTTATTTGTTTGTTTGTTTATTTTTTACTGCTGTCTCTTGAATCCTAGTATTTCTGTCACCCATGAAGGACTGTTTCAGGATGTCTTCTCTTTTTCTGACCAGGAGGCTTATGTGATGGCTAGTGTTGACAATCCATATGTGTGCCGCTTGCTGGGAATCTGCCTTACTTCTACTGTCCAGCTTATCACACAACTGATGCCTTATGGCTGCCTCCTTGACTACATCCGAGAGCATAAGGACAACATTGGCTCCCAGTACCTTCTCAACTGGTGTGTGCAGATTGCCAAGGTAAATGAATGGCAGCACAGTCCATTCCAAATGCTGATCATAACTGGAACCAAGAGCTCTGAAAGTATGTAATTTAGTTGTCTCTCTAGGTCTAGGGTATAAAGGCTTTTTCTAGTAAAGTTAACATTTTACATTTGTGTAGTGCTTTTGATTTTCAAACCACTGTGTGAATATTAACTGATCCTCAGAACATTCCTGCACAGTGCAGGGTTATCACCACTGTATCGATGATGAAAATTGCACAGATTGCAAATGAATGACTTGCCCAAAGGCATGCAGTGGATCAGTGGCAGAAGAGGGACTAGAACGTGGTGGTTCTTGGCTGTCTATCCTGTGAAGTTCCAAGCTTCTCCTACAATAATCCATAAATGATTGTTCCAAAACACTGTTTCTGTTCTATGTTACTGGGCACATATGAAGGTAAAATCTCTTGTGTTGGGGATATCACCCTGACTTTGCTGACTGTAGAGGAACGGTGAGCAAGTGCAGAGACTTTCATTACTAAAAACCTCATTTTAGTAGTGAAAATGCTACTGATGCTATTTTGTTATGACCAAAAAACAGTGTCGCTAGGTAAGGGGCGGGTAATAAGCAGCCTGCGGGCCAGACACGGTTCTCCAGAGTTAGCCCTTGGCAAGCTGCTGGATTTTTTTTTTTAACCTGTGTGTCCATGGGTGTAGCCGCACACAGCTCCCATTGGCTGTGGATTGCTGTTCCTGGCCAATAGGAGCTGCGGGAAGCAGTTTCCTATCCGCACCACTGTCTGCAATTTTCATTGGCAAGGAATGGCAATCCAACAGGAGATGTGAGTGGCCACACCTGTAGAAGTGCAGATAAAAAAAAAGCATCTGGTGATCCACCAGGGTTAACCCTGGTGAATCACATCTGGACTGCTTCTTGCTCACCCCTGGTATACCTAAACCAGTTCCAGTGGGCATGTATCCATATAACAAAACCATGATCACCATTGTCAGGGATGGCATGTTGTCAGGTTCAACACGGAATGAAAGGCAACATGGAGACTAAATGATACTCTCTAGCCCTCAGCAGTAATCCTCTATATTAAGGCTGTGCCACCATGACAGGGCAGTATAGGAGATATTTCACTGCTCCTACCTAGATGCTCCTTTTTCTTTGTATAAATAAAGAAGCTCTTTCTCCTGGCCAGCCATTTTGCACCTCGCACAAGCACAAGATTGCTTAAATTTTTAAAGGTTCCATGATGACAGCCATTTTCAAGATGTCACATTTCAACAACCTAAACAAACTTTGCTTGCATAGACATTTCTACAATTTGGCTGAAAGCATGGTGCTCTGGCATTTCTGTTTAAATGGTATGACATAGTATGCTGCCTCTGCAGCTTTGTGTACACCTTGAAAAACTTCCAGTTAGTGTGGGCAGAACAAAAAAAAAGTCTGGATAAAAACAGGAAGGACTACCCACATTAGCAGAAGGAAAAACAACAGCATGGAGATTTCCTGTGCTGATGAAGAGTACCAAGATCATCCATAATGGCTTTCGAACCAGTAGTAGCTTGCATCTGCTGTTAATACTTCATAGTGAGTCATTTACAGTACTGAGTGTCTCATCACCTATCCATTTGTCATGCATTTGTATATTCTTAACCAAATTATTCTAAAGAACATTGAGAAAATAACTGGAGTCAAAGTTAATATAAACTTTGTGCATAGTAGAGCAAGTCAACATTTCAGGGTAGTATAAGTATGAACTAGGATGGCACAGCACAAGCAATTATATTTTTACTAAAAATTAAAGTAAACTTGTTTATAAGGAAAATCATTAACCAACAGAATTTATTGGCTCATTGTCACAATTAATTGATGGCATATGCCAAGTCATGATATTAGTCAGTCCTGAGATGTTCTTTAAATAGTTATCTTCATAAATTATTCTGTCCCGTGTAATTCAGATTTTCAGATCTGATTAAATGACTAAGTAATTACAACAAAACTACTGTAGCTCAGTCCAAAAGAAGAAAATGATGAGAGGCAAAACAGGTCTTATTTTGAGGTAGCTCTTAGTAATTTTGTGGGAATGTAAGGGAGCTTTTTCCTTTCTTTATTAAAATTTCTACAAAAGAAATAGAAGACTTTGTCCTGGGAGGACAATAGCCGTTGAATGTCTGGGGGGGAGGGGGAGAGAGGGAAACAGAAACAGAGCTTGAGAAGCATACAACCCTTCCATTTTCTTTTTCTAAATCCTTGTATTTCAGCGGTTGCTACCTGTACCCATTATTAAGATTGTAGAATGGTTTTTATTTTAACTTTCCATTCTCAATCACTGAAGCATCCCCATTGTGGACTAGGTCTATGTTTGGGCCAGTTCAATGAGATTTTTGGAAAGTTGGAGCAAAATCCCTTTAGCCATTTTAAGTTGCAGGAGGATGAAAGACAGTTGTCTTCGTTTTAAAATATCATTGCAACATGGATCATTAGGAGGAGGTTGGTGGGATGGGGGGGAGGGAAGGAGAGAGAGGATTTGAGCAATAGATGTAGTTGCTGTTATCTTTCTTATGGACACTAATAGTCTTTAAGATGCTCAGGTCCCTATAACACTCTGGCAGTATTACATTCATATCTGTAATATCTATTTTAAAATTAACCAGAACATATTGGTGCACTTATCTCTTGAGATCTTATACACATTTCAATTTCACCTGACTGTGGTTTACTTTTGATGAACGTGCAGAAGACTTCATGAACTACACAGCTCCTTTTTCCTCTTAAGTGTTTACTGCACTTAATAAAGTATATAAACTTTAGTCCATGTATCACCCAAACTGCCCCTGTTTCTAATCTGCTTAATTTTAAGCTGATTTTGGCACCTTCCTGATTTTGCCACTTCTGGAGATTTTATTTTCTCACTGTATTTCCAATCTTCCCCAACATTAATTTCTCAGGTGACAAAATTGATCTTAGAATTGTGACATCTCATTAGTTACATAGTTCTGCACATCTGAACTGTTATCTTTCACAATTGTTCACTTCTGTTTAATTTTCACACCCTTTCACCCTCCAATTCAGAGTAATTCCCTCCTTCACAGATACTAACTGATCTTCTACCAGAGTCTTTTGTGTGTGTTTTTATTAAATGCTCTTCTTAAAATCAACATAAATAAAGCTTACAGTTTCTCCTATCAACACTTTTTTTTGTTGCTACATCCACAAATCTTGTCTAAAAATTGGACATTATCTACATCTTTTAAAACCCACACTGTTGTTTTATTCTATAAATAATAGCATATCTATTCATCTTTCTTAACTAACAGACTCTCTAATGGACTCTTGTAAAGTTTATTTTTGTTTCTCTTTTTGTGCCTTAGAGTTAATTTTTAATATATTTTATGGCTAACTTATTTCCATAGTGTACAGAATGAGTAGCTTTCAGATAAAAGGCTATGGGTGACTGGGTTTCTCTGGCCCAGTCCTGTGCTGTCGCAGTGAATTGGTATTTATCAAAACCAAGTTAATAGAAGAATTATCTTCTTACAGATTATATCAAATGATTTTTTCCAATGTAGGCTGCTTTTTCAATAGCTTAAGGTGGTTGGTTGGTTTGTTTGTTTCAAAAGCTCAGTTCATTAAAGTTAAATTAAATTATTTTGCATACTGGCATTCTGCCAAATTGCTGGGGTGGTGTATTTTGGCAGCATTAACCACCCATCATACACTGAGGAAGTTTTGCTTTAAAACATCAGTGTAAGATTTGAGGGTGGTCTAGCTTAATGGTGGAGGAAGAATGGGAGTGGGAGCTTGAGAGAAAATGATTTCCTGGTGTTTTGTCATCACATTAATATGATCCTTTTTGTGTTTTGTTTGTAGACTGGAAGTATTTTCTGTATTAATGGTTCAAAAAACAACAATAGTGAATGACTGTATTTCTTAAAAAGGATCTTGAAAGAAACTTAGCAGCCTGAATATGTGTCTCTTTTTAATGCACTTCGTGCACAAAGAGGCAAATGGGGAAGTTCTGGGGTCAGAAATAGATGTTAGGTTCATGGCATAATATAAGTAAATCAGTGCAATTAACTTTTTTATCTGCTTAAAAGAGCTTTACAATCAATATCAATATTCCATAAGAGGAATGGAATAAAAGGAGCATAGAGGTGGAATGTCAAGAGTTACCTAGTCACAAAGAGTTACTGGAACTGTTTCAAGAGGAGCCTTAAAAAGGAGTGTGTCACTGAACTCAGCCATAAACATATAATTTTTGTTTGGTGGTTTTCCATCATCATGGTGACAGTCTGCCTGAGTATTACCAACTACAAAATGGTGTCTGCAAGGATGAAGCAGAGATTCAACTGCTTGGTGGTGTTATTTTTAATTGCTAAACTCTTCTTCCAGTTCAATGTATTTACAGTGCATGTGAAGTTAAGCTGTCAATATATCAACATGTATGTTAATGGGGTGGCCTAACTCTACTCTGAATCACACTGAGGTCAGTTGGATTGCACAGAGCAGCATTTGACCCACAGTTAACATCCAATACGTAGATTTCTTGGGCTTAATCTCAGTGGAATGCATTGACCCAGCTTCAGATCTGATCATTTATCCTCCCCTCTCCTTGACAGAATGAGTGTGGGTGTTTGAGAGGTATGCCAATTGCATGTCATACCTCTATTGCAGGGAATGAGCTACTTGGAAGAACGCCGCTTGGTCCACCGTGATCTGGCTGCCAGAAATGTCCTTGTGAAGACTCCTCAACATGTGAAGATCACTGACTTTGGACTGGCAAAACTGCTTGGTGCTGAGGAAAAAGAGTACCATGCAGAAGGTGGCAAAGTAAGATATATCAGAGAACCATCTTTGTGTTATTGGAGGCAGATATTTGCACTTGAATATCACCCTTAATTGTTTAAAAAGAGAGAAATGTAGTGGGATTTGCAAAAGTGTTCATCCGTGGCTGAAGTCTGTTCCCACTGTAGCCAGTGGAAGTCCATAGATGTTAATGCAAGCAGAGTTAGCCTCATGTAACTTCAGTGAGAACAGAGGTGGGCAGATGATGAGCCCTTTCAAAAATCTGCAGGAATGATGTCTGGGAAAATCCAAGATTAATTTTTAAAAAGGGCAAGTGTGAATTCTGTCATGTAGACAACACCAAATACTATGTAGTTTACGAACAGAAAGGGAATACTATGTTTATATATGAAGAAGGGCCTGTCAGATTTTCCTTCAACATCCCTGATTAAGGGAATGTGCTCCAAGAGAAGCTGCTTGTGAATATTGCAGAGAGCATAAATAGAAGCCATCTGATCTCAGATCAGTCTTCGCTGCATAGCCTGGGATTGGACTTGTGCCCTGATCTAATATGAGATGTTAAAACAAAAACAAAAAAAAGCTCATAAAAGCTTAGCTGTTAAGAAGCAACCGAGTTATCAGTGATATTTCTGCTAAAAAGCAAAATGTTATCCAAGTTCCCAGACTCAGAGTGACAAATCAAAACAATGATCATTGATCCCTGCAAATTTCAAACTGCTTGCTGTACATCTTGGATTCTCTGCCGACAGTCAAATTGACTGATGATAATACTGTTGTACTAATAGCATTACTCCTAGATTTGAAGTAGGTGTTTTACCGCTTAACTGAATCTTAATAGGTTCCTATTAAATGGATGGCTTTGGAGTCCATTTTACACCGGATCTACACGCATCAGAGTGATGTCTGGAGTTATGGTGAGTCTAAAAATGATAATGATTTTAGATGGCTGAGAATAATTGTAGGATTTGGTAGGGACACCACAGCCTACTCCTCCCTCCCAGAAATCCAGTCATCTTTTCATGATATTTACAACAGGGTCTTAATACCAAAATGAAGGAGAGAATAAATATCAATGATGGGCCAAATCCTGACCTTCCTAATGAAGCAAAATTTCAGTTGATTTTTGAGTGTGGAACAGGCCTGCCAACAGCAGTTCTGGGCCCCCCATACGTACAAGCTGCACTCTTGCACAGTCTGCCTGACATTGGGTGGTGCTGCACTTGTGCTGGCTGGTTCCCAGCAAGCTGCCAGCTGTGCTGTTGGGTGTGCTTTTCCAGCATTGCCAGGGCTTCCACATGCCTGCCCAGTAGGGTTGCCAACTGTCTAACTGTGCAAAACCCCCAAACCCTTGCCCCATCCCTTCCCTAAGGCAATGCCCCATGCTCTGCCCACCCTCATTCACTTTCATAAGGCTGGGGTAAGGGATTGGGGTGCGAGAGGACATGCAGGATGCAGGCTCTGGGTTGTGTTGTGGAAAGGGGTGAGTAGGCAGGCTCTGAAGGGGAGTTGTGGAGCAGACTCGGGGGCTGAGCCAGGAGGTTAGGATTCAGAAGGGGGTCAGGGAGTTTGTGCTCTCTGAGGGCAGCTCCCAAATGTGACTGGGACATTGCTCTGGCAATGGCTCCTATGCCGGGTGGAGGGGTTGGGGATCTTTGCATACCACTACCCACAGGCACCAGCCTTGCAGCTCCCATTGGCTGCAATTTGAAGCCAATGGGAGCTGCAGAGTCAGGGTGGGGGGCAGCCCATGGAGATCCTTCCCCAGTGGCTGCGTGGATGGTGCTGGCTGCTTACGGTAGTGGTGCAGAGTGAGGGCAAGCAGGAAGCCTGCCTTATCCCTACTGCACTGTGGCCAAGGACCCCTGGGTCCTTTTAAAGCTCCTGGATCCCTGGGCAGTTGCCACTTTTGCTTCCATATCCCCTGGCAAGCCTGGTGGGGAATGGGATTTTGTTAGTATATGCTTATTATTGTCCCTGAAAGAGCCACACCTTGTTTTATTAATGCACATATGCATACACATATTTTGGGGGACTTCGGAGGTCCATGTTCTTAGGAGAAGTGTCAAGGCTGATTCCCCACTCTGGCATGATGAATGCAGAAGTGGGGGCCTGCAAAAGTACCCCAAAATCATATCTTTCCAGGCTTAGGTATAAAGCTTCCCCCCAAAATCTTAAAAACCTAGAATTTGGGGATAAAAATCTGCTGCCACCACCCAAGTAATGGTAAGAAAACCAGGGAAGAAATCACTTGGGAAATCTCAGCCCTAAAATAAAACCAGGACATACAAATTAATCAGTACCAGGTTAATAAAAAAGAAAGAACTTTTATTATCACCATAATACTCCTGTTACAAGCATAATGACTAGATGGAAAAGTCACCAATTAATATACAGCCGGTCCCCGCCTTATGAACGAGTTACGTACCAAGCACTAGGTCATAACGCGATCTGTTCGTAAGTCAGATTACATTCACTTACGTACGGCCGTGCTGTTCATGTGTGCGGATTTTGTTCCTAAGTCGGGGACTCGCTGTATAGGAAGTTGGTCGTAAATACAAATGGTCATAAGTTGATGTGTTCGTAACTCGGGGACCGGCTGTACTGATGGGGGACTCCCATGGGCCAAAAACTTAGTTACAAGGGAGAAGAAAACCCATTTTTAAATGCACAGACATCAGCTTCCCATTCCCAAACCATAAAACAATAACACCTAATGGATTTATCTAAATGTTACCTTATTTACAGATAGTGAAGAGTCTTTTCTTGGAGAGAGACATGTTATCTGTCCTCCTCAGTATCTGGAGAGAGACTGAACAGAGACAAAGGAGGGAAAACCCAAAAATTCCTTTGTTTCAGTTTGGAATTCCTACCTGCATTTCTATTGGCTAACTGCTACCTGGCTAGGTACAGTTAACCCCTTAGTCCCCAGGCTGCTGGCTAACCTTCATGGTCATGACAAGAAGTTGTGCAGGTATAATTCCCAAAGTGCACTGTGTTAAAAATAACCAACCCCCCTCTACAAAGTAACATCATAATGGGACGTCAGCATAGCTAAGCAAAAACCATTGTGGCAGATTGGCTCAGGGTGTAATTTGGGCCAGGTGATGAGCCAATGTCAATCAGTGTACCTGTTATCTTCAGAAGAGCTTGATTTAAATCAACTAACAGTGGCCAGAAATTATCTTCCTGAGTCCATGAGTGAATAAGTGACACAGTGAATACGAGTTCACCCTATTCCATAGGAAACAAACTTTAAAAGCAGATAGACTTTTAGCCACTGAACTAAAACACACAGACACAACTATAATTGAATAGGTAAACTATTGGTTTTTAAAATTAGCAATTTTAAAGTAGGCTGAATTTTGGACTTGAATGCCCATTACATTGGCCCATAAAGTCAGGTTGTTAGGACACCAATATCCTTTATGTAGAATATATGCTAATTCTTCTTTTCTGAGCTCATATCTAAAAATTCATTGTATATGTTTCCTGGAATAAGCCAACCTCTAATTTGGGAGCAGGTAATTTCATACCTGTTTTTGCATGGTCTCTTGCACCTTTCTGTGAAGTGCTTGGAGAGAGACTAGAAAGACCTTGGATCTGATCAAATATGGTCATTCCTATGTCCCTGTTAGTTCACTGAAATACATTTTCTTCATGCCTATAATGTTATTTTAGGGCCCATATAAATGGAGAGCATGATGTAAGAGAGCCAGTATGGAATAGGTAGTATGCTGAAAGAAAATATCTTGATGCAGTACATTTAGAAAGCCTTTAAAGAGAGAAGTTGTTATTTTACATCCAGAGATTATTTAAAACATTAACAAAACTTTTATTTAAAAAAACCAAACCCAGCATTGTGGTTTGGAATCAGTAATTAGCAATCTAGTATCTTTGTGTTGTGAGGATGTGAAGTCATGAAGTAAAGGTGAAATTTGGGATTTTACATTGTCAAAAAATATAACCTAAGTAATTATTATGTTTTGTTAACTTGGACCTCATTAAAACAGCTGCAACTGTGAGATGGATGGTTTTCTTCTTCCATGAACAGTTTTAACAAGTGAATAAATAAATTATTGAACCTTTAGTGAGCCCTAGCAGTGCTAAAACAAATGTTAATGTCTCCACTCTGTATTTTAGACATACTATTCCTAGGTCAACCCAACAATAACCCATTGTATTTTGGGAACATCGTGAATTCTTGCTGACCTGATGAGACTTTAACATTGTCCCTTTCTCCTACTCTTCAGGTGTCACAGTTTGGGAATTAATGACATTTGGATCAAAACCATATGATGGGATCCCAGCCAGTGAAATTTCGTGTGTATTGGAGAAGGGCGAGCGTTTGCCTCAGCCTCCTATCTGTACAATTGATGTCTATATGATCATGGTCAAATGTGAGTTGAGTTCTTTCTAGTAAGAAGGAAAATGGTTCCAGTTATGGAATGTTTGCAGGCTATGCTGTATTATTGAGATTCACAGGAAAACATGGCGAGGTGATAGATATGAGAAGACTATCATCACTGTCTATGTGCAGATAGCTTATACTTCAGACAAGACCGCAGGTTTTTCTTTGACTACAGCTCAGAGTCCAAATTCTCGTTCTCGTCTTTGTTTGTGTTGGTGAGCATGATGTAAATGTAGATTACGCCACTGTAAATCCAAACTAACAGTGGAATTACTCCAGAATTGCAGCAGCATTGCTGTAATCCGAATCTAGCTTCAGGATTCCAATCTTACACACTCAATCATCTGTCCTGCCTTCTCTTCCCATGTTTTCATTTAATTTCATTCAGTAACAAACACACACATAGGAAAAAAATGTCTGAGAATGCAGACAATCGCCATGTTAGTGGCTGCACATGAAGACTTTGAGCCAGAATCCTGAGCTTCATAATTGGTCTGGCCCTCCAATTTGTTATGACTTATACTCAGACACAGACATTACGATAAATGCACAGAAGCTAAATGATGCGGTAAAGCAAACTTCTGTGGCATTGGTTCATTGTTCTCATTACTGAGTGCATTAGAAGACATTCAGAAACAGCCCACTAGGTGGCGATTAAATACTTTCTTAGATAACATTTATAAAGTCCTCCAAGAGGTAAAACTTTTGATTCATATAATTTACTTCTACTAATGCTATGGTTTTAGGAGTCTCTGAATACATACTTCTTACAACTACTAACAATGGTAAATCACTCATCCACAAAGGATTAGCCTATTAAAATAAGAGCTTCACAGATCTAATGGTTGATTTCACAACTAGCTAGCTGATTTCACAACCTCCCCTAGTACATGACAATGCCATGTACTTGCACAAATGCTATGCAGACCAAGCACGGACAGTGATACTGCTCTGGAATTTACAATATTTCTGATTTAGTTCAGTTCTAGAAATATTAAGCAGCAAGTCTGTGGTTGAATACTGAGAGAGCTCGGAAATATAATTTTACTGGTAAAAAAAAAAAAAATCAGCCAAATAAACACACACTTCTAATCTGGAAAGAAATCTAAACAGGAGTTTCTACCAAAGGGCCCAACCCTGATCTCACTGAAGCTAGTGGGAGTTTCACTACCAACTACAATGGTATCAGTCCCAATATTGTATCTAGTTAATGAAGACTATAGAGTAAACCTTAACTGAAATAAATATATAAAAACATCACTTCAGTTTAGAAAGAAAATAATAAAAATGTGCAAAATAATCACCACATCAAATTATAAATAAAAATTTAAACCAGTAAAATAGCAAATATTAAAATATAAATAAAATTAACTTAATGTTATATATTAAACCCTGTTTTCAATCTACTTAGCCCATTTCTGAGCTAGTGTAAATCACTATAGAGTTGTTGAATAATTAGCAATGAAGAATGATGCTGGCCATCTGTACACTAGTTTGGACACAGGAAACATATCTCATCACTGCTTCCAACTGTAAATTTGGTTTTCTTTCAAAGTTATTCTAAAGAATGTTTATGGGTTTGAATGGTATGTGACAATATTTAGACTGAAGCTTAGTTGACCAATGTGTTTTTTAAAATTAATTGCATTACAACAGCAACCATATCTCAGATTTGCAATTTATTCCAGTAGTGAGATATATTCCCTGGGCAGGCTGAAGTATTTGTCAAGGAGAAGCCCTTATTGCATCAGAAGGAATTCCATAAACCACAAGGAGATGTGTATTCATCTCCCTGCTCCAATGAATATTGAAGGTTTTATATAAAAGTGGAACACCTTCAATAGCAGAGACTGAGTACAGCCCACCCTCGAATAGCTGATGGTCTAGTGGTTAGGATGCTCACCAGGGGATGAAGATATGACTTTGTCATTACCCCAGAGTGGAGGGATGGGGGGGAAGGGGAGGGGAGTTTCAAACCTGGGTCTCTTATGTCCCAAGTGCCCTAACCCCCAGGCTAAAAGTTATTAGGGGACTTGTATACAATAATCTGTCTCTGCCATCCATCCCCTAGTCTGAAGCTGGATATGAAAACCATATGTCTGGCTAAAACTAATCATGTCAAATTCATGGATCGTGTCAGGTGAGCTGAAACTTCACCTTTCAGCCAGTACATTTTTTGTGCCAAATAGTCTTCCCAGCTCCGTTAGCCTATCTGTATGGTACCGTGTATAGGAGATTATTAAAAATCCAGTTACTCATGGGGCCTTGTTCTGGTCTCAGTTACCCAGCTGATTTCCATGAAAAGTGCACCCATATAAACGAGAACAAAATTGAAGCTGTAGAGGCAAATCTAAATACCATCAGCAGGTCATGTATTGGTCAAATATATAGGGCAATGGGAGAAAGGAATCCTCCCCACCCAGAGTAACTCTAAAGCTTAAGCAGCCTCCACAAATCTGCCATGTGGGGTGGGAATCTATCCGGGCCTGCATAGTGTTGGATCCCCTGCCTGTCTTCTGGCTCACCCCTCCTTTGCCCACCCTGTGAGCTGCTATGTAGTGAGTTTGTGTGGAACAGAAATCCTGATCTTTTAGGAGGCTATGCGAGCAGGAATTAAAGAAGGGCACCCCCTTCATGTTGATGCTAAGCAAGAATCTTTCTACCACATCTTTTATCGTTTTGGTCTTACAAGAAGAGCACGGGGTATTGTTGTTCTTTGAAAAAGGAGCAAAGACGAAAGTCTAACAAAAAAGCTGATGTGAATAGGTTCCGCATTGTTATGATTTGATGTTCTATGCGCAATACAGTTCTTCATCTTATTTTACCCTCTCTTCAGGTTTTCAGTTCTAAGATGATTTGATTTGTTCTTTGGTTTCTATACTGTCCTTTCAGGCTGGATGATAGATGCAGACAGCCGCCCCAAGTTTCGTGAGCTGATATCGGAATTTTCCAAAATGGCTCGAGACCCTCAGCGCTATCTTGTTATTCAGGTGAATATTCATTAGAGCTTGTTTTACCAGGAAACCAAGATATCAAACAGTCATATTGAGAGCTGGTGGGGGAAATAGCAGCAAATACAGAGGCCCTGACTTTCTGAGTTACTGTGGGGTGCTAGACCCAGACTCTCCCTCACTCCATCCATTCCTCCACGATCTTACACCTGCTCCACCTCTTCTCACCCCATTATACTCTTTCCCATTCTCCCCTCCCCCCCCCCCACCACCACCAGTTCTGCCTATGAGATCACCAGCAGATGGGCGGTGCTGTGAGCGAGGGAGAGGAAGGGATTGGTGGGGCTGCTGGTGGGTGCTGTGCATCCACTATTTTTTCCATGTATGCTCCAGCCCCAGAGCACCCATGGAGTCTGCGCCAGTGAGCAAATATGAAATCATACACATGGCATGCTCACAGATGAGAAAACTACTGAGTTCTTAGATTTCATGGCCAAATCTCAAAAGAAACCCGACCACATGAACTTCAAAATATCCAATAAAGAAAACCAAACACCATCTTGATGGTTCTAGTCTATTTCCAAGTGATTGCAGGAAAAGCTTTAACATATTACTGTTTGCTTAAAATTAAGAACAGGACAAATAATAAATATGGACATGAGGAACAGAAATGTAACTAGGAATGCCAGGGCACTTCATCTTTCATAGAATCAAAGAAGATGCACGGACGAGAATTGTTAGACCATTGAGTCCATTTCCCTGCCAAGGCAGGGTTGTGCACTTCAGAACATTCGCTAGCACTCAATGTGGAGGGAAGAGCTACTTAGGAGAACAACAGTAGCAGCAGCAGAAATCTCAAATAGCTCTCAGTTTGTAGTGGAACAGCAGAGCTGTTAGTGTATGTTGTGGAATTATCGAGAGATTTCACAAAAGCAACATTTGATTAAATAGGGGCATGACCTAACTTCAGAAACACACATTTTTCAAAGTCTGATATGCTGCAACCCTCCAGGGCTAGAAACACGTAGTTGGGCCTATACAAATGCTTTCAGGACTAGTACATTTTTCAAGCCTTGATCTTAGTTCAGGATTATAATAATTCCTGTTGCAATCTATAAAGTTTAGATTTTGAACACTTTAAAAAGCAGATACTCTAGATTTAATAATCAGAAATGCTAGGTCTAAACTCCCTGCAAATTTACATCCAGGTCTAAATTGTGCATGTCCAGAAAATTCCTTTTTCTCCATAGAGAAAGTCACTTAGTTGTAGTGCAGCCTACAAGGTGTCCAGCAAGCTGTTCTTATTGTTGCTTGGTTGACAGGGAGATGAAAGAATGCACTTGCCAAGCCCTACGGACTCCAAGTTTTATCGCACCCTGATGGAAGAGGAAGACATGGAGGACATTGTCGATGCAGATGAGTACCTCGTTCCACACCAGGGATTTTTCAACAGCCCCTTATCATCCCGAACTCCCCTCTTGAATTCATTGGTATGAAACCTTTCATCCATGTTGAAACACCTAATGTTAATCATTTCCCAGGCAAAACCTATTTTTCTCATTTTAAAATGTTTTCTCTGTCTTTTGAAGAGTGCCACAAGCAACGATTCAGCCACAACCTGCATTGATAGAAATGGGGTAAGTGTGAGCAGCTGCAGTTAAACACATCTCCTCATTGTATTAATGCTGTGAACTTAATTAAGGAATTAAGTCTTAATTTTGCAGATAGTGCCTCAATTTCATCACCAGTTCTTGGCTTTTTCTCCCCCCTCTCCCTTTTTTCCCCCTGCACTCTCATATCGGTACACACCGGCCTCTGTGAAATGCACTATTCTATACTCGTTTTCTTAACCTGTCCCTCTAACCTAGCAGGGATTCCCTGTGAGAGATGACAGCTTTGTCCAGCGTTACAGTTCAGATCCTACAGGCCTCTTCTTGGAAGACAGCATAGATGATGGCTTCCTGCCTGCTCCAGGTGAGTAAATCATCTAGGTATCCTCTCATCCTCAAGTTCATTCACTGAAAGCAACTTGGAATGCCACCTGCTTCTTTTTTAGATCTTGGAAGATTCTTGCTGATCTCTGAGTAATCTTTTTCCTTCCCACTCTTAGCAAAGGAGGAGTCTTTGATATCCTTATAATCCCCACAGTTTTTCTTCATTGTCAATAAATGGAGAAAAAAATGTCCTGGATATTTTCTGAAAGCTTTTTGATTACATTATCCACCACCACCAATCAGATTTCTAGTTTTTGTTGGGAGTGCATTATCACGGTGGTTTCTTTCCTGCTATTCACACCTCTCAAAGAACTCTTTAGTCCTTTTAATTGTTTTTATTGTAGAAATTGCTTATTGTTGCTGTTTTTCTGCTTTTAATACAGACACATACTCATGTAGAACTGACGGCACAATGAAATATTGAGTGCTGCTAATCACTACCTCACATTTACTTATATAGTAGGTGACTGGAGCCAGAACTAGCTGGCTTAAAAGATTACTAAGGGTATTTCTATATAGCAGGGCTAAAGTCGAATTAAGCTATGCAATTTCAGCTACATCAGTTGCATAGCTTAAGTAGAAATAGCTTAATACAGCTTTTGGCGCTGTCTACACAGCAGGAAGTCAAAGGAAAAACACTCTTCCTTCAACTTCCCTTAGTCCTTGTGAAATGAGGGTTACATTGACTCAGAATAAGAAGTCCTCCAGCTTGACATTATTTCGAAATGAAGGCTTGTAGTATAGACTTACACTATGTTATTTCTGAATAACATTAGTTATTCCAAAATAAGGCTGCTGTGTAGATGTACTGTGAGAGTGTTACAGTGATATTTTAATAAAACAATACTCCCAGTGCCTTGTCCTTAAATAGTACTGCAGTTCACTGAGGGAAAAGCATTGAGCATCATATTTTTGGGGGGCATGGGGTCTCGATTGCTGTTGATCTTTTTTTTAGGCATTTCCATAATCTATCAGTATTATGCATGATAGCTCTTGGCTAAGCTCGTTGGCTAGGATTTCTGGGGACTGGGGCTGTTTTGAAAATCTGATGCCATTCAAAGGAATGTCTTGCCTTTGGCCAAGTCTCAGAATCCTGAGGAAGATCCCAAAGACTTTGCAGATGTGTGCAAAGATTGTTTCCACATGATTAAAAGTACACATCAGATCATTGAAAGGACTGTTACTTACCTTAATTTCTTTCTTTTTTTTAAATCTCAGAATATGTCAATCAGTCAATCCACAGCAAACCACAAGCACCTGTAGTACAGAATCCAATCTACAACAACTTCTCTTTCCCAATGAACCCAAAGCCTTCCACAGTCTCAAACTATCAAAATTCCCACAGTACAGCAGTGAACAACCCAGAATATCTCAACACCAACCATTCACCTTTTGTGTCAATGGTTTTGGAAAGCTCCCGCTACTCAGACCAAACAGCCAACCACCAAATAAATCTGGACAATCCTGACTACCAACAGGACTACTTTCCTAAGGAAACTAAGGCTAATGGCATATTTAAAGTTCCTACAGCAGAAAATCCTGAGTACTTAAGGGTAGCAGCACCAAAGAGTGAATACATTGAAGCCTCAGCATGACCACAGAAAAACTCTCTTCTTGCAGTAATACCAGTTAAAATTCAGATGAACAATATAGCTGCTTCAGGATCAAACTTTGACCAGACAGAAGAGCAATTATTAGTCACTGGCAGATACACTTTTCCTTTCAAGCCTGTGGGCTGACTTAACCAAGCTTATTTTACTGTGTATTTTGGGCTTTTCCTTGCCCATCCTCATATGTAACTTAGGCACATACCATATGCATACATGCCTGTTGGACTAGAGCAAGAACTTTCTGCAGATAAGAAACTGAAGATGCATTCCTTTTGTTTTCCAGTGGTGGTAGCCTAAAAAGCCATTTTGGGATAAACCGTAAGAATTCCTTTCTACGCTGCATATTTTTATAAACATTTGTAATGGAATTTTTGGAACTTTTACAAGATGAGATGGTTGCTTATTGGATTGTTGTGTGACTCTCCAGAAAGGGGAGGGGGGAAGCAATATATTATTAAATCGCCCCGAGAAGATTTTTTTCATACTGTTGGAAGTTGAATACTGTTCCAAATGATTGGATCTTAAATATTTACTCTATTTACTGCCTCTTGGTACAAACAGGAAAAAAAATGTTTCTGGGAGAAGTATGGATATTCTACTTGATGAAGTGGGTTTTTTTTTAATGGAACAGATTGGTGAAATTTTATAACCCACAGTGTATTTAGCACAAGGACTGGATGGTAGCATACGTGACCTTACTGACCACTACTGCTAGACACCAGCAGAAAGAACTCAGCACATGGAAGAGTTGTTTGTAAATGTTTATAAAGTACTTGTAAGTCTGTTTTCTGCATGTTGAATGCAAGCCTTTCTTCTTTCCAGTCCCTTGGTTAGTTCTACATTTGTTAAATTAGATTTTAAACAAAAATTTTAATGATGTTACTATAATTGAAAAATGAAGTGTTAGTTCCCTCTGTCTCAATCTCATTTGAACAGATTTTCCAGAACGAGCAAAGAAATGCAAAAGATTGTTAACTGGCTTATTAGTGAGAGAGCTGATTATCAGAATCCAGCTACACAACATTTATATGTGGCTAAGATAGAAATGCCAAAAGTGCAACCCAAGGAAATGAGATGATCTGGTTTTTTTTTAAAGTTGCTCAGTGAAAAAACCTTTTTCCCTGTATAAAAATCCCAAAGAAAAGGGGGGAGGGGAATACATCGATATACTGTTAAACTTGTGGCAGACTATTGCCAATTGCTGTATTGCTATGTGGGAAGCTGTTGTCTCTTGGATGACTATTGCTGTTGTGTTAGGGTGGCCTTTATTGCTAGGTATAAAGGAAATACGGTGAGAATGAATCAGAGGAAAAAGAATAGGTTGAAGTGTTTGAATGCAATTGCATAGTTTAGGGGGCTCAACCTTTTTTGTACTGCAGCCCCTTTCTGACAAAAAGTCTCTTGATCTCAGGAGAAGGGACTGAAGCTAGAGCCTAGGCAAGAGGACTGTAACCTGAGCCCCAGTGTACCCTGGGACTTTGGTCATCGATGGTGGAGCTTGGGCAGAAAGTCTAATGCCAGCCCTAGGAACCCCATTAAAAAGGAGTCCCGATCCACAGTTTGAGAACTGCTGGCTTAGTTTATTCTTCTGAAATTGGATGCTGGAAATGCTACAGGCCCCTTTGAAGTCCCACCCTATTTGTCTGATTGTCACAGTGGAATAATCGAAATGAATATTTGGCTTAATAAATATAAAATATATCTAGTGTACATAAAACCATGGTAGCACAAGAAGTTAGAGATTGTCTCTCTATGTTGTGTATAGTCTTTAAAACACCCACAGTTCTTTTAATACCTTCTCTTTACAGTGTTGCTGTCTTCTTTCAAAGTAGTGTGAAAAACAATAGTTTTAAAGGATTGATGCAAAAAGTAATCAGTCATGGGGAGGCAACCCTCCAGACTGCGCCTTCCTGGAAAAAACATTTTAGCCAACTAGCTGGATCGGAAGCCAGATGTGAATCAATACATAATACATCTCTAAGATTCATAGCTAATCATTAGGAAGTTACTTGAGATGACACGAAAACTGTAACATAGAAAGTATGTAGCATTTATTCTTATGGTATTAATGCATCTATAACATCAGGGAACTGTCAAATTTCACTCTTCCTCCACTGTTTGGAATACCTCTGTGTAAATTCCAGTTGAAATCTTGTATTTGAGACTGGGATCAGGTCAAAAACCCTTAAAATATTGTCATGGCAGGCTTGTTAGAGGGGGCAGAAACGAAGACAGGCAGTGTAAAATGTCTCATGTTAGAGCAATGCAGTGCATGTTTTCATTGAAAACCAATGCACATAATACATCTCTAACAGTACAGAGTCTGGAACTGAAGAGCAAATTTGGTCAAAATATATTTATCATCCTCCTCTATGGGCAAATCTCACTTGCAACGATTGCATCCCAGCCATAGCCTTACAGCGAATATGTAACAACTTATATTACTTTCTTGCAATTAAAACATTGAAAAAAATTCTGCTCTCCAATACAATTTACTTGTCTGAGAGCAAAATTTTGTCCCAATATTATATTAAAAGTGAACTGGACACACACATGCTCACACAGACTCTCACCCATGTACACAGCCAGACATTTTAACATTCTTTTATTCTTTTTTCCCCCATTAACAAACTCACAATAAGATTGTATTTTGTCAAATGAAATGACTTTCCAACAGAAGTCATGGATAGTTTACTAAGTCTGCTACTCAAAGCAATACAGTACAGTACAATTTTACCTGTTTTCCTACAGGCTTTCCAAAGCTATTCTGAAAATGATTCATTTCATCAAGTGATATTTTGAGCTGTAAAATGGTTATTTTTTAAATAAAAATAACACTATAAGTTACCAGCATTATGTAGCATGAAAACTATTTAATACATACTAACCACTCTACATTTTTAAAGTGGTTGCTGGCAGAGATCATCATGAAAGCCAATGAGTCATGCAGCTAGATCCTTTAAAAGTGTTTAAGAAATGTAAGGATGAGTTATCATTTTTTTAATGTATTGTTTAATGGGAAACATAGCAGAGAATTATAGGAGCCATCTTCTGATACAATATTGTCTGTCTGTCTAACTTACAGGCTATCCTAATTTATGTAGTACATGTGCTAGGTTTATGAATTAACAATATTTTAAAATAATTCTGATAAGTGTGTGTCATGATTTCCTAATAGGCCACCCTAAGTTATTCAAATACCAGCAGAAATGAAGAGCAATGAGCATATTAGCCAATCAGCTCAGCTTAATTGTATCAAACTATTTCAGGTAAATGTATGGTTTACATGATCTGATGTTTTTACTAGAGGACACAAATTGTGCAGCAGGAAACATTCCATTTTGTATTGTTGAGTTCAAAACAGAACAATGGAAGTTATGTGGCAATTTCACCCTTTTTATGGAATCCTGATAAGCTGCTGTTCTACTAAACCCAGAACTATAAATCTTTTCTTTCTGCATTTCAGGCCATTTAGTCAGGCCTCTCTCTAGATAAATGTGCTCCATCTCAGCTGGGAATAATCTGAAGTCCCTTATCCTTTTTGTGGGCCAGTCGCTAGAGTACAACAGTGAGCAAATACACCTGTACGTAGCTATAAAAGCAATGATAAATTAGAGCATGCTAGATTTCAGAGTAAATCACACAGTCTCTTACGATGCCTATGAAACAGCTGCATGTCACTACTCAGCGATCTACAGTAAACTAATAAACCTAAGTAGCCAGTGAAGTCCACATAGCTTTAGCTGTCCTTACCAGTTTGCTAGACGATTTATGAATCTAGTCTCAGAATTCAACTGATATGAAACAGACTCTAGGTATAAATGAGCATCTTTTACTGATATCCCAATTGCACACTTATTTTTGTCAGAGGGGGGTATTACTTGCTATGTTGGACTAGGGATTTCATGATTATTGCATTATAGAGAAGGTCTATATGACAAGAATAGTTATTTTATTATATTAAACTGTGATTACAGCTGTATTGCTACATACACTATTGCAGCATTAGGGCATAACCTAATTTATAACTTTCTTTTCTTTTTTGCATTTTTCTTGGGCATTCTATGATTCCATTATAAAGTCATCAGAGCATCTCCAGTTTAAAACCAGGAGAGTAGCCAAAAGAGGATGTTTTTGCAATATCTGAGCAAAACATAGATTTTGATTTTGAAAAGTTTGCAAGGAAATTAAAATTGCAATTTGATATATTATAAAGCAGCCCCAATACTTCCTGCCATTATGATCAAGAATCTGTAGTCAGGTCCATTTTAAGAGTTTCCCTAAATACTAATACATAATAGAATAAAACCATTTTAAAATGGCTAGGATGGTATACTGGGAGTTGCATACATAAAATTTCTTTTTAAAAAATATTCCTGAATAGAGTGAGACCTAACAGGCCACAACAGCTTTTAGTGGACCATAGACTCACATGGGAAGGAGTTTTAAAACACTTTCTCTAATTCCTCTCATAAAGGGTATGGACAGTAATGTTACAAAAAGGGGAACAACACTGACAGCAGTTTGCGTATTTACAATATCATAAACACTAATTTAGCAGCTAATATTAAGGATATTAAAATTACATTAATGGGCTAATTGAATAGTCAATTCAATTTGAAATGTCTCCCCATCTGGCCCCGGGGGGGGGGGGGGGCTGCATGTGGCATTTCAAAGAGGCAACACCATGTGGAGCCCAGGGTCTGGCCCTGGGCTCCACACAGTGCTGCTGCTTTGAAGCACCACCTCCGCCCCTTGCTGCCTCTGCTTATCAAATAGTTGACTAGTTGTTCACATCCCTAGCTAATATTTATTTTAAAATGCTGTTTTTAAACACTACATTTCAAGATCATACCACTAAATTGCAAAATATCAGAACACTTAAGGCGTAAGTCAGAATTTTCAAGTTTGGTGTTTTTCAGTGCTCTCTGTATAGAGCAGTGTAGTATAGCTCACTTACCTGTAAATTGTTTTGTTTTGCATTGGGAAGGAGTTGGCTTGGGAAAGTCTGAAAATGCTTCACTAATGTAAATTCTCTGCAGGGTCCAATGCCCTTGTCTCGTTTCCAAGTCAAGTGAAACAACCTGACAAATTTCTTTGGTCAGAGCGATTTGGAATGCATGGCACTTCTCAAATTTTTTCTATTTTTTATTTGTTTTTAAATGTTTAATGCTGCTCCTTCCTATTCCATTCAGCCGATCTTTAGGGCCCTGAAGTATTACATAGCTTCTGAAAAGGAAACAGGCCAACATGGGATGGGGTGGTTGCAGGTGGAATTATACTGGCGGACCATTACCTGGGGATCTACACACAATACACATCCACTGGCCCAAATATTGCTTAGAGAGGAAGGCACAGCGGTCATTGCCTATTACTTCAGCTCAGGATGATCGTAGCTCTTGTGAGTGGTTAAGCAGGTGCCTAGTGCCCTACCTGCTGATTGGGAGGAAAATCCTCTCAATTTCCACATTTTTTTATTTTTGGGTGCAAACCCCATTTGCTCAAGCTTTATGCTATAAATGTGAAATTTATCCTGTGCACAGAAGATCCAGTATGCATTCCAAATCCAGTATGTATTCCAAATCCAGTCAAAACCATAGGACTTGAAATGATTCAAGCACTTCATACTGAGAAGTGCTTGAGGTGTCTGTCTATAAGGGGATGAATAACTCCATGTCAAAGAGACACTTTGCATTTGCTGACAAATATTCATTTTTTAGGTTAGAAGTTTAACATCTACTATAGCACAGAAGCTGCTACCTCTTCACTATCCAATGGTAAAATTGCCATTGCTCTTCTTTTCCTCTCTTCTTTTTACATTTCTCTGTGAGAAAACATTTTAGTTGGGACAAAGTGAGAAAATGTATCTTAGTTGTATCCTTCTTCCTGAAGAAAATGTACAGTAATGAAATTTTAAACTCTGTATGGTTACACTGCCACGCGGGACACTTCACCAGAGTGTTTTGTAATGTTCTTAAATCACCACTACCCCGGATTTTTATATTGAAATCCCATTTTTCTAGCTTTGCTTTCCCAATAAGTTTTGTTTCGTCTTTCTTCTCTAACATATGCCTTTTAAAGACCTTTTTTTAAATAAAATAAAATAAAATAAAAATTTCTGTAAGTAAAACAAGACACTGTTCAATAGCTCTTTAAATGGATTGCATTAGGACCAAAGACATAATATCTTATTTTCTTGCTTTAAAGTAATCAATCAAAATGCCAATTGATTACCATTTCCACAGCTTCTTATCTGGGGGGGAAGATCACTGTCCCATAATCGTACAAAAGGATCTGCCTGAGCCTTCCCGAAGTCAATAAGGCTTTTCATGAGAACAAGGATTTGCCCACAGATTCAAATTGAGCCAGTGTAACTAATGGGCCCAAACCTGATGCCTTTATTCAATTTTGACTTACATTCTACGTGGACAAAACTCTCATTAAATTAGGGGGAGTTAAGGCCAAATAGGGACTGAAAAAAAACTGAACAAAGACTTCAGATTTGTTTCTGGGGGGGAGGGGGAAAGAGAGGCAAATGAGTGATTAGATCACTTTTCATCTGGATAAGGTTTGTAGGCAGATAAGACTGTCATGTAAGCACAGTTTTGATTACATTATTTCTTTAAGTATGGGGTGTGAACTGAAAGCATAAAATTTTCATGAGGCACTTCTGTCTCCCACCCACGTGTTCTTCCTGCTTTTGGAGACTGTACATCTTTTCAGGCCACCCATGTTTCCTTAGGCTTCTGGATGGGAAATTATCATATTTTCCAATTAATGCTAATAGGAATTAAGGTGACTTTGAGAGAAGGAGGTAAAGCTTAGGAATGAATGCATAGCAAACCTGTGATAGTGTCAAAGTCAAAGAAAGGGATTCTTTCAGAGCGAATGAGAGAATTTGGAACATGGCTGTCAAAAACCACAAGATGCATTGAGCCAAACCCTGGTCACAACAGAGAGTGGCAAAATGCCTGAAGCTGGGATTTTGCGCTCTCTCTCTCTCTCTCTCTCTCTCTCTCTATATATATATATATATATATATATATATATATATAAAAACGTGGCCCTCACCTCATTATTGCCTTAGAGTAACTTACCCTCCTTATGAACAAGCTGAAAAATCAAAATCCATAGCCCTGAACCTAACCAATAGCTTCCTGAGGGATTTGTGATTGCGGTACATGTGCTTAGCTCTCCAGTGCCCCTGGAGATTCTTCCAAAACATCTTTCTAATCGCTTAGAATCTATCTAACGCATGGTGGTTTTGAAAAGCTATCCGCATTGGCCTAACTCTGCTCCTATTCAAAGCAATCATTGATTTCAGTGGAAGCAGAGTGAAGCCGATGTTGAGTGTTTTTTAAAATCCTTCTCACTATGCATAGAGATCCAATGGATCCAGTGCCAGTTTTAGGTGTCTTTGATGCAATCAACTGGGAGTAATGCCTTGGTTGTAATAAACTATCCAGCAATATACCCATATAAACAATATCTTTTAGCAATGTAAAGTTAATCAACTATGAAAGCACTATTTGTACAAATAAGAAATGCTGTCTTTTATACAGTTTAATGGTTTATATTATTGATCAAAGATTGTTTGTATATTGAGTGATAAAAATAAGATGTATATTATTCTTAATTTTTAATTTTTGGAGAACATTTATTGTAATATACAGTATTGTGTTTGAAGGGGAATAAATCAGGTTGGCTGGTTTGTAAGGCTAATAGCCATGGAAGAGCTAATGTTGAGTCTTTTATTGAAAGATTTTGATTTTTAAAAAGGTGCCACTATGGGGATTTAACCAGAGCTTTCTGATCTTAATAACAAGGCACCATTCCTCTAGCACATTCATCCTGCCCTCGTGACCAATGTTCACTATTGGAGTTACATAGCACAATCTAATACAACTAAGAGTTTTGGCCACCACACTCTATGAAATGCACAGCAATGTCTCTCAATTTTATCACAAAACCAAAACAAGTCAAAGCAAAATCTCAAGCTCAAATCCACAGGATATTTTACATTTGAAGACCATGCTGTTGCCCATTTGTGAACTAAAAAAGTCCCCGTCTGAAGCTTCCCTCTCCACCACAATTAACAGAACAAGAATCTGGGATAAGGGCAGGGAATATGAATACATTAAAATAATCTGAAAACCCACAAAAGACTTTAGTACGTAAGGGGGAAAATGACACTGTGAAAAATGCCTGGAAAAATAAATAAAACTTACAACCTCTGACTCCAGACTAAATAGTGGTATGAAAAAAGGAAGTAATGAAATGTAGTTTTAATACATGATAGAAAAGAGTTTCTCAGACTAACAGCATGGAAGCATGAATGAGCAGGGTTGCAGAAGAATGGAAACCATATAAGTTAGGATCATACCCTATACAGGATATTAATTTAAATGGTGGAACTCTCTGTTGAATGAAATGGGTGTTGCATAGAAAGATTAAGGAAACACATAGTTCTAAATGTAATGGAGATGTCAATGAGGTATATAGTAGGGATATAAGAGTGCACTACTACCTGATAAGACTAGGCTTATCAGGTAATCAAGTTGACTGCTTGCATTCTACCCCTCCCCCGCCCCCCCGGCCCCCACTGCTGCCTCTATATCAGAGGAATAAGAACAGGTGCTGGGGGGAGCTGGCTTAAAATCTAGTTTTCCCCAGCACCGTCTCTGCAAGGCACGGAGAAGGGGAAACAGGTGCTGCGGCTCTACCTTTTAAATGTAATAAGAGTTGGGTGGCTTTTATTACGTTTAAAAGGCAAAACAGCAGTGGTCTGGAGCTGGCAAAAGCAGGCACTGTGTCAGGTCCCAGATCTACTCCCACTGTGGCTCTTCTGTTTAAATGAAGTAGGAGCCAGGCTGCTTGCACACTTGGCTCCTATTACTTTTAAGCTGTAGAGCCGCAATGGTCCCTTATCGACTTATCATGTACTTAGATATATATTGTATCGAGTACACGATTAGTCATTTACTCGATACTTAACATCCTTAGTACATAAAAGGGAAAGAAAATCTTATGCTTCCTCTGGAAGCAAAATATATTAAGATGAGATAGTAAAAGGTCAAAGGAGCTGGAACTAGATACATGAAGTGCAAGATCAGCCTGGATAAGTCCCCATTATACTGACTTGTTAAATAGTACTTTTTTCTTTATAGATGACCTTTGTACACCAAGAAAAAGCCACTACAACACCTTTCATCCAATCCCTTCCATTACGTAAGCTGCATGCTGAACCAGCTTGACTTATTTTATGCAGAAAATAATGTAGTTTTAAAATAGCCTATAACTGTTTCTCAGAAATGTCTGTGTATTAATGCATGATATTTTTATTTTAATAAAAGTAATGAAATATGACTTTTCCTGTTTTGGGTTTTTTTCCCACTCTAAAGATTAGTAGAGCCCTGCAAACCTGCAAATATCAATTTTTAAAGCTTTATACCTGTGAACCATGTTTGTGGATCAGATGCAGATACAAAGTATGTATCTTCATGGGGTTCTAGAGATGAGCAAGTCTGGCTTGTGGGGAGGTTTCTTAATATGCTCCGATTTCCTTCCCATGTTATAATAATCCTTTGCGCGTCTATAACACCTTTTATACAAAGATCACCACACAGTTTACAAAAACTAATTTGCAGTGTTGTAATAGCCATGTCAATCTCAGGGTATTGAGACACAATGGATGAGGTCATGTCTCTTTATTGGACTAACTTCTGTTGGTAAAAGAGACACGTTTATGATCTTACGCAGAACACTTTGATAGTTATCAGAGACCTGAAGAAGAGCGCTGTATAAACTCAAAAGCTTGTCTCTTTCACTAACAGATGGTCCAAAAGAGATTACCTCACTTTGTCTCTCTCAACTCTAATTTAGGTTCACAACTTCCTTATAAGGCAGAAAATAGAATTATCACCCCAGTGTGACAAGTCAGAAAACTCAGGCACAGAGAAGTTTCCTGGTTTGATCGAAAGAAAGACCGCAAGAGAGCTGGAAATACAACCCACAGCCAAGATCTTCAAAAACAGATGCCTAAAGTTAGACTCCTGCTTACATACTAATGCAGCTAAGTAAATGGCCTTATACTCAAAGGTGCTGAGCATGCAGTGGTTTCCACTGAGCTCAGTGACAGCAAAATCAGTGAGAATCTATTAAATAACACTAGCACGTCCTTTAAAGGGGACAAAGGGATCAGAAAGTTTGAATTGTGAAGACCCAGGGCAAAGGGGAGTATATGGATGAGTTACAAATACTTGAGACTAGAAATATAAGAGGGTTTGTTTATGACCACAAAGGGCATGTCTATGCTAGCTCTAATCAAGCTGGTTTGCTAAAAACAGAGCATAACCATAGAGGGTGGAGGCGCAAGCAGTGGAAAGGGTTAACTGCCCCAAGTATGTGTTTGACATCAAATGAAACAAGAGAAAATTAAAGTTAGCATATAGGACAATATATTTAAGAGCTGTTTATTTTGTTTTATAATATGAATTTGCCAAGAGAGGCCACTGAGGGGGAACATACACCACAGAGTTCAAAACATACCTGAGAAAACGGCGGGTTATTAGCATAGGTGGCTGAACCCGTACTAGGTCACCCTACATGGTCCCAGTTGCCTGTTCCAACTTTGGCCCAAATCTATTGTTGACCTATGACCTTGTCATGTATTATTTTAAGTTTGCTTTAGTTGAATAACCCCACTAGGGTACAATACTAATGGAAAATTCTTAACCTGAAACACAAGGGGGCAAGTCAGCAACTCTTACAATTGGGTTATTAGGCTTTGCTATGATGACAGGCCTGTTTTATTAGGGTAAGGCCCTGTAGAGGCAGTCATGTTAAAGGCTGGTTTTAGCTAAAAGGATTGCAGACTCAAAAAAGTAATCTTGGGTCATGGATTCTACACTTTCAGTCTGCGAGACTGAGGGAACGCAAAGGATACAGAACACTGCAAGATTCTGCAGGATGTTAAGGCAGTTAGAACACTTAAAGTATAGGAATTAAGACATAATTGTTGTAGTTTATTAGTGAGAATAGACATGCTTCTGGAGACCTGGAGGACCACATAGAGATGATAGGCGGTAGCAAACTTGTTCTGGCCATGGAATCTGATCCAATATGTCTAAGTATTCAGCAAGCATATTAGGTTGAATTAGAAGGAGCATTGCCAGCAAATCTAAAGAAGTGATTATTCCCCTTGATTTGGCTCTGGTGAGCCCACATCTGGAGTATTGCATCCAGTTCTGCCCCCTCCCCCCCCCCCCCCACTGTAGAAAGGATGTGGACGCATTGGAGAGGGTCCAGCGGAGGGCAACGAAAATGATTAGGAGGCTGGAGTACATAATCTATGAGAAGAGGCTGAGGGATTTGGGTTTGTTTAGTCTGCAGAAGCGAAGAGTGAGGGGGGATTTTATAGCAGCCTTCAACTTCCTGAAGGGAGGTTCCAAAGAGAATGGAGAGAAGCTGTTCTCAGTAGTGACGGATGGCAGAACAAGGAGCAATGGTCTCAAGTTACAGTAGGGAAGATCTAAGTTGGATATTAGGAAATACTATTTCACTAGGAGGATGGTGAAGTACTGGGATGGGTTACCTAGGGATGTGGTGGAATCTCCATTCCTAGAGGTTTTTAAGTCTTGGCTTGACAAAGCCCTGGCTGGGTTGATTTAGTTGGGATTGATCCTGCCTTGGGTAGGGGGCTTGGACTTGATAACCTCCTGAGGTCTCTTCCAGCCCTAAGATTCTGTGATTCTAAATTTCATAAAAGTGGGGTTGTTTTGGGGTGGCTTCTCAAGCTTGACTGGCTGCAGATTGAAGCTCTGAAACAGGAAGAGCAACAGAAGTCAGCAGCAGGGATAGAAGCAGGAGGGACAGTAAAGGGTTGCCAGATATAGCTCAATGTCTGTCTTGGTACTGTGTTATCATACATGGAATTACAGGATTTTTTTTAATGTAAGGGGATAACTGATTATATCTACCTCACAAATCACACCAAAACCCCTAATGAAAGAGAAGCATACAGAGGAGAAAGTTCTAAGTAATCCCCTTTTGGGAAAGAACTTGCAATAAGTTGATAAAGAGCCTATGTGTGAATAAATACCATAAATGTGTAAAACTTGGGTCTTCTGAGCTTGATGTTATCAACATTTGCGGGTGCCTATGTCAGGAATTTAGTTCTGACCCACCCCTTTTATCCAACTGTACAATTACATTAGTGCTGTTAGCAATAGAACAGACACATGGTGTATATTTAGGTACATGCTTGTAGTAATGGACTTAAATCTTTCCCACAAAATATACATAAGTGGACACAATTTAGGGGCTATATGTCTCAATATTTGGACCTTAATGCATGTTCCCTTTGCCTTGCTCTCTACTTCTTAGCACATTATGGAAATCCTTAATTCCTCATGGTTGATTCTGCACAACTCCACAATAAGGGCAAGCAATTCCTAACACAGGGGTTCTCAAACTGGAGGTCATGTGTTCCCCCCCCCCCCCCCCGGGGGGGGGGGCACAATTTTATTAAACATTTAATAATAGTGCTAAATGTTTAAAAAGTGTTTTTATGAGGGAAAGTTGCACTCGGTTATGCTGTGTGAAAGGGATTACCAACACTGACATTTGAGAACCGCTGTCCTAAAGGACCCTTTCTAGATAACTCAGGAAAGAGCCTAACCACCATCCATCACAAGGGCCTTTTTTAAAAAGACACATGCAACCCAAAATGAGGAAAGGTTTTCAAATGTGGTTCCAAACGTTTGAGATGAGCCTAGTAATGAGCAGGGGACTTGGCGCTGTATTGGTGCAGGAATACATGCAATACATCAATGATTGCTCCTTGTTGCTCAGGAAAAGACAGCTCACTTGTGTGCCACGTGCTTTGTACCGGTATCATTAGAGCCCATCTCATTCATGTCACAGGTCAACAAAAACACCATAAAGCACGGTGATGAAAGAGGGTAATGGCATGTCATGCGGGAGGCTGAGACATCAGGGAAGCTTTGTTTGGCATTACAAATCCTGCTGGAATGAATCGTCTGGGTCAGCTAGAACTGTCAGGCCATTAATATTCTAGTGCCATGCTAGATTTGGATTCAGCAAGCTCCAGCTGAGAAGGCTGAATTGTATCGAGTTTGTTTGTGGCTTTTATAATGTCATCAGCCTGGCTGGCGGGGAGGAAGCATTTGCGGAAGAGCAGGGTTCTGAGCTTACGGAGGCAGGGCATTCACCTCTTTGGCAAGTCAATCCTGCAAGGGTGCTGAGTGTCAGCTCTTACACACATGCTTAACTATAGGCTTAAATGCTTTGCTGGATCAAGACCAGCGAACTCAGCACCTTGTGGGCTAGCGTCCATGACAGCCAACAATTGCCAAATGTAGCAAGTGGCTCACAAAACAAGCTAAATGCCTAAAAGTCATGGCGTATGTTACATTCCTTCACAAACACAAGTGGGTTTGGTTTGGGTTTTATGCTGGGGAAAATGTTAAAATGAATGTATGAAAATATGAAGTGTGGACATTGATCAGTTACACTGCTCCACTGCAGATTAAGGGCCCAATTCTGTGGCTGAGGGACCAGGTGGTACTGACTGAGCTGAGTTACAAAGACAGACACACACATACACACCATCCCACACCTACGCCTGTAGGTACAGGTGTGAAGGTGGGCTTCAGTGGGGCTCTGTGAAGGGCATCCACTGAAATCTGTCCAAATAGTTGTGGGATGGATGCTGAGGGCCCCGTCATGGATCTGACCATGCCCAGTGTTTCAGCAGGGGAAAGGGTTGGTTCTTGGGTTTGGGTTTAAACCAGTCTTCAAGGGACTAGAATCCAGTCTTAAGGATTCACCCTATATTAAGCTCGGCACACGAATGCTCAGTGCAGAAAGCCCTCTAGTTTTGTATCTGTTTTGTGGGCATTAATCCTTTGGCGAAGTGTCTGAGATGTTTGTCCAATGTACATAGCAGACGGACACTTTCGGCACATGATAGCATAGATTATATTTCTGGATGCGCAGGAATATGTGTTCTTGATCTTATAACTCACTTGGTTAGGTCCAATAATGGTATCAGCAGAATGAATATGTGGACAAAGCTGGCAACGGGGTTTGTTGCAAGGGAAGGTACCAGGGTTGGTGGTAGTGTGGTATGTCCTGTGGTTGTTGGTAAGAATCATCTTGAGGTTAGGTGGTTGTCTATAGGAGATCAAGAACACATATTCCTGCGC
Organism: Pelodiscus sinensis; assembly: GCF_049634645.1. Lineage (NCBI taxonomy): Eukaryota > Metazoa > Chordata > Testudines > Trionychidae > Pelodiscus > Pelodiscus sinensis. The sequence goes on from NC_134712.1 coordinate 164,282,111, forward strand.
ATCCAGAAATATAATCTATGCTATCATGTGCCGAAAGTGTCCGTCTATGTACATTGGACAAACATCTCAGACACTTCGCCAAAGGATTAATGCCCACAAAACAGATATCAGACAAGAGCACAAAGAAAAAACAGTTTCTTGCCATTTTAACCAGAAAGGACACTCTCTCAATGACTTAACCACCTGCATTCTGCTACAAAGACCTTTTACATCTGCACTTGAAAGGGAATCCTCTGAACTGTCATTCATGTTAAAATTCGACACTCTCCAAAAAGGAATGAACAAACACTCAAGCTATCTTACCCATTACCAAGATAGCTTCCCCAATTATCACCTCTAATACCATTAACTCACAAACATCCCACTCTCTCCACCTCTAATATCATCAATTCACAGACACTTACCTACCTTCCTTCCCCCTCCCCCCCGCATCCCCCTCCTGTTCTGAAATGTGATTTGTCCTTTTCATATGTGTTCATTTTTTTTAATTGTATCCTTTGGTATATATGGTTGTGACTATTTTCTTCCACTATTTGATCTGAGGAAGTAGGTCTGGCCCACGAAAGCTCATCATCTAATAAACCATCTTGTTAGTCTTTAAAGTGCTACATTGTCCTGCATTTTGCTTCAGCTACCCCAGACTAACACGGCTACATTTCTATCACTATTCTACATGCAAGGTGAAATAAAGGCTTTAAAACAGTATGTACAGGAACCTGCAATTCTCACTTGCCTTTAGCACTTTATTCCCGACTGTGCTACTTTTAGTTTAATGTTCATGTACTTATATAATTCATGTAAGTGACTATGACTAGCATTCCCAGGTGCTATGGAAATGATCATAAGTGTAACTTCATTGAAGATAATATGAAATCAGTTTATGTTTGAATATGGTAAGCAGAGCTCATAACATTTTTATACTGTAATTTTTGGAGTAATTTGACTGATGTTTGCATTAAAGTTTCACGACAATGTCTGTGGCACTGAGATGTGTGCTGATGATTATATGGGTGATTTTTATTCTTGTTGCACAGATAACGTTTTTCAGAAGTGATGTTTGAACTACAATTTCACTATGTAAATGAATAAATTATTCTTAGAGTAGTGGATAAGAGCCAGATTTTTAGTTGCAAACTGTCTTGGTCCCATTGACTCCTTTGGAACTATAGTAGTTTATACCGGGTGGAGAGCTAGCCCTATGAGTCTTAATAATGTAACTGTTGAGTGAAATAGAATTCAGAGTTCTCTCCTGCCCCCGTGGATGATCGCACAAGTACTGTGATATGTAGCATTCCACATTGATCTTGGAGAACAAAAATGCTCAGTGGAATCTAGAAAGTAACCAGGAAACCAGTCCTTACCAGTGTGATTAACAACTTTCAGACAAACTGATCCCTGAAGGCAGCATCTGAATGGAAAAGAAGTAGCAAGTAGTTAAATCCAGCCAAGTGATTCATCACAAAGGGTTGGGCAATCTATAGAACTCTATATATTTTCTAATATGTATGTAATACATATATTGCAGTACTTTGTGATAATACAGCTGTTAGAATTATCCTCAATTTTTGTTTGTAGGAGATTTTTTTTAGAAAATGATAGTACAAAGGCTAATACTGCCCTCTCTTGGAGGAAAATATATATAATTAAAGGTTCTGTTTTGAACATACAGACTATGGTAATACAGTCAATGAAATCTTGGTCCCATTGAAGTCAATGGCAAAACTTGTATTAACCTAATAAGGCTAGGATTTCACCCAGACTATACAGGAGAAAAGGATGGTGTATAGTGGTTTACTTTTCAGTCTACTCAGAACTATTCAGATAGCATCACTAAGAAATATTGTAAATTGCTTAAAATATTTTGCTATAAAATATCATTAATTTTCCTCATTCTTTTTAAGTAAAGCATAAAAAATATATATGATGTGGTGAGCTATTTAAAGTAATTCATCAATCCTCATTACCAGTCAGGATAGCTGCTGGAGCTGTAGGCATGACTAAAAGTATGAGCCAAAGTAGGCTAAGAGCCAAAGCGGACTTTGAATGTCAGCTAACCAAGTAAGCACATTGCTAACCAGAGAGGATGGCACAAAACCACACCAATCTCTTAAGGAACTATGTATACCTATTTTCAAGCTGGAGGTGGGGCACAAGAGCACCCCAGTTCTTTGTAAGATAAGGATGGCATGGCAGGATAATGAATGAAGATGTTTTGATCTAACTAGCAGGTGCAAGGTACGTAGTGGTAAAGAAAAGCATCGGGAATGTAATCTGTAACTTATTTATATCAATGTATAAAAGTGGAAGGAGCATCTTTGGATTGGCCTAGGGGACAACATCATGCTATCTGAGGCTGTATCTTAGCATGGACATAGTGTATTTGTAACTGACACTGTGCTTTGTCAACAATAAACCTAGACAAGTGCCCATCACCACCAAACCCATGGTCTTTATGATTAACATTAAAGGCTGTGGAATCAACAAGCTGCAAGCTACTCCGGTGCGGCTAACACCTGAGCTCCAGAAACTGCATAGGAGCAATGCACAGACGCGTCCAACAGCGCTAACAACACTGGTAACGTGATTGCTGATTTAGTAAGTAGAGAGCTGTCCTCTTATGGGCAACTCCCCCGGGTCCCAGCCATTCCAAAGGGCCCAAGACTTTTGCCGCTGCCACCACAGACCCTTTAAATAGCTGCCAGAGCCCCACACAGCATGCTCCAGGCAGTGCTGAGGACTGGCTACTGGGGGGAGGCTAGCCCCCCAGCCCTACCTCTTCCATTTGACTCTCTGCCCCTAGTGCGGAGCCCCACTTCCCACTTTGCCCAGTGGCCTCATAAGTCTGACAGCCCCCTGTGCTCTTAGGTCACAATTTTAGATGGCAGAAAATGTGGAGCCCTCCTCCCCCACAGTAGAAATCCATGCAGAGTTTGATAGAGTATGAACGCACAGGGTAGCAAGTAAATGTGGTCTATATGAGGTCAAAGAAGAAAGTGGGAAAACATGGACTGGAATCTATGAAGGTATGGAAAAAACAGTCATGAAGAAATAGTAGTAGTAATCATCATCATCAAATACTGTTGTAAACTACAGCCATGCCTTTTGTATGGCATGGGCAATACACCACAAATTTGTCAGGGCAAGAAACAGAAACAAAAGTAAAGTCAGAAGTAATGAAGCAAGGCAGCAAGCAGGCCAGACACACAAAATGTTCCAGTGGGCACAGGAACAGAATAGAAAAATGGACACTATAGAGAATTTGGAAGAAGGAGGTGGGGGGGGGGGAGAGAAAGGAGAGAGAGAAGTGCTGTTCTCTACTATAAATCTTGGTGGGCACCAACAGGCTTTGGAGACTTACTTAGTGCCTGAAGCAGGGGGACAGAAATGGAAACAGGTGGCCCTAGCTAAATGGAGTGCCCCAGCACAACAGTCACCAGCCACTCCATGGGCATGGGCTTCTGCACCACAACCACTTCTCTATGATAACCAGTTTCTGGCAAAATGTAAGCTGCAACCTAGAGGAGTGCCTGTAAGAATGGGAGAAGTAAGTACAGAGGAAGGAGAATTATCCAATTATTTTTTGTCCTCCCCATTTAAAAAAAACAGAAAAATCAAAATGCTTGAGGTGGTAACATTACATTAAATAAATCTGGTAAATTCATTATTTTAATCCTTCAGGAATGCAACAGCTAATGCTACTTTTAACTTCCTTGATGATATGGTTACCAAGCAACAGAAACATTAACTGTGCTTCTAATCCAAGCCACTAATATGTGAAATATGAGTTTTCCTTGTGGTACTTTTCTTAAAAGATAACATCAAGTAATGGAATCTGCATTAAATTAATACAACAAAGTGAGCAAATATCCCAACAGGAATTTTTAATTAAGTATTATTAAAAGTTCTAAGCACAAAAGTATATCTTGCCTAACTAAATATTTAACCCTGTGCTTTACCTTTTTATTTTTCAAAATGCATCGCCCTATCCTGTAAAGTAATGTACAATTTTGGTACCATTTGTCTTTAATTGTAAGTTTGTCATGTATGTTGGGTGATGTGTATGGCACATGACTATTTTTAATATTATAGTTGGGTTATAGCCAGCATAAAATGATATTTTTTCAAAGCTCAGAAAATCCTCAGTAATAAACATTTGAACACACATTTCTGCCTCAACAAATAATGCATTTAAAAACAAGTTTTCTTTTAATACTAAAATTAAGAAAATAACCAGGTCTATCTTTTCTTTTTTCACAGAAGAAATATTCAGCTCAAGATCATAGCACCACTAAAGTTATTTTTCATGAATGGCTGCTAATATAAACAACACATGTTGTATCCTATCACAAACAATGCATGTTAGTTTATTTTCCCCACTCTTTGCCTATGAAACATTTCCCCCCCTCAAAGCTGTGTTTGGCAATTATGATGATGCAGATGTGCTAAGATTAAGTGTTTCCTGTTTTGTTACCAACAAGAAGTCAATAGATGTTCACTGTGGGTGTCTTAATGCAGCTGGGTACTTGAGCAGATGCTTAACTTTAAGCACATGGGAATAGTTCCAGTTGGGAAGATTGAGAAGTGTTGGGAGTAAAGACTGTCTTTTTGCTCTGTTTGTACAGTAACTATGCAATTGAGTCTCGGTCCATGGCTGGGCGGGCTCCTGAATGCTACCATGATATAAATGATACTAAAAGTTGAACCTCTCTAGTCTGGCATGCTTTGGTCCAGCAACATCCATGGCCTGGCATGATTTTAGTTAGTTGGATGTCCACTTATCATGGGCTTGGCCACATTTTCCACAGTCCCATACAGTTTGTTTACAGCCACCAATCTGGGGTCTCAGTGTTCTGTCCTGTTATTTAGCTCAAATTTACCCCTAAATGTCTTGTAAGAGCTCAACAAGCAGTGGAAGTGCAGGTAATGCTACTAAGCATAACTTATGTTTTTTATGGTGTATCTACTTATTTCCTTGTGCCAATACAGTAAAACTGTGTAACAACACTAACACTTTCTTATAAAGAGAGCTGATAACCCTTGGCTAGGCACAGGCTTATACAGGGTGTACCAGTACAGTCATACATTAAAAAGCAGTATTGCAAGCGCTGCTCCATTTATTTGCCTCAGTGAAATAAAAATATAGAGACCCGCTCGCTACAATGTTGACTTCCCATGGTTCGGCAAATTTTCTAGTTCAGCACTGGTCAGATCCCAAGGATGTCAGACTTGAGAAGCTCAACTGAAAGTCACTTAAACAGTTTTGACATTTTTTTTCCTTATTGAATCCAATAGCACTACTCACACATGCTTAAAATTAGACTCAAGTTTAGTCAGCTTGTTGAATTAGGCCTAAATTTTTTTGTTCTCTTTATATAAAGAGATTCTTTGAGAGGCATATCTTTTTATTCAGACAAATGGAAGTACTGTTGTAGTACTCCAGTATCAGATAGCAGCATTAAAATGATGAGATTAGTTGCCCATTGACTGCCACTCCATCAGATGAGAATAAAAGTAGGTCTTGTGCTGGCTCTCCACATCGGGCCTAGTTACAGCATGAAATAACCTTTGAAGTGTGCTACAATGTGTTTTCAGTATGAACTAGAACATACATTTAATGCTAACTCATGATTTGTGCACACACTGAAATGAAAAACTACTGACATGACAAAGGAATATCGTCTCTGCAGAAATCAAATTGTATATCATTGACATATTGCTATACTGGAATTACGGCAAAAAATGTGGTCATTCTTTAAAACTGTCTGAAGAGAGGGGAGAGATTTTTGTTCTAACACTGCAAGGGGAAAGACAGCTGAGATATCCCCTAGGATAAGAGGGTCTTCATTCTTCAAGGGAACATTATTCTCTTCCTAATATAAGCAAAGAGAACTTATGTCTTGAGGGTTGCCAGTTAAGTTCAAAGGAGCATTAGAAATTAGCATGAAATGTGGTAAGAAGCTCTAATTTACCTCTAATTGTCTTGTAAGAGCTTGACAAGCAGTGTACGTGCTGATACTGCTACTAAGCATAATTTGTTTTTTATGGTGTATCTACTTAAAATCAGTTTGCTCAGAGAAATCATGATCCATACATCATGGAATAAAACTTTAATATATAATTAGGCAAGGTAAGCAACAATTAGCCCAATTACATCTTTATAATGTCTTTTGTCTTTAGAATGCTAACTCCATTAGAATCCTCTGTGTCTGATATAGATCCATAGAATACTAGACATGGAAAGGACCTCGAGAGGTCATCAAAGTTAGATCCTGAGCCTGGGGGCAAGAACCACCCGGGAAATATTTTTTTTGTGCAGCAATTCAGAGTCCTCCGCATCTAGTTTCTCATTATCAGCCATTGGAAACATTTGCTGTTAGTCACAGACCAGCTACACGCCATTGCAGGCTGTCTTGTCATACTTCCTCTCCATAAACTTATCAAGCTCAGTCTTGAAGTCAGTTGGGTTTTTCACCCCACTGCTCCCCTTGAAAGGCTGTTCCGGAACTTCACTCCTCTGATGGTCAGAAACCTTGTTCTAAATTTTAAGCCTAAACTTATTGATGGCCAGTTTATATCCATTTCATCTTCTGCCCATAATGGTGCTTAACTTAAATACCCCCCGGTAGCTAACCAGCTGATGTATTTGAAGGGAGCAATTATATCCCTCCTCAGTTGTCTTCTGATTAAACGAAACAAGCCTAGCTCATTGAGTCTTCCCTCATAAGGTAGGTTTTTCCATTCCTTGGATCATCCATTTTGAATTAATCTTGCTTAAACACGGGACACCAGAATTGCAGTCTTCCAGATGAGGTCTCACCAGTACCTTGTACTGTATAATGGTATTAACGCTTCCCTGTTGGTACTGGAAAACCTTGTCTGAGGCATCCTGAGACTGCATTAGCCTTTTTCCTAGCCACATCATACTGGTGGTTCATTGTCATCTTGTATCAACCTGTAAGCCCAGGTCTTTTTTCTCCTCTATTTCTTCCAATGGATATGTCCTAAATTTATAGCAAAATTCTGATTAGTCCCTAAATACATGGCCTTGCACTCTGCACTATTAAATTTCATCCCATTTCTTTTACTCCAGCGTACGAAATCCAGATCATCTTATGCTGTAGTGACATATCCTATATCTCCTCTCTTCCAAAACAGGATATAACATGAACATGATATTTAAAGAGAGAGAAAAAAGCTTAGGTCTTTAGGAACAGCGTGAAGAAAAAAGTGTGTTGGTCTTTGGTTTGGGAGATAATATATTACAGATTGTACTTGAAGACAGAAAAGTGAACTTCTGAGCTTTGGTGATTGATGAAAGGAAGCCAACATTTTTTGACCTGAAGCACTTAAAATAAACTGCAACTTGAGCTGAACTAAAACCTTCAGAACTTCAGAGGTACATCCATCAATAATAAAACAACAAGCAACCCCACCTATAGTTTCTCAAGAGGGAAAATAAATCCTCAGGAAATAGTGTTCCCAAAATGTTGTTTGTGCTCAATACTACTATGGATGTTAAAAAAAATGGTATGGATAGTCTCTCTTCTTACACAGATTGATGAGAGGGAAAAAATTGGGGTGAAAATTGGGGCAGAGATTTGCTGCCTGCTGCCCCTCCTTCCCAGGAGTATACAAAAGCCCCTCTAAATTAGTTTATGTAGTCCACCTTTGGGAAGGATCTGATGGGGTAAAACTAGAAATCAGTTGCTATTTGTGGGCACTTTTTCAAGTAGAAATCTGTATGTTAGTTTGTAATATAGTTTTAAATCTTCTTCATAGGTCTCCCTACTGCATAACTAAAAGGGAAATAGCCAGTGTTACCACAGCTCCTAAGGAAAACCAAGAATAGTTTCCAAAAAGTAGCATGGTGAGGAAGGTCATCACCTAGGATTTCCTGGGTTCTGTGGGATTGGCTGCATCTCTGTAAAGAGCCACTTTAGCTTTGAAGCATGGAGTCCTTTCATGTTATTACCCACCAAGTGAAACATGAAAAGTCAACAGTTAAATGCCTAAGTCCATTAGATACTTTTCAAAATCCTGCCTGGTATGTTTTGGGTGAATAATAAGGCCTCTTCCCCACTGTTGAACATCTAACATAATTTTTGCTTGGTTGGACTCAAAAACCTCTGGCTATCTGGATTACCTAGGGCCCAGTTTACAATTGAGAAGTGGACACAAAATGCTATCGATTCTGCTTCTGCCTGCACAATGTTTTGCGTACAGCAGCAGTAAAAGAAAACTGACTGCTTTTTGGATTTATCTTAATTTCCATCACAAAATCTACTCCATTTTATTACCCTAAGGGGAGACCTTCAGACCATCCCAGTCCTCTCCTGCCCCAGCCCCTTTCTAGCATGCAAAAATGCTATGAGATGTAAAGAAATTCTAAAGGCCCCATTATCCAACCACTGGAAGATTCCTCAGCACAGGTACTGCAGAAGACAGCTGTAAGGTTGCTTCTCAAGGATATTTTTCACATGCCTTGACATGCCAAGGGCAGCAATACAGCCCCTTGGAGGTTCTGGGTAGTGCTGTGTTCTCACTGGGCAGCCCAGGGAGGCTGCTATAATTTAGACACATCTCCAGGGCTGCTTAAATTACGCTGAGGCCTTCTGTGGCTTTACAGCAGCTCAGGATTGGGAAGGCAGAAAAGAAAGCTTAAATATGCCTTAGCCCTGTGATGCTCCTTAGGGTAAATATTGACTGGCTTCTCTTGAGTTTCATTTTGATGGCTCCGTATTAAGGGGAACATTGCTCTTTGTGAGCAATGTCATACATTCAAGTACTCATGTACAGTATCATTTGGCTTTGAGCAGAGGGCCGGACCAAAATCTATGCACCTTTTATGTACAATTTAAACCTCAATATCCTGTTTAAATGAGACGTGAGTGCAGTACACCCTTTGGTTGGATCTCTGCATAGGGTGAGTTTAACATTTAGTGGGGTTTTAGTTATAGCAATTTTAAAATGCCCTGTGCCAAAAAAAGGTTTTGAAAAGGAGAACTAGCATTAGGGCTAGGCCTCCATTTAAACCCTCACTCCCTTTCACCAAGCAGTCGAGTTATTAGTACGGAGAGTGTATCACATCTTCAATTGGCATAAATCAGGATAGCTGTATTGGAACCACATTGATTTATGCAGCAGCAGAGAAACTGGCTCTTTATGTCAAATGGACTGGCTTATCCTGTGTTTTTAAATTTTTAATGTGACTTCACCTAGAGATCTGTGATAGTGACATTGTGTATTAAAAGAATAAATAATATGTAAAAAGTTGAGTGCTTACCCACTGACTGAGAGACATTAGTGTGACATCAACATATAAAACTATTTTATAATATGCTTGAGAAGAAACAGTGAGAATTATTTATGTGGTGCAAACTCTTTCCCTCCAAACCTATATTACTCTACCATGATGAATATTTAAATGCTGGTTGGATTTGAAAAGGAGTCCCAGCTGTGAGCTTGTGGTGCAGCAAGACACGGAACTTTTTTTTTTTTTTTTTTGGTCATGTAAGGTATTTGTATCTTGCCCCAAAGGTGAGCATATAAGATGCCACAGTGCAACACATAATGGGACTAGTGAACAGTTGAATAAACTAACCCCAACCATGTACTTTCTCTTTTTGCAAAGAAATGAATGCTGTGAAACGTTATACCACAAGTAGATCTAGGACAGTATTTCTATACCAGAAAGCAGTAATATAGCAAAACAATATTATTCAAAAATATACTTTCTGGAAAAAAATTCTCAAGATCAGTGAACACATTAAAAGAACAATAACTAAAATTGAAGAAACAAAGGTCATCTTACTTCATCAGGATTGTCAAGGAATTAAAATTAATTGTGATTAATTTCATGATTAAAAAAATTAATTGTGATGATCATACATGCTGTTAAATAATAGATTACCATTTATTTAAATATGTTGGGTGTTTTTCTACATTTTCAAATATTTTTATTTGAATTACAGCACAGGATATAAAATATAAATGCTCACTTTATATTTGATTATAAATGTTTGCACTGTAAAAAACAAGAGATAGTATATTTCAATTCACCTAATGTAAGTCCTGTAGTGCAATCTCTTTATTTATAGATTGGTTACAAGTTAGCTAACTGAGAGGGATAGACTTAAGCAGTAGAACTCAACCACTAAAATGTTTGTTTCATGCACACTGTGCACATTCAGAGGAGTAGTTGTGCTAGGTACAGCTGGTATATTTAATCAAATAAAAACAACTAATCAAAATATAACCAAAGAAGAAATTTACCAAAAAAAATAGAGATTAAATTTTCAGAAGTACGCAGTGATTGTCTCCCATTGAAGTGAACAGAAGTAAAGCTTTTGTTGATATATATCTATTTAGGAGCTGAGCCTCCAAAGACCTATGCATGTGCTTAACTTTCTATTGGACTCATATTGCATAAAGTTAAGCTTGCATAAAAGTCTGCAGGATCAGGGCTTTATTGTGAAATTCACTCCTGTGTAAAAAGCCTATGTACCACTTAAGTCCTATTTTAAGGGCTTAAGTAGGACAAAAATGAAATAAAGGTCTTGTGCTGGCCATCAATACAGAGGTAAATTTCACTCCTCTTTGTTAATAAGTTCTAGCTAAGTATTTAAAGCAATGTTTTAACACTCAGTGATGAGTTAAGATGACTGCATTTTATGCTTTGCTCTACTTTATCACCAGATGAGTTAGAATTTTTACTACAGTACTTGAATTCTCCCCTGGCTTTTATGACCCTTTAAGGAATGTTCACAGAAGAGAGGTTAATCAGCTAATGTTTGTAAGGGACTTTGAAGGTGAAAGTTCCATCCTGTATCAATATTGTTTTTATAATTAAGAAGGTGGAATTTCTGACTGTTTCTTTGCGCTGTGCAGTGAAGTGGTTTAGCACAGCATGCCGCTAAACCATGTCAATACACAAGTGACCTTTTTGTAGACTAAGTGCTCTCTAGTGGAATTGCACAGAGACAACTTCACTGCAGTACAGGGTGAGGTTGGATCCACATGACCAAACCAAACAACACAATGGGCAAGACTGGAAAGACCTCACTCTCCCTAATGAGCTGTTACTCACATAAGTAGTTCAATTACATGAATTACCCCTTGATTTAAAGGGGTCATCTTATATGTGTAAGTGCTCACCAGATAAGTAAGCAGCTAGCTCAAAATCTGTCCTACCGACATAGAAACTATTAGTTTCTAGATACCATTAAGGTTTAGATACCATTAAGCCCCAAGACACAGTTAACAGGGCTCGATCTTATACCCATTGTATTCAATGGTTAAACTCCCATTGACTTTAAAGACACAGGATCAAGGCCATACTGAACTTCAGATTTACTGTTACGTATTGGACCAGAATGATGTATCAGATATTTATAAGGTAGGACATGGCAATCAACTCAACCTTTGCTATTCAATGAGCTTCCTTCCATTTTTTAGAGATATTTCTGTGACATCAGATTAAAATATCTCTTATAAAACATTGTTAGACCCACTGTTGTATGGTAAGAGTTGCTGAATATGAGGATGTTATTTGTATGTAGGTATCATGTTTGTATTTGAAGTTATGACTCTTGGCTCTGTACCCTGTATTTCAAATGTTTGCTCCTGGGGCAAGAACCACAAGGTCGTTAGCTAACCCATTCAAATTGAGTGGCCCGTCAAAAGGACACTTAAGTCATAATGGGTCATGGGTGACGCCTGTCTTCACTAAAAGGACTTTCCTGTGGCCATTCCATCTGAAATATAGATAATAGCCACGGCTATGACTAAGTGCAATCGGGCATGGAGAGGTGACTTGCCCATGTGACTCCAAACTCACTCGTGTCTTTATACTGTAATTTTCCACTGTCTGTGCTGTGGGTTTTGTTTCAAACAATGGATTTCCTTCCATATGGCAGAAGCTATAAAAAGCCCTGGAAACACCTCCATTTTGCCTCTTTCCTACTCTAGGCTCTTATTCTGTTAGGGTGCGTCTACACTACACTGTTGTTTCGAGATAACTAGCATTATTTCAAAATAACAATGAAAGCATCTGCACAGCCATTCCGTTATTTTGAAATAATTTCGAAATAATGGATGGCTTATTCCGAAATCTGTAAACCTCATCCATGAGGAATAATTACTATTCCAAAAAAACTATTTTGAAATAAGGCATGTGTAGACATTCCACTGCTGCAATTTTGAAATAGCCCCTTACCAGGGCCATTCTAAATTATTCCTCTCCATTGCCTCCTGACTCTAAATCGAGATATCACATCTACATTAGGGAAGCCTGCCTTGGACTAATTTTGAGGCTTCCCTGCAGTGTAGACATGCTATTTTGAAATAAGCTATTTTGGAATAACTATTCAGGAATAGCTTATTTCAAAATAAGCCTGCAGTATAGACGTACCCTTAGAGAATGCTCTTCCATTGGCACAGAGCAGGAGATCTTACAGCAGCACAGCTACAAGGTCTGTAATGCAGACGTAGCCTTAAATAAGTAGCAACTTCTAGTAAAATATAATAGGCTGCTGCTATTGCTGGAATCAAAGTAGTGTTATCCATATGGGTCGTGATTTTTCTTTTTTTGCTGCAAAAAAAGAAACAGCAATGAATCTGGTTGCAAGATAAGATAAGAAAATAGCATGGTAGGGCAGTTATCAATGGAATTTTCACCTCTCACCTTCCCTTACAAGAAGAGAGAATATGTTGGCACAGGAGAAAGTTCCCGTGGCGGGTCCTCAGTCCTCATTATCATTGATCTCTAAGCAGAATTCACTGCACCTGCCATCTCAAATTCAAGCAGCATTGCATTTATATCATTTATCTCAGTGAGTATAACAATCATGTCCCTGAATCATACAAAAGGCTCCTCATCTTTAAGGGAAAATTGTAACACAAGAAAATTTAAAGAGAGCATGACAGCACCCACTCGCCTTCTTATGGTGACACTTTCTTCTAGGCTCTAGAAATAGCCATTTGGGGCCAGATCCTCAGCTGGTGCAAATCAGTACAATTCCATTAAACCATCTATAATGCTCTGTGCTGACCTTCTGATGTTAGAGGTTTTCAATAACAATGAAGAAATAATGTGTATAACTGGAAGGTTCAGTGTAGGAATTAATAATTAGATAGAGAGACAGATCTTCAATGGAGCATCACCAGTTTACATATGGGATTCTGGGAATAACTGAATAGTAACTCATATACTAAATGTACTTCACACAATAACCTTGGCAGGTTAAACCCACACACTAGTAGATCAACTGATTTTTGTTTTTACTGACCTTTCATAAATCGTAGAAAGCTGATGCAGGTAGTATGGTATAGTACATAGACTTCTACATGCAATAGAGTAGAAAACTACAAAAAATATACAATAAAAAATCCAGCATTCTCAGTCAAAGTATAAAAAGAAACGTGTAAGTCCAGCGTTACATATGACATTCCTGTAAGTCAAGAGTGTGGTACTAAGATCAATCATCTCATATGTCCCATCACAAATAGACAGTGTCTACAACAATCTATTGCCTAGCATTATGATATTTCAGAAATCTTTTTCATTGACCATTTACTTCCCCTTTCTTTGAATGCTGATATAACAAGAGGAATTGGAACTTTTGCCAGCCAAATTAAAGCTCGAGGAAAATGTCTGTAGTAGACTTGCACCAACAACAAAAAAAAGAAAGACAAGCCATTGATGGCAATTTAATCTGTATTTCCACACAATTAGCTAACACATTCAAGTGTCCAATTTTTATTACATATATTTCTTAATTTAAAGCTATGAGTTGAAAGGTTTATATTAGGGCAAGTCAGGAAAAAATATACATGGAAAATTTCAAATTTTCAGCAAAACATCAAACAAAAATGTTCTCCAAAACCCAAAATGTTTGTTTGTGATCCACCTTATAGCAGTTGTGTTCCAGGTGCCTCATGTCCCTATTCTCTATTGGATACGCTTCTGGGGTGGACTATATCTCTCATAATAGGCATCACTATTCCCCAGCTTGTGGAGCTGCTGCGGAACATCATGGGAGTCCTTGACTGAGGTCTGTCTTAAAAATGTATTTTTACATCAGTGAACGGTTTCAATGGAAATGTTTTGACAAGCCCTTTCCTGTATGTTCCCCTTGATGGTAAGTAAAAGTCATGGCCTACTAAATTCCATTACAAATCCATATCAATGCACATGAACTGACAAATTTGGATACACATTTTAATAATGCAAAGTTCAGGTCCATGTCAAAGAAAATAATATTTTTATTGTCAAGCATTTTGTTAAGTCAGGTCAGTATGGACACAAGAAATATACATTTCCTGCATTACCTGTGTCATGCACACAATCAGGGCTAAGCTTTATCAATTTTGACACTTCTTTTTTTTTTTTGAGATTTGACCCTTGCTTTTTCATTTTTGTGAAAATAAATTTTAGTTCTCCGAAGGCTTTGTATCCTGCTGCCAAGCATATGAGTCATTGTCGTATGGTTTGATTTATTTTAGATCTGAGGGAAACCAGGACACTTCCAAGAGACTTAACCATTTTCTTATTTATTGCAAGCTTTAAGCAGTTAATATAGTTGTTTAAGTTTTACAGGCCTTATAAACAATTACTATACAATTTAAACCTTAAATGTTATAAATTCTAAAACAATTAGTACAACACAAAACAATACAAAATCAATTAATAGAAGATTTATTATATTACAATAATTACGCCTAGTTCACTTACACTTTACCTGTATGCCACTTACAGTACCGGGCAGGAGGTTGTGGTCCCTTTTACTCCCATGCGACGGCACACCATGAACTTCTATAGCCAGTGTGAAGGGTCAATAACTTCTAGTTACAACGAGCAATCCTGCTCACTACCTCCCATCGATTTTTCTTACTAAGCTCATTTTATAACAAAGCAAGATTTGGTCATTCTAATATTTACCTATTGATTACATATTGTGTAAGATACCTACAATGCCCAATGCCCTTATTTGGGGTACATCTTGCTACCAGGATGATGCAAAAACTATGTGTGGGGTTAACAGATTTATGGCTGTAGCTGTAATTTTTGTTCATCAGAAATAGAAGTACCAGTATAAGGTTTCTCCCGATGTCCTTGGCATAGTCTCGCTGTACCATGTATCTGCATGACTGTGCAAAAAGCATTCCTGCTTCTCGAAGCTCCCCCCGCCAGCCTTGCTTATGTGCTTACGTGCACCAGACGTGAGACAGGCCTGGGTCTTGCTTGTTAGAGATCCGCACTGAGGTCAAGGCAGGCGTTATTATTATTGTCAAGGCAGGGCCGTCCAGGCTCCTCTACAGTCATCCAGGCTCTTTCAATTGCATTTTAACTATTAAAGAGCTATATTTCTCTTATTTTGATTTGTGAATGTAAATAGTTGGGCTTTAAAAAGAAAAATTAGAAGTGATTATCATGTGATTATGTACTGATGGTAACTGTGGTAAACTGACCTTAATGGATTACAAAAGCAAAGCTTTTAAGAGGCTTATCAACCCTTGTCTCCCACAAATGAATCTTTATTTTTCACAAGTAGCACAAAATATTTTTTCTAATTTTTTTAATTCATAAGCAAGCTGCCTTTGAAATGTATTTCTAGATGCAACCACAGGTTACCTATATTCCATTGTATGTTGTAATTAAATAGTTCAGTATTTCACCTTGGGTGTGTCTAAACTACATGGCTCCGTCAATGGAACCATGTAGATTAGGCTGATCGGCAGAGGGAAATGAAGCCGCGATGTCAATAATCGCGGCTTCATTTACATTTAAATGGCTGCCGCGTTCTGCCAACCAGCTGATGATCAGCTGTTTGTCGGCAGATCGGGGCAGTCTGGACGCGCCGCGGTCGACAAGGAAGCCTTTGTCGACCTGCGCAGGTACACCTCTGCCGATCAGCCTAATCTACATGGCTCCATCGATGGAGCCGTGTAGTTTAGAGGCACCCCTTGAGATCACTGGTACAAGTGTGCCTTGCATCAGCAGTTACAGAAAGTTAGCAGCTGAACACTGATGTATGACCTATGTAAAACTAGTTAGTTTTTTCAGTCAAGTTCCCAGCAGAAAAAGATGATCCAGGCAGTTCCAGCAGAGAGACCAAGGATTTAATTGGGGTGGAGACTGATTTATCCTTTCATCTTTGGCAGTGTTCCTTTCGCACTAGGGTTGAGGAGAGTCTCCAGGGCAGTGTCCGATCGAGTATTTATACTGCTGCTGCCTGAGCTGTAACTATAAATGAAGGATTTCAGTCTCCAGAGCTGCCAATCCACCCCGTCATCCTGAGCAGCAAATTCTACCTTCTTCAAACCTGACCCTTACAAATATCCTCCTCCCTAAAAGCCAGGGAGAAAAGTGGGGACTTCCAGTGAACCCTGATAGTCAGCAACCTCAGGCTATTTCAGATTAGAGGTATGAGGGAGGAGGGTGTCAATTTCAAAGACAAGAAGCCTTTCCAGAAGCCTCCCAGTTCTCCCCCTTCTTTTATACCAAAGAAGTTCGCAATCGAACATTTCCACTAATCTCTAGTATGGCAGTATCATATAAGGAAAGAGGCAGTTGCCATGACTGGGAGGCTTGGTAACAGGGAGAGTAATATAACTAAAAGTTGGACCTGCTTCCAGCAATTGTTGTTAGCTGACAATTATGTTCTCACCATGGGGTTTTGTTCAGACGATACTTTATCTCTTGAAATAAGCTAGTCCATTTCCTTAATGAGGCAGTCTGCGGCATGAAGGCTGTAATTTATTTCTATTTCACAAATAGTTTAATTCTGAACTCTTGTCGGAAATATCGATCTCTCAGCAAGTAACACTAATTATAGCAAGAGCCCCAGTGACTGCTATAGTTAAGGTTACATGACAATTACCTTCTGTGTTCAGTTGTTGTTCATACATTTCTAAACTGCCCCCTCTCTGAGATTTTCTGTTCTTGGGCTCTGCCAAAAATGCGTTATGTTGTGAAAGTCTAAGACAAAATGTTTCATCTGTTTGAGGCACAAAGATTTCCTGCAAAAGCAACAAGGAGTCCTGTAGCACCTTATAGACTAACAGATGTATTGGAGCATAAGCTTTCATGGGCAAAGACCCATTTCGTCAGATGCATGTGAAGATTTCCTGGTGAGGAATGGGGCTTGGATGGGATATGCTCTTCTGGTTTTAAAAATTCTCATCCCTTTTTGTGAACAGCCCTGAAACTACTGTTGGTAATTCAGCATGGAAATAGGCCTCTTGGAGAAGCAGTATCTTCTTTTGTTCCAAAGAAAATTGGTTTTGAGTCTAATTTTAAGACTTTGAAAACCATATATCGAGCAATTATGGTACATTATTTTACTGAGCTAATAAACTATGTGCCCAAGGAAGAATCCATTGCACCAGCATGGGATGCAAAGTCAGCGGGGTAGCAAAGCCTGACCTAGTTGAATATTTTTACAGTGGGGACCTCAGGCTGGGGGAAGAACTTCACACCTTGAGAGCTGAGGAAGGACTTCTGTTATTTCATAAGGCATGCAGGAGTTTAGGGGAGTCCCCCCAGTGTGCATTGCAAATGCAGAGCCCAAAATAAGGCCATCATGGATGTTGTGAGTGGGTTCTCTGCACAGAGATGAATTTCTCCCGTAGAACATATAACTTCATTTGCTGGATTCTAGAGGCATTTTATGAATTTCCAGTGGGAGTGACACTGGTGTCATTAAAACCAGAACTAGGAATAGCAGGCCCCCAATTCAGCTGAGTGTTTCACAACATGCTTAAGTGCTGTTGCTGTATAGGTATCCTAGCCTAGGTGAGTTGCACACTCACAAAGAGGTATGTGTCTGAGATGAGTCAAGGGCAGACGGCAGCTTTCAGAATTGTCTGAAATACAAAGTGACAGTGCGGGTCGGCATGTTTCTGGTAAATAAGTATTAGAAGCTAAAGAAGTATTAGAAGTTATTGAACATTTTAAATGGGGGAAAGCTTGCTAGGGAAGGTACAGGACGGCCTACCTGCAGAATGTAAGGAAGGTCGTTTAGTGAATTTTTATAGGCTAAATTTTATTTTATAGGCCTTTCATGAGTGCTCCAGAGAGACAGAGGGCCACAAGAGCATTTCATCTTTTCAGTCCCCGGTCTCCCCCCGCACCCTACACACACACTTTCAAGGACCAGGCACACAGGGAAATACGTAAAAAGATTACATTGACCTAAACATGGTAAGGTCCAATTACTACTAACTAATGGTAAAGCCATCAGCGCATTATCAGGTCATCCCAAATGTGCTGTGCAGGTCTCCCAAAAACTTCCTTCCTCATGCTTAGATGGGCTCCAGTTCCCCATATTACTCTTTTGGGGCTCTGACTCTTAACCTTTGCTGTTGTAGCCTTAGCTTCCCTGCTCTCACAACACTCCAGTCCCCAGAGGATGTTTTGCCCAGGCCCCAAACCACTGAGGCCTCAGCTCTAGGAGTTGCCTCAAGCAGCAACTCACACTAACAACCGCCCCAAGCAAGGTTCCAATTTCCTGATTCCTCCCACCCTTTTCCTTTTTAAGTTGTGCAAGGGACAGTGGTGACGTAGTGGCATTTGTGATGAGAAAATCAGGTATTTTGGTTCTACAGCTAGCGAGCTCAAATACCACAGTGACTGATGAGAGAGACTGGCAGGCTTTGACCACGTGAAAATGAGCGTAGAAGGGAGTTAATGAAAATTTTACAGCTTCACCTCACAAAAGGCAAGGGTAGCAGGTGTGCATCCTCTGCATTTCCATTAACTACAGAAGGCATTTTACCTCCTGGAGACAGAATGCTTCTCAGAGCTCCCCTGGGAATAATGTGGCTCCTTGACTCCCTTACCATGGACTATGCCTGAATGACACACTTGAGCCCTATGTGAATAGGAAATTGAGCTAAAATATGATCATCTCTCTGAAGAAATGACCAGTGTGTATGTGATTTCTCATAACAGACACTGCTAAAGCTTTTTTTTTTCTTCTGATCAGGGGTCTGCTACTTGCTTGAGTAACCTATACTGACATTCATTTGCTGATGTTAAAAAACATTAGGCAGTATCCATGCAAATTCTGTAGATATAAAAATGGCAGACAACATATAGCTAGCAATCTGTTAAATGAAAACCATAAGAGTTGCTCCTATAATGACGTCAACTTCTGGCTTGAAGTGAAACGTACTAATTTGTATAACTCCCTCATATCTAGGTAATAATCAGGTCAGTCTGGTTTTAAACTTAAAATCTAATATCAGCTGATGTCTTTGTGATCCCTTTGCACCTTGAGGCCCTTAACAAAAATCCCCACAAATAAGGTTAAAATAATAATAATTAATAATTAAAGATTCAAAATACCCATGGCAATGGATTTTCAAGGTTTGATCTGCCAGAAAAGAGAGAAACTTTTTTTTTTCAAGCAAAGAATGAAGGGCAAAGAAAAGTCACTTTAGCAATGCTAACATAATGCTCTCTAGGGTTAAAAACCAACACTGACAAACTGGGAGACGGCATGCAAAAATATTGCCTCCTTGAGGGGCTGCTTTTTGCTAGTAAAATCAAAATTGGATGAAGCAGTCTCTGATTTTAAGGAAAGAAAGGACCTGTGCCGTTTATTTTAACAACCTGCAGCAATCAGCAGCCTCTGTTGTACTGGCATGGTGA
The DNA here is from genome assembly GCF_049634645.1 of Pelodiscus sinensis. Taxonomy (NCBI): domain Eukaryota; kingdom Metazoa; phylum Chordata; order Testudines; family Trionychidae; genus Pelodiscus; species Pelodiscus sinensis. Next base: position 164,301,765 of record NC_134712.1, read on the forward strand.
TTTCTTGACGACTGTTGAAAAATAATAATCTTTCTGAGTCTAATGCAATATATTTGATCAGAAACTCCTACCATTTATTTCAAACTTTATGGATATCACTAAAAAGATGGTTCACTGGGAGATCAAATAGCAATATTCTGATTTCAAAACTAAGATTGTGCTTGTGATAGGAATAGAATTCACAGGGCGTGAAGTTTTCTATCTGCAGATCAAATTATAAGCTCAGCAGCAGCAACACAAGTCAAGGGAATCATTTGTTATGGGGAAACAGGAACAATTGCTCCCCCTTGGTTTTTTCATAGGCCTATATGCTCCATTTTCTGCTCCCTCTGGCTTTGCAGGATATAATATAATCCCATACAAGGGTGACCCATCATAATGCAAGTAGATACTTTGATTTTGCAGGGGAACAGTAACTATATTATAGTATATAATTTACACAGGAAACCATTTATACAATGCTTAAAATCACACAAACTAGCATATAACTGAATTGACACAATATTATTTGTCAGTTTCTCAAGGATATTAGCATGAAGCATCATTTTAAAAGTTCCAGTGACTGGGGAATAGGCTGGCCATCTTTTCATTTATTAAATATCTGCCCAATTTCTGTTATTTCTCCATTCAGCTCTTGCTTGAGTGCATTTGAGTCCTTGCCCCATCTCTCTTGTAAGCAAAATCTTTACAAATAAATGGATAAGCATATTGGCCAAGCTAGCAAAATGTCATGTGTATCTAGACTTGTAAAAATAGTCCAACAGCCTCAATGAAACTACAGGTAGAACCTCTTGGCTGTGTCTAGACTGGCAAGTTTTTCCAGAAAATCAGCTGCTTTTCCGGAAAAACTTGCCAGCTGTCTACACTGGCCACTTGAATTTCCGGAAAAGCGCTGACGATCTCATGTAAGATCGTCAGTTCTTTTCCGGAAATATTATGCTGCTCCCGTTCGGGCAAAAGTCTTTTTCCGAAAGACTTTTGCGCAAAAGGGCCAGTGTAGACAGCACAGTACTGTTTTCCGCAAAAAAGCCCCGATCGTGAAAAAGGCGATCGGGGCTTTTTTACTGAAAACCGTGTCTAGATTGGCCATGGACGCTTTTCCGCAAAAAGTGCTTTTGCGGAAAAGCATCCTGCCAATCTAGACGCGTTTTTATGAAAATGCTTTTAACGGAAAACTTTTCTGTTAAAAGCATTTTCGGGAAATCATGCCAGTGTAGACGTAGCCCTCTAGTCTGGCATCCTGGGGACCTGACTGATGCCAAACCAGAGAATTTGTCAAATCACGGGAGCTCGATATTGTCCAGTAGCATTACCAATACTTCCGCTGCTTACTGGACTTTTAGAAGACATTTAGAGGTAAATTAGAGCTAACTAACAGCACAGAACACTGAGAGCCAGGACTGGTCACTGTAAACAAACTGTATGGGACTGTGAGAAACTTGGCTATACCCATGGTAAGTGGACCTCCAGCTAACTAAAATCTTGCCAGACAAAGGATATTGCAGGACCAGAGAGTGTCAAACTAGAGAGGTTCAACCTGTATTATTTAAAAGAACTTTGGTCATTAAAGTTACATCTTGCACTTCAGATGATGTTTTCCCATCCATTTCCAAAAGGAACCTCAACTAAAAATACATTCCATGGTCCCAGTTCTGCAATTAGATCTGTACATAAACCCCTTTGTGTCTGCCAATAGAGTTCTACAAAGGTGAAAATGTCTTCCTTTTGGGACCTATATTTGTGAGCGTGTGCGGCCATTATGAAGAATTGCTGTAAGTACATATTTAACTTCATATACTGGAGTGCTTTGTTGAATAAGAATGTTGTTAAGCATTTGCCTAAAACATGAACTGGAACTATAATGAAAATGATAAAGTTTTTAAAAACTTTGAAATTGTATGGCTAAATACCATTCTTCACATAGAAGATCTATGATTAAAATCTGTAACACTTCCTTTTAATGTCCTAAGACATTTCATTAGTTGGAAACACAGTGGTAGTAGTGTATGTTCCTTTTTTTCCTCTGTTGTGATGCTTAGAGTTATAGATTGTAAAGCAGAAGAAGGTCCTTATAAAATGTTTCAGAGGGGTTGCTGTATTACTCTGTAACTTTAAAAACGAGAGCAGTCCAGTCTCTGAGGTGCCACGAGATTGCTTGTTGCTTATAAAATGTTGTTTTCATTAAATATTTAGTGATGGTTAAAGGCCTGTGTACGAACTCTGAATCTGTTAATAATGCATTAGGAAATTACTCCAAGCGTTTAGATAAACACAGTGAACATTTTTATATTGAAGAAGGGTGCAATGTATTGTAAACTCTGTGCACCATCTCTGTTATTGTACAGTGTAAATCAAATCATCAGATATAGTCAATGCAAAACTGAACAACACTTTTTTTTTTAAATCTTTGTTGATACGTTCTGTTTTCTCTGGTTTTTTTTCCAGAGAGTATAACATGGTATTAAATCACTACTTTATGTAAAAGGTAAACAATAGTCTTAGAAAACACCGCCAAACCCAAGGCATCAGAAGGTAAAGAAAATTATTCTGAGGCTGCTTCTGTCCCTTGGCATAACTCAAGTAGAGACATTTAAGACTAAAATGTCGCTCTTCCTCAGCATCTGTCTTTATTTCATAAATGACCAGACAGCATCTGGGATTCCTGAATGATTGTTTTTGATTTGTAATATCTCCACTGTCTAGTTTACAAAGAGGATGGGATTCTGCAGTGTTGATCTAAAAGAGTACAGAAGGTCATGACATTTTTGCCTCAGTATCATTAACTGAGGATTTTTATAGAACAAAGCTAGTTTTAAAAGCCTCCATATGGTGAGGATTAAAAAAACCCCACAACAACCCTCAATCTAGTGATTCGAATGCGTGTGTGTGTGTGTGTGTGTGTGTGTGTGTGCGCGCGCGTGCACACATTCACTGTGGCTAGAAAAATGCTTATAATCTTTGGTGTCCCAGGACAGTGTCTCAGATGTAGTTAGGAGATTGAATTATTCTGATTTTCCTCCATGTTAAAGTTCATTTTCATTATTTCTGACATTATTGAAGAGAAAATGAAGTCTTTAATATAGCATTCCTGGATGGAAAACATAATTTCAGGGTGTTTGCGTAAATTCCCTGTCAAGTGTTAAACTCCAGCTTTATTCAATAACAGAAGGATTTTTGCTGAAACCAAAAGACCTCATCATTATAAGGATTTCCCGTCAGCCATCAAGATTCTCCATGGAACTAAAGGCCACATAGCAGTTATCACATCCTGACAGGAAGCTGAAAGTTTTAGTGTTACTCAGAAAAGTGAGAATGCTGAGTCATATTCATTCACCAAATCCAATGAAGTTATGACTATATCCTATTCAGAAAAAACACTGAAGTAAAAGGCCAAGATATTTATAGCAAGTAAATTCAGAGACTGAAGGTTAAGAAGCTAATTAGCTCATGAAATTGTTATTACTGAGTTAACAAGAAACAAGTTACAGCTGTTGTTCTACTCAGATGTTTGTTTTCTTAACCCTCTAACCCAGGATCCAGTTCTGCACTGAGGGTCTAATTCATGGTTCTGGTTGCGTTGTGTTAAGCAATGGATCAGGGATAGAAACAAATGTGGTCTTGTGATGCCCTTGATACAATTTGGAGTAGCTTATTTGTATAAAGCTGCTCATGGGTCCAAGAGACCCTCTAACATAACAGCTGGGAACAACCAGAGTATGGTGACGAAGAGTCCACCCACGTCTTCCATCAGTGTGAAGGGATGGGCAATAGTGGGGAATAGACATAATATATAGGACATGAAGGACCCAGAATCTGGCACAATTTGTATAAGTTCTACTGATCTGACTGGCTAGTGCCTTCAGAATTCCTTATGCCTATGTCCACAGTAACAAACAAGGTTAGTTCAGCTTCTGATCCACTCTGCACCATAAGCCCAGTCTTTGCAATCTCTTCCTTTTCCAGCCTTTTCTGAGTCCTCGCCTTGCTAAGATTAATCCTCTGTAATATAGTTAAGGTCACATCTTAAATAGCTCACAAACTGAAGTTCATGCACGACTTCAGAAATTTGTTTAAGCAATATATCTCAATGCGAGTGCATCACACCAAATATGTCAGAGTTTGCAATAGCTACCTGTTGATTTCAGTGTGATTTCATGTGTTGATCCTGACCTACTGTTACCTGTATATCGAATAGAATAAGGAAATGTCAAGGGTGTTAAAGGACATTTCCCAGAGAGATAATTTAATATCCCGACCAATCCATTTAGGGATGGTATTTCAGGATGGGACCCTCGTTCTGTATCTATTCACCGGTGGAGTGTTTGCGGCGCGTTGAAATAAAAACTTAAGTCTGGGTTTTAAACTGACAACCACAAGACTATATTAAACAAAAATAAAATTTACAACAGAGATACCTCGAGATAACATCGGGGGCAGTCCCCGTTTTACACTAACAATAGACCAGAAGGGGAAGTCCCTTAAGGTCACTATACCTACAACAGAGTCTGCGGCGAGAAGGGGTGATTGATGTGATGCTGGCGACCTACGACCCTCGGGCTAATTGAAAGCCTTCAGGGAGGAACTACCAGGCGTCCCTGGTCGGATGATCCTGTCGCTTGGCGACCTACAATCCTTTGGCTAATTGGAAGCCGCAGGAGAGGAACAACCAAGGTGATCCCTCGAAGTACAGGTTGAGTTCAGTGACAGTCGGTTCACCTTCCGTGAAGCCTCTGGTCTCCGGATCCTCTTCTCGCGCTTCGGTAGCGACCGGAACAGGCGATGGAAGCTAGACTCTATCCTAACCCTATCCTAACCTTAAGCTAAAATAAAACCCTATACTAATCTCGACGCACCCGACATACAGACTCAACGACGGCCGACATACGTGGACAGACACGATGACGAGATCTACCTATCTAATCACTAAACTAACTAACTTAACCCTAAATGAGAAAAAGACCTTCCGTCCAATTCTCTGAAGATAAGATCTTTACAGGACCTTTCTCATTCTGACATTCACTCGTAACCTAATCCTAAACCTAGGACCTGATGGACAAGCGACGCCCTGATCCCGGGTTAAGCCCGACGACCAGAACGAACCATCGTTCGGTCAGAACTTTTATAGCCTGGCCTCATGAATATGCATAGACTGCAATGGTTTAAAATGATTGGCTGCCAAATGATGCACCTTGGGCGTGGTACAAACTGATTGGGTGGTGGGAATGCTACTGAATATTCATATATTTATGTAAATGGCAACCGACAGGTGAATGATGTTTTAAACTTTAACAGTCACCTGTGAATGTGACAGAATGTTGGACCTTAATGGATGGTACCAGAGGCATTCCAAATTCAAAATGGAGTTTTAGACTCCATTTTGAGACATTGCAAATTTCCAAATATTTCAGATATACAGGCATTTTACTATGAGAATTGATATACATATATAACACAGTACTTTATATTTTACAGATGTTTACAGGGTAACATTATATCAGATTTTACATTTGTATTCAAATAAACTACATTGTAACATTTCTACCTTACACTACAAAGTCTGAAATGATTTGGAACCTCATAGCTTGAGTGGCTGGCAACTCTTCCTGCGTGAAGCAGCTGTGGTTAGTAGAGACACTCAAGATAAGTCCCTTAGTTTAAAAGAGAGGTAATTACAAGTAGGACAAAGTACATGTGGGGGGGGGGGCCCTATTAACCATAGAATTCACTTCCACACTAAGGGCATGTCTACTCTGGAGAGTTAGATCGAAATAACTCCTCTTATTTCGAAATAACAAGGTGAGCATCCACACTACAAAGCCTGTTATTTTGATATAATGGGCTTGTTATTTTGAAATACTAACTCCTGCTTGTGAAGAGGAATAAGCTTATTTCAAAGTAGTTGTTTTGGGAGATTTTATTTCAAATAAGGCTAAATAACCCAAATATGTTGATTTTCTAGGCACGCTGTGAAGCCTATTCTTGGGCAAAGAACTTGGGGAGAGTTAAGTTTTGAACATGTTCATAAAAATGCCTGTGACTAATTTATAGGAGCATTCCTGGTGGTAATGCAACTGACTGATCCTAAAGTTTTAGGAAAATCTGTTGTAAACAGGACTATTGAGGACGATTTCTAACTAAACAGATAAACAGTTTGAAATAGCTTCCCCTACCAGTGTGACTGTACAGCTGTTGAGGGAAAAAAAAGGTTGCAAAAACAATTTGTATAGGAAATAGGAAACAGTTTTCTTTGCCTCCTTTCTCATAGTCAAAAAATGCTAAACGGTTTCTTTATATTTCCTTAAAAATGTCAGTGGTCAAAGATGAAGACTTGGAGATTTCAACCTGAAATCTTGAGTTTCAGAAAGTTATGGCTGACTGAAAACAGCGGCAATATGTTAAAAACCTGTTAAAGTACTTACGCAAGCAGTTGGAATAGCTTGGAACTGCAGCTGTGCTGGCCCTCTCATATGCCTTGGAACAGGATTAATGATATGTAAAAATCCTAATGAAAAATGTATTCCATTACTAGATGATTTACCCAGCATTGCTCTACTGCTTAACTCAATTAATTTTTTGTTTTTCTTCATTTAAATCATTGCTCTGGGGTGGGTCTGCGGATGAAGGGTTTAGTATGCAGGCTGCCCCAGGCAGAAAGGGCAACCCTCGTCCTCTCTCACCATAGCAGCTTAGTAGGCACAGCTCGGGGAGAGGTTCATGTCCCCAGGCTGGGGCAGATCCAGGTTCGTTTGACCCCTGCTTTCCCCAGCCAGAGTGAGGAATGCAGCGAACTATGCATTTTCCCCTCACTCCTGATGAAGGGCATCAGCCAGCAATGTCCCCATATCAACTTGGGGGGTGGGAGATTTAGCCCCCCCAACGGACACTTTGAGGGTGGGTGGCTCAGGGCTGGGGAAGTCCTGGACAATGAGGGGAGCGAGCCTCCACCCAGCCCCTTTCACCTGCCTGGTGATTTGGTCTCTTTTCTATATGGTTTTATGAGAAGCCATCCCAGGCACATCCCATTTTCCTGGTACAACCAAACCCTTACCTTGCTTTAAGTTATGATAGGAGGAAGCTGTATACCAAATTTGGTGGTCCTAGTTCTTGCCATTTAGGTGTATTTCTTGAACACAGAGAAAGACAAGCAGACTCAAATATACAGTAGATTCAAGAAGCACCAATTTTCTTACTATTATTTTCTTCTTATTTTTCATTTTCATTGGTAATCATTAGATCAGAATCTTTTCTTTGCGATCAAATAATTTAAGAGATACAGGAGAACAAAATAAAACAAAAAATCTTTGAATTTGTTTTTCATGGTGTTAAATAGATCATTTTAAATAGATAATTCTAGCCATTTTCCCCAAAAGTGTGAGATTACATGTACCAAACTATAGCCAGAAGTGTCCATTTTAAAGACTATTTATAATCAAGGGCGTCTAATGATAATGATTATTAACTTACAGTAACTATAGTTTATAAGCCTGAGAACCACTGAAATAATGAATATGGAAAGAGCATGTATGTAAAGGAAGAACTATATTATTAAATCTTTTGTTTCCTTTGTGTCGCCCATACTATGTAACAAAACAGGACTTGTCTTTAAATGCATTACAAAAGCTATTGCTTCCTAGAGGAATAATTCTCTATAGCTGCTTTCCAAATTCACATGTGCACAAAAACAGCCATTCACTGAAAGTTATCAGGATTCATTGTTCTGAAAGGAACATCATTCCTGAAACACCCCTTTTTTCCAAGGCTTCTGCATTTGGTACAATTATATCATTACTTTGATCTTTTCAAAGTCCTAGAGCTCTTTGGACAATCTCCCATGTACAAAGTGCGTTGCAATGATAGTTCTTATCCAGAAAGAAAGTGTGATGGCATCTGTAAAATTATCACTACAATTAACAAAAGATTTGTGTTTTCACAAATTCCCCCCAAATGTTAATATTAGGCTGAAGATGGAATGAGGGGTGAGGTGTCCTTGCCTATGGAGGAGCTTATTTCTATGTCAAATCATCGCTGTCTAGAGTTACTTCTGTCTCCTGGGAAATCCACTAGTTCTTAAGGAAGGAACATTGCAGAGTTGCATTATGATTACCTGCTCCTAGTCTCCATCCACCTATAGGGCACCTACATCTCTCCCTTAAACAGAACCCTGAGTGCACAGTGTTTACACAGAAGAGAATCTGGCTGTGGGCTCACAGAAAGAGAGCACAGTACAATTTTCCTCTTCCATCGTTTCTGCACTGCTTCATGGCTTCACCAGGGCAGTACAGTGCTCCATCCTTGGCAGCTTTCAGGTGAGGTGCTGTCATTTGCTTTAGCTTTGTCTGTGCATGCTCATGAAGCACTGTGCTGTGTGTGCCAGGCCAGTCAATGAACTCTTACCAGAGCCCTTATTGGAACTTGCATACATGCATGATACAGACTAAAACACAAACTGCTGCTTCCCCATAGATCGTTCATCTGGAAGAGCTGTTGCATTCTCATCAGGTAGTATCTGTGAATGGTGCAAGGAATTAGAATGAGGGTAGATTCATGATATTCCAATCTGATTTTTGTCAGTGGATCCTACTAATTCCAGGGCAGAACCAGCTCTAGGTCCCATGATTCTAGAACAATAAGAGCTCTGCAGCTATGGACAACTTTAAAATCTGCATCTTGGTTAATAAGAATGAATGTTACACACCTGGGTCACATTAGATACAGTTTTACTTTTTAACACAGCTGAAGTGTAGGGTTGCCAACTTTCTAACTGCAAAACACTGGACACTTTTGACCTGCACCTTCCCTGTGCCTCTGCTCAGCCCCTCCTCGGGGCCAAAGAAGCTGCAGAGACAGTGCTGGGAGATGGGGCAGTGCATCCTAGTTTCCCCCTCAGCCTCCGTGCTGGAAGGAACTGCTGGCCACTTCTGGGAGCTGCAAGGAGCTAGGGCAGGCAGGAAGCCTGCCTTAGCCCATTGTGCCACCAGCTGGTCTTTTAATGGCTCAGTCAGCAGGGCTGACAGGAGGCCAGGGACCCTTTTCTTCCAAGCATTGTAGCTGAAAACTGGGTGGCTGGCAGGCAACCCTGCTGAAGTGCTCAGTTTCAAGTTCAGGGTCTGATACAACTTCCACTGAAAGCAATGGGAAAATTTCATAGAAATGTGGTCCGACCCCTATCATGAATAAAGGTTTACATTACTCTTGAATTTTGCAATGAGCTTATGTCTAGCACTAAAACAACAAAGAGATTGAATTGCAGTCCACACAGAGAAGTTATTCTGATTCATTTTGTTTGCTACAGGTAGAAGTAGAAAAGGATTTCATTTTCTAAAAAAACCCAGAAGCTTTATATTAATATATTTGTAGTTTTTAACATATGATAGAGCATGAATCTGGTTTTCTCCAGTGGAAACTACAGCATAAATGAGAGTGAACTTTTAACTGACTTGACTTCATAGGTAAAAGAATCCAAATCAGTTGAGTTACTTCATCTGCAATTTGGCCTAAATTATTTAACATATGAGCAATATTGGATGTTAGTGTCCCAGTGTATTTTTGTACTATATTCTGTGCTCTCAGAGACTGTATTATCCCTTCAGCAATACCAGGTGTATAATGTATATTGTCTAAGACCCTCTCTAGTTTAGGTAAACTATTTCAGCTCCGAAATTATTAGTCGTTTATTTTGTCAAACTGACAATTTAAATGGTGACCAGCAGAGCACTACTTTTGAATTTCTTTATTTTCTCCTTAATTGTACAGATTTGGTAACTCAATTCAGAAGTATTGAAGCAGTTATGCATGTCAAATATTAGGAAATATGGAAGAGGAATAAAACACCAACCAGGAGGCTTGCTGAATAGGATATTCACTTCAAACAGAAATCTTCCTCCAAGTTACAAATTGAAAGGGTTTGTTTTATATACATCTTTTTTTTTTCTATTTCACAGTGCATTATCTATCACCAACAATTACCTGGCTTGTTCAAGTGCCAAAATTAAAAGCAGGTTTAAAAGGTTGGTCTCCATCCCTGCCTGAACAAACAGCACACACACACAATCCTTAATAATGATTTCTACCACTAATAATGATTAGATATTTAAAAAAAAAAAAAAGCGATGGGGAGATGTCACCATGGAGACCAGTCCACAGTAAGATCTCCAAGTTGCCAACTTGTCTCTCTAATTCAGGATGACTGTTCTTCTGAAAAGGTAAAAGTGTGGGTGGGTGAGATTGTGTCCATGTGTGCATGCAATTATAAGTACTAGAAGGATTATAAATGGCAATCAGAAAACAAGATTGGGGAAGATCAGCAAAAAAATCATTCATGCTGTTAAGAATGCCATTATAAATTGCAATCACTATGGGAACAATGCCACCCCAATTTCTGCTGTCATAAATATCCTACGATCCTTAGGCAGAAGAACCCATAAAGAAGTGAAAGATCTGCTCTGGGGGTAATGATGTGTAGAGCATTCACCTATTGCAAGGCAAGAGCAGGTGGGAGCTGTGCATAATTAGTCCAGACACTGGTGTCTGTTCTATGGATCCTGTAGTCATCGTCCTATAACCAGGGCCATGTTAGGGACAAGCAAGAATACTTTATCCAGAACATTCTGCAAAGTAGCTCCCAACAGAACTGTGGTCTTTTCTCTTACTACTTTCCCCGTGCCTCTCTGCAGGGTCCAGATCAGTGGCTCATTTTGGATTCCGCAAAGTTTTGGCTTTAAATGCAGCCTCATGCAGCCTATTCTCATGTGAATAATGACTGCAGCATCAGACCATTAGTGAGGAATGAAATGCCCATGTGTTAATTCTCAAAATAAGCTACTGTGCACAGCATTTCTATTCAGGGGAATGAATGAGGGTCTGTTGTGAGTTACAAATACCAGGTAAAATGAGGCAAGCAGTGTAAACACTATCTGTGGGATCCTGCCAAATGGCTCAGCAAGCTGCAGCAACCTCATTTCTCATCAAGATTCATGAGACTGCAATTCCCATTGAAAGAGGCACTCAGCAGGTTGCACAGATGAGCCTGTAATATATGGTAGAAAATTAGATTTCCTGTTTTAAGTCAAAATGCATGCAACAACCATGGCTCCCAATGCAATTAGCAGTAATCAGTTCAGATGTACAAGGAGGTTTTCGTTCCTGGTTTACCTTAGCTATTTGCACAGGGCAAGTATATAGACCCTGGGGGTCTGGCAACTGGAACCTGAGACCTCTAGAATTAAATGCATGCACCTCTACAGCTAAGGCAGTAGCAGACTCATTGATTGCTAAGTGGTTTCTGTGCCCCTTGAGGGGATAGAACATCACACCCAGGAGATGTGTGGGTTACACAAGGTCTCCCTTTCTTGATACAGATTTCTAGTTAAATATGAGACCTATCAGTCTATTTTATCTTCAGTGTCAAACCTGTTATCTGCAGGGCCCTGCTATGCACTTTCACCTTTGGAAAGAGAGGTAAGCATTTCTTTCATAGACTTTCTTGCAACTTGATCTTGCATCAGTGGGAGTTTTCTCACCATCTTGAATAGAAAGAGGATGGTCCTTTGATCTCCAATGTTCCTCTCCCCCCTCTCACACAGCATTTCATTTCCCTAAACTCTTCCCAGTACCTGTTCTCTCTGTTTTCCTTCACAATGTTCTCTGTCTGTCTGTCTGTCTCTCTCATTCTTCCGCTTCCTTCATTTGCAAATCACATTAAACGTCTTTGCTTAAGACTGTTGATATTTTGCTTGTCTATCATATTAAAAACTTTTCTGGATAATCCCACACTGTTCCCTGTGTAAGAAAAAGTAACTGAGCATTGGCCACAATTCTGGGAGGTGGTGGGCACCTTTTGCAACATGTAGAGGATGCTCAATTCCCATCAAAGTCAATGGCAGTTCAGAATGTTTTGTGCTTCTAGGATCAAGCACATCCTTTCTGATGACTGTTGGGCTTGGGTATTATGTCTGTCCCTACTAACTCAAGGCAGTGATTGAGCTTGATTCCTAAGCCACATTCATTCTATTTCATTCAAGGGATTGAGGCGGGGAGGGCAGGCAATGGATCAGCATTCATGTCGCACTTCCTGTCCGTACCCAGCCTGGGCTAGCTAATGCTCCAAAGAGCAGACCAAATGTAATGATAGGTCCTAGTCACATGCCACTTGAGGTACATTGTGAGTATGCACAGATGATTCAAGGGATACAAGAGAAAACAAGAAAATGGAAACCATGACAACAGAAGTTTGAAAGCCATGGTGACAGGTAGATTCTTGGGACAAAAAAAAAATAAAAAAAAATCTGTAATCCTGAGCTTGTTTTAGATATTGTGCAGTAAGTAAATGTGCGTAACTATATGGAAGACTGCCCTTTCTACCCGCTCAATGGCACTGAGAGAATGTTTATTTTCTACTAGTTGATTTGTACTTGCAATTTCCTTACAAAACTTGATGTGTCAGGAAATAACCCTCCTGAAAAATATATGCTAAACTAATGATTATCAAGTGGTCATTTTTAAGAACATTGAGTAATTGTTTTATTTTCAACAGTGATGCAATTAACAAGGCATCAGAAGAATATTTAAGGGTCTCTTCAGATGACTTCATTATTAATTGTATTCTTTGGGATGTGAACTCAAGAAACCTTAAGGGTAAAATGATAAGGAAATGAAATAGATAACTATGACAAAAAATCCATTCTTTAAAAATAGACTGACATTCAACGCTGCTCTTCAGTCTTATTTCATATTAGTGTACACTCATCAGAACAAAGCAATACAGATTGACACAGCTCTCTCTTAGAAGACCAAAAATATAAAAAGGATTTGCAAAATGGAATTATCATTAAAAGCATCTATATAATGATTCAATATCACAGTGATTTACAAGCCATACAATGAGGCATTCAAGCTCTCAAATAGTGTGATCAAACAATAATAGGATCTAATTACTCAGAGCATTCAAACAAATGTGTTGTTTGTGAAAATGCAAGACAATATATTACACTAGAGGATTTACAGAGCAGTTCTCAGGTTCTTAACTCATAAGTGGGTTTTTTCATTTTTTAAAATCATTCTTCTGGGGTGGGGCTGAGGAAGAAGGATTCGATATGCAGGATGCCCCTGAGAGAGGGCAACCCCATACCACAGCAACTTGGGGCCAGGTGAGACACCCCTCTCCACAGCTGCTGCACGTCCCCCGCTGGGGCAGGTCTAGGTTCTTCTGACCCTTGTGCTCCCCAGCCAGAGTGAAGAATGCAGCAAACTGTACACATTCCCCTGGAGAAACAACCAGCAATGATCTCGTACAAATGTGGTGGGAGGGGAAGGGGGGAGAGGAGAGAGAGAGGCTGCTTAGCCTCCCTAAAGGAAGCCTTAGGGGAGGGAGGCTCAGGGCTGGGGTAATCCTAGAGAAGTGAGCCCCCTGCCAACTCCTTTCACCTTCCTGGTGATTCTGTTTCTTTTCTGTATGGTTTTATGACACAATCCCATTCTAGACACATTCCATTTTCCTGGCACAATGAAACCCTCACCTTGATTTAAGAGGAGACAGTGACCTAGGGGAAGGAACATCAACATCCTCAGATAATGGTTCCCAACCACAATAACAATAATCCCATGACAGGCCTTTCAGTAGCTAGGCAACCTAGTGGCTAGATCAGTGGTCCCCAACCTTTCAAGGTTGTCGGGCGCCAGGGGGCGTGGCCGTTCGCCCGCCGGGCGCCAGGGGGCGGGGACACTTGCGCCCCGGGGGCGGCCCCCCCCCCATAGCTGCATGCCCGGGGCCGGCGCTCCCCCCGCCAAGCGCCGCGCGCCCGGGGCCGGCGCTCCCCCCGCCAAGCGCCCGGTGCCAGGCCAGCCCCGAGCACCTGGCGGGCGCATGGAAATGCCCCCGCGGGCGCCATGGCGCCCGCGGGCACTGTGTTGGGGACCACGGGGCTAGATTGTTGGTTACTTTTGCTTAGGAGCTAGAGGGGGACTTGACTCCTCCTTTTCCCTCAGGTGCTGGCCCACACTCCTGCATGACTCTCACCCCTAAACAGGAAAGATGGATTTTCCTCCCAGCCATGAGGTGTCCACAGCTGCTCCCTATGTAAATTGTTTAGTTTGGGGTATGGTCCTGCTAGTTCGGTTTCCCCACCATTGGGTAGGGAAGACTTACTTGCCTCCAGTGGCTGCACTGGCAGGCAGGTTGCATCTGTGCCTCTTCATGAGTCAGCCCCAACTGAACCAGGCTCCCTTTTCTCCTTCTTCAGGCCTGGCATTGGCGGCTGGTATAACTGGGTGAGGCTACCTGAAACTGTTATGCTATACAAAACACGTGAGATCTCTTATAGGGGACAAGGCAGTATACCGCATTTATTGAGAATACAACAGTTAGCATATGCTTTTCAGACACACAACTACACAGAGAGAGAGAGAGTGTCCTGCCAGTCGATGTTATAGTTACCAGGCCAGACTCTGAATCAATCTAGTGGCCAGCCATATTGATTGCAGAGGGGAGCCGGGCTCTGTCAGTCACAATCCGATGCGCTTGGAGTTGGTGGCAAGATGAACCCAAAGTCCCATAGCAAAGCACCCTGTTCTTATAATCCTCTTTCCTCTGTTGAAGTCTATGGATTTCGCTGTGTCAGTCTGTGACCAGTTACTGTTATCTTTTGAGATTGACATTCCAAAGCATCTCCAAGAGGCTCATCCTGTAATCAATTGTCTTTAGGAGTGCCAGCTTCACCGTAGAGTCATCAATTCTGCCAATCCTTGACCTTGGGTACGCACTGATGGTTCTTCAGCATTGGTATGTCTCCATGCCTCCTCCTCACTTGATCAGCTGGTTTTAAAAACAAGTTTCACACCTTGTCTCTTTATGATACATTCCCCATTCACACAAATAGTCTTTCACAGAGACCTTCAAAGGTATACAAACAGCTGTGTTTTATATTGAGCAAAAGCAAACAGCATTGTGAATTAAACCTTACTAAATCTTGAAAACGAAACAGTTCACACTGTAGGCCCGGGCCTTCAATATTTCTAATCTCATTAACATAGACACAATATCAAAATCCTGTCTCTTTACTTACTAAACCTTGCCTTTGTGCCCCTCCTCCACCCCTAAACCCCATCCCTGCCCTGCCCCCTTACCAAAGGCCCCTCCTCTGAATAACACAAGATGGGGGAATACCGGTGGGTCTGATGTGGGGAGGAAGCAAGGGTGGCCCTTCTTGCACTCACCTGCTCTGCTCCACCCAGATGCCCTTTCCCAACATGATGTACTCGGTTTCTCTGTGGTGGCAGGAAGTGAAGTGCCCTGAAGCCAGGGCCGTCTGCTTTCCACTGCCACAGTTTGCCAAGTACAGCAAGCTGGGAGAGGGCGATGGGGTGGGGCAGAACAGAGCAGGCTGCCAGATAATTCTGTCTCTTGCTGCCGCAATGAGCGGGGGAGAGCGATGACCCCTGCTACCACCCCGCACCAGGCCCCTCTCCCAGGGTAATCTGCCAGGATACCCTGGGACTCATCCATGGGATGGTGGAGGTAGCTCTCACAGGGCCCCCCCAAAGCATAAGGTCTGGGACAGCCCCGAACTACCCTATGGCCAGGATGGCTCTGATTATACTACACAATAATGGCAGTGTGCACAAACACACCTATATATCCGTGGATATGTGCATGAATAACCTACGCTTGTGTGGTCTGGCACTCTGTTTCCCTATAGTGGCACCTAGCCCAGTCAGACTGATGAATCTGCTATGGCCTTAGCTATTATGGAGCTGGGACAATTTGTATAGTGGGGGCAGAGAGTCATTAAACCAAACTGTAAACCTGTAGATGGTGGAAACTGCTTCTACCCAAGGGGTGGAGCAAACCCCTTAGCTCCAACACCCGTGCTTGCCTAAGAACCAGATAGCTTCTCAGCTCACACAGCAAATACTTTTGCACACTAAGCTTCAGAGCTCCTAGGTTCAGTCTTATCTGCAGGTGATTGAGGTCTGTTGGCATTACATGTGTATGTTTCCACATACATTCTAATTGGCACCCTTAACCTACATAGATTTACACTTAATTCTATTGCACTCTGAATATTCCCCAATGAGGACAGTAGGTCTATGCAGGTTTGGTATCATGGGCTAGAACCTTGGTAAACTGCATAGTTCATAATAAATATTGAAATGTATTAGTAAATATTTAAGAGGAGACTGCTGCAATGAGATCTCCTAATAGGAGATGTCACATTTTTACAAGATATTCTACACTACTTTTTCTTAGACTGTAAGCTCTAACAGGGCAAGGACTGTCATTCTGTAATATGTTTTGTCAGTGCCCACCAAAGTGGGGCCTATCTATGACAACGTATGTGTACATAGATGTTATAAGATCAACAATATCAAAATAAATATAGAGCAATGTCCCCTCTAAATTTGTTCCATCCATGTATGGTATAAACTTTATGTGCACTGAGGCATGTGTAGATGGGCAATGCCAGTAGAAACACATGCTGCTGGCTATGAGCACTGTGCTAATGAGATGGGTGGAATTTGAATCTCTCTAGGGTGAACACCCAAGCACTCAATTTACAGGGAACACTGATATAAAGTACATTTTGTGATGCACTCTTAAAGATTATTATTGTTTGTTCATTGACATCTCTTGATATTAAACATGTACTTACGTGCTTCCCTGAATAAACACTGCTGATCTAGTCACATGCTTAATATATCTTGCGCTTTGGGCTCAAACCTGTGAAGTGATGAACTTCTTTAGAATGAGCGTACTCATCTTCCATGCACTTCAAGGAGATTTGATGGCATGCTTCACCTTGCAGGGACAAGCCAGTATTTACTCATTTGTAAAATTCAATCAGTTATTCATAATAGGCAACCTTGTCATTGCTTAAAATAATTGAGGTTCTATAATCTGAATATATGCATAAAGAAATTCACCCACAAGTAGAATCTTGCTGATCAGCACTATTTTATACATTTACACTGACACTCTCTCTCTAAGATAAGATATCTGTTTTCCATTTCCAATACTAAGCAATTGTGATTTGGCAGATAGTCTCTTCTTTCACACAAAACTGTGACATAATTTGAATACAATATATAAATAAAACATATTATTTGAAACCAGTTATGGGCTGCTGTGGCCCATAAAAAAGAAGCATATATGTGAATCTAAGCAGTGAGCCAAGAGGAAAAAATGGAGATTGGGATAGACAAAAATGGCTAGCCAAGACTATTAACCTAAGAAACATACAGTGAATGTTAGGAAAATGCCAGCACCACCATCTGTTCATATATGTGTGATGGTTTCACACGTGTTTATGTTTAGGTGCTGTGATTTTTTTTTCTTTTTTGGTTTGGATGTGTAAAAGCCTGGTGAAAGCTGGATGCTCATCTGAGTATTAGAAATAGCTGAATGTGCAGGCAGTTCTCCATCCTGAGCTTGTCATGAAAAATTTATTCCTCTTTATCGGAGGCAACGTGGACACACATTTCACAGCAGCAAGGAGAGACTAAACTGCTAGGAGGAAATTACAAACGAAGGGGGAAGATGATTAAAGGCTGCTTTTCCTCACCCCCTTCTGTCCCGGAGGAGTTGTCATATTTATAAAACTGATTAGATAAGTGTGGATTTGTGACTATGGGATGGAGAAAGGCTGCTGCTGTCATCATTTCGGTGATTGGGCTCTGAATGAAAACCGAATATCAATGCATTGAGTAAAGGAAGGGTAGAGTTTTTACCATTTATGTGCATGATTATCAGGGTCAGGTATTAGTTCTATAGCGTTTTTCTCATTCGCTTCTGATGGTTGCAGCGAGCTGGAGGGTTCGGATAGCACTGGTGAAGGAATTGATCATTTTACTGTCTATACTTTGGATTTTCTTTCCCCTGGGTGATTCCGATGATTATCTAAAATAATTTGGCAGAGAAGAATTCCTCCCTCCCGCAGAGACTGCAGGAAAGAGCTCAGTTTTGCAGACAGCTTTGGGTGTTGGTAGCAGCAACAGCCTGATTTATTGTTCAGAGGAGGTCAGAGAGCGGGAGATGAAGAACTCTGCTGGGGTTTTTGGAGGCGCGATTAAGGCTCCGTGGATTTAAAGTGGCTCTCTCTCGGAAGACGTACCCAGCTTTCTTGGCAACGATTGATCGGGGAAAGGGGGGCTTTTTTGCTGCCTGCCCCGCTTCCTTCCTCGAATCCGCACAATCGAGACGAGCAAAAAGGGGAGGAAACTGTTCCCATCATGTCTCACTGTTCAGCGGGGCGGGGCGCGCCTCTTTGAGCCCCGTTCCACGGCAGGCGACAGCCTTATTTTTAAAGTTGGTATTTTCTGCCTCTCAGAGCCGGGGCCAGGGGCAGAGCTGCCCTGAGACCTTCCAGCAGCCGTGTTAAGCGCTAGGCAAGTCGCCCTCCCTCCATTATTAGCAAGGCTGGGCGCGTTCCCCCCCGGCGCCACCAGCAGCTTTTTGCCCCAGCCTTTGGCGTGCGGTTGGCGCTGCAGCAGCGAGCGTGTTGTGTCCCCGGCGGCTCGCCGTGCAGCAGGGGGCGGGCCGGGGGCAGGCTGCCATGGGAGAGAGCATGTCCAAGCGGCTGAAGCTGCAGTTGGGGGGCGAGGCGGAGATGGAGGAGCGGGCGTTCAGCAACCCCTACCCGGACTACCAGCCCCACGGGGCCGCCGCCTCGAGCCCCAGCGAGGCCTCGACCCCCAGCGGGACGGCGGAGACCCAGCGGGACCGCCCGCCCTCCCCAGTCGCGGAAGAATCCCTCCCCTTCGGCCCGGACGGGAAGGTGAGCGGGCGCGCGCGCTAGGCCCGGGGGCGGCCGCCGCCTCCCGGCGTTCGAGAACGCCCTCGGCTGCCCCGCGTTCTAGAACCCCGCCGGGTTCTGGAACGTTCAGCCGGCGAGTCCGGGGGGAGGAGGGGGCGCGGCAGCTGCTTGTTGCCCGCGGGGGGGGGGGGGGCGCGCGGGGGGAGAGCCACATGGGTGGAGTGTTATTGACAGGGGTTAGTGTGGCTCAAACATTTCGCCCCTCCCCCCCTTACACGCCCCGCCTACCTCCCGTAGCGTTGAGCTTCTGTCCCCTTGCTTTGCCCTGGACTCCTCCCGCAGAACTAACTGCTTCATTCCCCCTTTTCTGCAAAATTGCGTGCCACGTATGCGCCCCTGCACGCCCTACAGCCAAGAGCCCCCTTCCCCCAGTCAGCCCTGTGCTCTTCTATGCTACCCCACGCCTGCCACAGCCCCATGGCACCGATTCCTCTCTCAGCCTCCATGCAGTCCCTTGCACCCATGTGCTCGGTGCAGGCTATCATTGATCTGTATTTCACAGAAGTGCCTGCAGCTCTACGTGGACCACCCCTACAAATCCACAGGCCCTTTCCCTGGCTCTTATACCCCACCCTACCTGCACAAGCCGGGGGCACCCCATTTCCTGCCCAGAATACTGTACGGTCTGGTAATTCCAGAAATGACATGAGCCCACCCTGCCACCTTGACCCCACATGTACGTGCACGTGAGGACCAGAGGAGAATGTTGCTCCACTCCCACTGGCATGATCCTATGTGCAGTTCAGACTGGGGGAAGCAGAGCAGTGTATTTTTCAAAATAGCATCCCCACCCGCTACTGGACAAAACCATATCTGCTTTTGTCTCAGTACTGGGGAGCACAAACCACCTGAATGAATGTCTTCCAGGTTTCAAACTGATGAATGACCTACTTGTTCCCTGCCCCTGTGCCTTGTGCACACTGCCCAGCCTCACAGCCCATTCAGGTGAGGTCTGTGCTTGTAGTGGGGTGTATTGTGCATGCTCTGCACCCTAATGTGAGAGTACGTAGCTTGGTATGTAGACAGTAAGGTGCTGCATAAGTTTGTAGGGGCACATCTGAGCCTCGGGGTATATCCTATATTGGGTTCTGCCCCATCTGCATTGTGCTTTCAGCCTGACACAGGAAGTGGCCACTACTTTTCTCTACTGCAGGAAAAGGCTTTGTCTACCACAGGGTTACTCAACATGCAGCCCATCTGTTTGCGGTCCATGGTGCAGTTTGGGTTTACATGGATCTCAACAAAACAATAGTCGGTATAATGGTCTCCTGTTGATATATGTTTTAGTAGTTAAATTTTTGGACTGTCATTGCTCATTACAAGTGCTGTCATATGGATGGAAATGGGGAACATATTGCATTTTATGAATATCAGCAGAACTGACTTAAATGGGGGCATGTATGTTGTATAGTCTTGCCTTAATCTTTGTATTCATGCCTGTCAGTGTGAAAGAAGCTCTTTGCATGTATATGCAGCCACACATAAGTTGCGGCCCTCGGCATGTGCTGTGAGTATCATTGTGGCCCCCCGGGTCTTCCAAAGTTGAGTAGCCCTGGTCTACCACAAAGAACTGCCACTTCTTTCTCTGCCATAGAGAGCTGCCACTTCTTTTCTCTATCGCAGAGAAATGGCTCTAGCTGAGAGGAGGCAGCAGAAAAGGCTCCAACAGCTCTCCATTTCTTTCACTGTGCTAGAGCTTTTTACTGTTATATGTAGCTACATGCTGCATTGTGGATGCAGCCTGCGTTTTATTGGCCTGTAGGTTCACATACCCTATATGTCACCATTAGTGAAGACAAGGCCTTAGTTCCGTGGTGCCCACGTGTGGCAATTTGGCCAATTGAGTGTAGCTAGTTGGCTTGAATAATGCAGCTATTTGGCCAGTTGAGTGTGGCTAGTTCACTATAGCACTAGTAGCACTATAGTGGCTACTGCTTCAGAATTGGTTGGGCACCCCAACCTTAGATTCCAGTTTAAATCCACAAAAATAAGAACAATCAATTCTTGTATTCACTGAAGAAAAAAAGGCGTGCTCGTAACTCAAGTTAGGAACGTGATTTTATTTACAGTGAAGACAGAGCCTTAAAGAAAGACTGGAAACATCGGCCTTATCTGCAGCCCTGAATGTATGTGTATGTTACAGCTCAGAAATGATCAAACTTTCATTAATAAAGCTACGCACAGACACCTTCTGCTGGGTAACCGTCCTTCCTAATGCTCAGTATTCCTCCACCAGTATTCTCAGAGCATGTCTACATAGCGACTTACTGTGCAGCAAGTCGACTAGAGTGTGACTAGAGCTCGCTAGTTTGCTGTGCAGTAATGTCCTCTTTGGCATTGCTACGGTGCAGTGGGCCTTTCGCTGTTCTGTGGCAGTGTCCCTGGCTTGCAGCACATTGACAGTATAGCCAAGCCCTCAGTCTGTGCTATTTTTAGAAAAGATAGATTCCTCTGTCTTTAGTTGAGTTCACACTCTCTCTTTAGATGTTGCTGAGCCATTCCTTCCTCTTTTTAATCTATGGCTGCTTACATTTACACATGAAGGACAATTTCTCTTTGTAATTTTTTTTTTATGAATTCTGAACGAGTCTCTTATTGCTTCAGATGATGCACATTTGCCAAACTATCTAATCCGGAGAAGATCTCTAGCAAAGTCCTTGTATGGCCTCCATCACATTCGTATCTGAATACCTCACAGTCTACCATGTATAAATTCCTCTAGCACCCCTGTGAGATAGGAAAGAACTATGATCCTAATTTTTATAGAAGACGCAGAAAAGCTGAATGACTGAATCCAGGAGCACACAGGATGTCTGTAGTGGGCAAAGAATTAAGGTTTTGAGAGACTCCCATGCTCCCACTCTAACTGAATGTTCTCTCTTCTCAATACCAATGGATGGGTCTACCTCTGCTCTTACTGAAAATTATTCAGGCCACTTGCCAGAGGATCGACGCTCTAGTGATCGATTCTCTGAGGTTTGATTTTGTGACTCTAGTAAAGACCCGCTAAATCAAATGCTGGGAGTGCCCCACTTAGCACTGGTACTCCTTGGTGTTGCAAGGAGTAAGGGAAGTTGATGGGCATGGGCATCCAATATGTTAGGCAGGGGAAGGCATTGCCTTCCCAAACTGCCAGCCAGGCCCCACCCACACTCGGACCCCCAGAATGGCTACTGTAGCATTGATGCCCCCAGCGCCTGCCTCCCCAGTGCTAATGGGTCAGAAGGCTAGGACCTCCTCCTTCCCTGTGTTCCATGGCCAGGCAGGCTGGGGCACTCATGCTCACCTGTCCTCCCCCCCTCCCCTTGGCTCCTGTGGGGGTTGGGGCCTGAGCCGAAGGGCAGGGCTGGCGGTGGGGCAGTGGGCTTGTGTCCCCCACCCCTACCTTCACCAACTGCCTATGTTCACGGGAGCATTTCTCCTGTCGACCTCCCACTGCACGGTCACCCCAGAAAATCAGTGCAAGGTACCTCAACTCCAGCAACACAATTCATGTAGCTGGAGTTGCGGATCTTGCATCGATTTTCTCTGCCAGTTTTAACGCTGGTAACAGCTCATGTAGGACGTAAAAGTAATTGCTTGCCGTTCTGAGAACCATGCAAATCCTGCTTGCGTGAATAAAGGACAACATAATCACTTACTCTGAATTTCCCGTTCTTTAAGAAAAAAATGAAACCTTGGGCATCGCAACACCTGCCTAAACAATTTAATGCTAATTGGCACCTGCATTGGCTATCTTGCAGTGATGAGAATTAGCTCACAAATAGGACTACTCTTTAGTCCCTCTAGGTCAGAGTTAAAAAACATTGAAGACATTTTGAGAGAAGCTTAAACTGTGGCCACACATGCAGTAGTCTTATCTTTTTTTAATCCCCAAAATCAATTAGGTCCCAATTCTGCAAATTGCTCCTATAATCCTGCATCCACATAGAGCACCATTGTAGGGCTGAGTGCACAGAGATTTACAGTAGGATCAGTGCCCCAATATTTATGGTCAAATTCTGATCTGTGTCTGAGTCCCTTTGGGAGTGAGATTTGTGTGCGTGTTCTCAAAAGCAGAATTTCTTTGAAAAGAGAAGGAAAATGTATCTGGGGGATGTAATGTTGTTGAGATTAGAAATAAAAACTGGATGTCCCCAGAGACTTTTGTAAAAATAAATCAAATGTCTTCATAAAAAGAAGGTTATAAATTATCATGTATTTTATTAATTTGAGAAGTAGGCCCACATTTTACAGATATTTAGTATTGGTGGGGGAAGGATTGTGTTTGGGAAAACTTTCCAAGAGTTTTTGTATTAAGTAGATCATCTGCAGGAGATCTGTCTTTTCACACCAGCCCTACTTTAGATTCTTCACATTCTGTCCAGGCTTTAGAGAAAATGTGCCTTCATAAATGCTTATTTAGTTTGACAGGCAGAGAGATCGCAAAAGTGAGAACAAGATGGGGAAATGTGATGAAGGAAGTTTTTTGCTTCTGTTTTGTTTATAAATAACTACATTTATAAAATGCACATGGGAAGAAAATATTAACTGTATCACAGAACATTTCAAATTCTGATTCATTTGAGAATGTTATGTATCCTTAACTCAGTGAAATTCTCCTACTGAAGAGTTATGCTTTGGGAATTCCTTGTTGTAGATTTACATTAGGAATTGTTTTCATTTTGCCAGTCTCACTGTAATGGAACATGCTAATTTGTAGTGTGTGTATATTTTCATGCTGTCATTCACTGTTGATAAGCAAGACAGTTTGTAGCCAACTGTGCAGTTTTATTTGTATTTTGGGTCACCTGTGTCCCTTATGATTTACCATACCACAGGTTTTCTATTTAAAAAAAATTAAAAGTAAGGAATCTCTTTTTCCCCTTTTGGAGAAAGACTGAGTCAGATTCTGTAGTCCATTAAAACATCTTCAACCCATTTTAAGTCAATGGAGTTGCTCTGTTTTTTTCCCTGTACTCTGTTTGTTTTTCATTAGTGAATTGTTTTTCAGGAGACTGTATGAATACACTTTTCCTCAAGAGATTTTGCTGGTATGAAATTGGAGAGAGAGAGAGACATCCTCACGTTCTAAGATTATCTTTGACTTTATTGGACCCTCTTGGAAAATCATTTGGCTTCAGCATTTTATCTGGGTGGTAGTTAAAGTGATATAGGCTTCTATTCTATAATGTAGATAGTGGAGGGACCTTTTTTGGGTCAGGGGCCACTGACCTACAGAAAAATCAGTTGGAGAAGCCAACCCCCTCCCCCAAACTCTCACTGATACGTCCCCTGAAGGAGAAAGACACTCCCTACATTCTCCTCACGCACAAGAGTCCAGCCTAGTAGATGTTGTGGGCTCCAGAACGTGCAATGGGACAGCAAGGGGACTGGAGCACCAATGTTGGCTCGCCAACTCTGGAGAGGGCCCTGAACTTCAAGGGCCAGATTCAGGCAAGCCAGAGGCCACATCCAGCTCCCGGGCCTGAGGTTTCCCACTTCCTGATGTAGATAGATGCCACTTTGAAGGCAGTGGGCCTCTTATAGGTTCTGGAATCTCCTTACATCGAGTGCCTTGCAGGATTGCAATCTAAAGCAGGGATGAGCAAAATCAGGCCCTGGGGCTGGATTGGGTTTGCCAAGTATTTCTCTTTAGTCCACCCAGCTGATTAGCAAAGCTTACGTACTTAATATCCAGTAGCATGTGTTCAGCTGCCTCTCCCCCACCTTGCTCCATCTTGCAGCCAAACTGCTTCTAGGAGTCTCCTGCTAGTTGTGCAGAGAGAGAGGGAGAGGGGAGTGCTGAAATCAGGGTGCCCCCTTCTCCTGTACCCCATCTCTGCAGAGCATGGGTCGGGGAGAGGGAGACACACAGCGGAGCTGCTCCAGTCTGAAGCATGGATGGTAAATGACTCAGAGCAGTGCCTGTTCTACGAGACAGTTTTCTCTCTCTCTCTCTCTGTCTCATGCTCACACACAAATCTGCAAAGCAGGGGAGGAAGGAGACAACAGAGCAGGACAGCTTTCCCTTTCTTAAAGAGACAGCATGTAGAAACCTAGCAGCCACTCTGTCTGTCTGTCTGTCTGTCTGTCTCTCTCTCTCTCTCTCACACACACACACAGTCTCTCACAATCTCTGTGCCACACACACTCAATCTGTGCCACCAAGTCTGTCTCACACAGTGTCTCTCACTCACACACTCTCCGTAGCCCCCATCCCCACCCCTTCTGCCCAAGGTCCCACCCCTTCTTGGGGCCTTGAGCCTGCCCATGACCAAGTACTAAAATTCATGAAATGGCCCCCTGCAAAAATTATTGCCCCCCCCCTCTGATCTAAAGCTCGTAAAAATCAAAGTATGTGAAGAAAATCTCAGCGTTTTGCATGATCTCCATCTGCTACAATAAACAGAATGGCAAGTAAGAACTATGTCACTCACATAACGACAGCTGCAAATATGTGGGGTACTTCAGTTGCCATAAAGTCACTGTATTATCTATCAGTCCATTTGAATTCATAAGTTGTCAAGTTACCAATGTAAAATTCATCCACTTTAGAGAGGGACCAGCTTTTGGTCATGTTAAATATGGGACAGTGGGAGCTACCTGCTGTGTACAGTTTTTGTTTTATAAATCTACACATTGGAATTCTGAATTTGTGAAAACAAAGCTATTCCAAATTATTTAGTTTGCTCAATCTCTTAAAGAGCTAAGACTTTCAAATGTTATAGGTTTACAGGACAGCCATTCACATAGCTAAACTGTTCATCTTACACTGGAAGTGGTTTGGATTTAAACTAATACATATTTTAGAAAAAAGTGGTGGTAAACTTAATGGATTGTGAGGGTGGGGACTTAAGAAATGTATATGTATGTATATTAAAACCTTTGGTTTAAAAGGTCATTAACTCAGGATATTTGAATGTAATAAAGCAGACACTTTTTGTCTTCTAGGCCACTTACAGTTTGGGGAATAAAAACTGATGAGTTAAAAAAATCGAATTGGAATTTTTTTACTTAAATACATTTTTAAAAGAAAAATTTATTTATTTAGTATTAAAGTTGAAATTATGACAATCTGTTAAGGCCTAACCATAATATAATGTATTAATAGCATTTATATGATATTTTAAAAACATTAAGCATTACATGTTTGCTGCTGAAATCGCAGCATCTGATGAAGTGGGTCTTTGCCCACAAAAGCTTATGCTCTAATACATCTGTTAGTCTATCAGGTGCTACAGGACTCCTTGTCGCTTAAGTCGAGGTAGTATGTTCACATTAAGGGATCCTGCCTCCGACTAATTTTGAGGCTTCAATATAGTGTGGACACACTATATTGAAATAACTTATTTTGAAAAAATAACTCCCGAAATAATTATTTCAAAATAATTTCGTAGTGTAGACATGACCTAACATCCCTACGGTCTGCTGTCAGCCCCACGCGGATGAGGCTTCCGCTGTCAGTTGGAGTCCTGGGCACTGGGGCTGTCAGCAGGAACAACAGCTCCAAGTGTTGCTTTAACAATTACATTATGCAGAATTTTAGAATATTATGTTCAGAATTCTTAATTTTTTGGCTCAGAATTGCTCCCAAAATAATGTGCCTGTAATATTTCAGAGACCAGGTGGACAAGGCAATATCTTTTATTGGGTCAGCTTCTGTTGGTGGGAGAAAGAAGAATTTAGACTTACATAGAGCTCTTCTTCAGCTTTGGGAAATGTCTAATATTTCATTCATTTCACTTATTGTCTCTATCAGAAAAAGTGTTAGAAATTAACCTTGAAGTTTCTGCATTTTTTTAGCTATCAATGTACCTATTCTTAGCATCCCCTATTATCATTTTTGCCTATTTGTTAATGATAAGGTTTCTGAAGAAACACATTAAGACCTTGCCTACATTTGCAGCAGTGTATAAAACAAATATAGCAACATGCTGCGCTGGAAGGCTGGTAAGGAGCGGCAGAGGGGAAGGCCTTCAGCAACTCTCCCATATTGGAACCTTTCCCTAGTGCCAGAGTCTGTCTTTACTTCAGGAACCTTTCCCTGTTACCTCCTTGTAATAGCCTTTGTCTGAGACATGGAAAGGCTCTGACAGTTCCAAGCCTTTCACTGCAGTGTGGAAAATCTGCCACAGTGGGGAGGTCCTGAGTAGGGATGTTTAGGACTAGTTGGCTATCCGATAAGCAAATGCTTATCGGATAATTGACAGGCTAGTCAACCAGATAGAGGCAGCAAGGGTGGGGAGAAGAGAGGGTAGTTCAAAGTGGCAGTGCTGCACAGAGCCCGGGGTCAGCTGCTCCATGCGGCGCTGCTGCTTTGATACGCTGCTGTGGTGTTTCAAAGGGGCAACGCCACGTGGAGCCCAGCATCAGCTGGGAATCCCCAGCTGACCCCTGGCTCCGTGCAGCTGTGCTGCTTTGAAATGCCTCTGCGGCATTTCAAAGGGGCAGGGCTTCCCTGTCGACTAATCGAATGCAGCCTCTCTCCGAGTTATGAACGAGTGACGGACCAAACACTTGGCTGTAACTCGATCCGTTCGTAACTCGGACCCCATTGAGCTACATGCAACCGCGCTGTTCGTAAGCGGGTCGCGTTCGTAACTCGGGGACCGCCTTTACGACTGCTCCATGGGAGCTTTGGTCATAAGTGTGAACAGTCGTAACTCGACCATTCGCGACTCGGGGAGCGTTTGAAATTGATGCAAAAATGCATCGACTATTCAATTAGTCAATTACACAGTACTTATCATCTTTAGTCCTGAGACATTACACTGCAGAAAAAATCCCCAGTATGATTAGGGAGGCACTGCTTGGGTATGTAGAGAGTGGTGTAAGGCTCATACATTGAGGTTCAGGGGTTTAGGGCAGTGTTCCCTCTAATTTTTTCCATCTGTATGCAGAATATTTTTTGTTATGTGCACCGAGGCATGTGTTGATGTGCACCACCAGTAGAAATGCATGCTGCTGGTTGTTGGTGCTCTGCTAATCAGCTGGGCAGCATTTTAATTTCTCCCGGGTGGCTGCCCAAGTGCTCAGCTTACAATGAACACTGGTGGAGGGCACTCTACACTACTCTGTCTTGTTCTGAGATGTCCCTCGTTCTTGGCGCTGTTGTTTATATCCATTCTAGCTGGGCACACGCTGTCCGTACTCTGCATGCCATCAGAAGTGTAGATTTCCCCTCAGGATGGAGTACCATTGCTGGGTGGTATCAACTCTTGTGTTTTTAACTTGACTTCAAGTCATCACCATGACTCAGTTCTCTAATAATTCCATGACGAAGTTTCAATAATTCAGGTTGGACCTCCCTGGTTCAGTATCCTTGGGACCTGAGTGGTCCCAAAGCAGGGAGTTTGCCAGACCAGGGGAGGTCAAGCACCCATTTTGGCCATCAGCCCCATTCCAAGGAACCAGCTTTGGCCACTGGAATCTGCTTTTAAGCCTGACTGGGGCTGCTCTCCCAGCTGCGCCATCTTGGGCTGTGCTCCTGGCAACTGGCCCAACAGGAGCTCCCGGATGCCAGATCTGCTGCTGTCGGCAGGGGCTTCGGGGCTGACCATGGCCGTCCTCCACTCGCTGCTGGGCTCTCTAATCCAGCAGTATTTGTGGTCCTGCCAGACCACGGATGTTACCAGACCAAAGAGTGCCAGATTTCAGAGATTCAATCTGTATTTTGACAATGCTGAACTGAGTCCAAGGTTATGACAAGTGACTAGTGAGCATATGCAGTAGCTTTTTAAAAACCACTCTGTAACTTAGAGTTGGCTTAGCTGATCTATGTCATTAAATTTAAAAATATCTTAATAAAATGATGCATGTGTCCTGACAACCCATATACTAGACACTGAACTTAATTAGGATGACTTTTTAAAGTAGGACTTCAATTATATTTAATTGCAAAGATTGCTATTTAACAGGACAGGAAGTTTTAATGGGGACGTCTTCATGTGATTGTTTTAGGACTGTTTAGTTCCTTGGCTGTCTCTCAGTATCATACTAGTTCTGTTTGTTCCTTTAAATCAGTGGTTTCCAAACTTTTTGGCATCACACCCCCTTTTTGATTTTTTGAGAGACCCTCACGCCCTCTCCCCCCACCCCCAAAAGCAGCAAAACTTGTTGAGGGGGAAAAAAAAAGGAACTGACTGGGGACGAAAAACAAAAATTTCAAAAGCCAAGTGCATGCGGGGAGCACGGGGACAGCTCGAGTCCCACACAGGCTCCATACTCCCTGTGGTGCTTCCGCCTTTGAAATATAGCACGAACCGGTAGGGCTCTTGTTACATTTCAAAGGTGGAGGTATCCTTATCGACTATTCGATTAATCTAAATTTAACATCCTTAGTAGAACATATATTTGTTCCCTGTGGTTCTTCCAGATAATGTTATCTCAAAACAAAAGAAAAAAAAATGTGACCAGAACATCCACTCAGGCATAGAAAAACAACAGTTGTGCTCTTTTTCTTCCCTGTCAATCATCACAAATTAAGGCTTCTAGTTCAGGAAAACATGCATGCATTTCTGTCCATCCTTATTCAGGAAAATATTTAAGCACATGGTTTAAGCCCCTTTTTGGGACTTAGACATGTGCTTAAAGACAGCACTATGGACCTACTCTGCATCAAATCCTAAGTGTTGATTTCAGAATGTTTACTGGTAGTAATGGTTAAAGACAGAGCATGACTTGATTTCTTTCTGCTCTTCATCAGTTTCCAGTTGGAATCTACAGAGCTGATAGTCAAAAAAATCTTGTTCTGACAGGTCGGATAAATAAATTTAATTTTATGAATTACTGGTGGTAAAAATAATTGGACTTCCAAGCTGCAACATATTTTGGGTTGTAGGAGAACTTTTCGGCTGTAGGCATAAGGTCTGTATGTATATGCCCACTGGGTTTCAAAATAATTAGTGTAACATCAGTTATTTCAACCTGTCTTCCAAAACTTGATGTTATGTCCCTTAGTATCTATTCATTATATTTATAATTCCTTCAATTGTCTGTAATCTTGAAAAAGCATATTTGGATAATCTAGATTATATTGTACATAACACATGCCAACCAAATTATACTATAAGGCAAGTGGCCATTTTGGATACCCAAGTACTTTAGATTTATTCTTCATACTCCAGCACTTTGGTGGTGGCGATTTAAATAGTTCTTAAAATCTTGAGAATTTTAGTGAGTAGTGGCTTCTTGGTGCCCAACTTGAGGTACTTTAGAGCCCTGATTTACAGAAGTTGCTGAGCACCCGCTGCCTAAAAATCAGGTCTTTTTAAGATGTCTTGAGTTAGACACCGAACGTCAGTAGGCACTTTTGAAAATCATGGCCTACAACTCTTAAAGAAGAAAATCTATTTTAAACTGAACTTGCTACCAAGCATCTCCCCCCCATGAATCCTTCATTTTATTTTTAATTCTTCTTACAAAGAGTTAAAAAATGACTGTATGAACTTGTTCTTCAAATAGCATGTGGAGTTGTTTTTCTTACAGCCATTGATGTTTACAAGAGCTCTAACTGTGCTGCTTGCATGAAAATGAATATTAGATCAACAAAAACAGGAAAAGGTATTTCAGAACATTCACTAAGGGGCTGTATTTGCAGAACTGGTGTTTGTTTCCATGGGGATTGGAGTGATCTGCACAGGGTTATTAGATCTCTCTTAAACATTATTTGCTGTATGGTGACAATGCCAAATGTCTTTTATTTTGTTTTGTGCTTCCAAAAAAGCAGCTATAATAAAAGATGCAAAAATGGAATAGTAAGTTAATAAAAAACAGGGAAAAAAGGTATTTTGCTAAACTCAGGTTCTGTTGGTATCTCTGTGACTCATCAGAGTTGCATCACCTAGCTAGATTCTCAGCTACTGAGGCCTACTTGTGTGTAGAAGAAGGAGTTCCCTGCCTTCCAAGGCCGTGATGTGGTACCTATAGCTCTGTCTAGAGGAGAAAAACAAGGTGTGCTTAAGAAATGTGTTGGCAGCAGTGAAGGCCAGGTACAGTGCCATGGGATTACTCTTAGCATTATAAAATAGACCAGCTCAGGCCCTATCCAGAAACCTGGGAAATCTGAATGCAATGTGGGGCCTTTTTTTATTTTTAGGCACAAATACCCTGTTTTGCACAAAAAAAACCCGTCCACACTGCTTCTTTTTGCGCAAAAACCCCTTGCACAAAAAAGAAATGTCAGAAAATATGCTAATGAGATTGCGACTCATGCTAACGAGTCCCTCATTAGCATATTTTCTGCCGGAAAAAACTGGCAATGAAGACGTAGCCACAGGGTCTTGTCTGAGGTCAGTCAAGCCCGAATTTCCAAAGGTTCATTCAGGTAGAATGGTCTTCATTCACTGGCTGGTGAGAAGTGAAGGACACCTCCACTGCCAGTGGTCTTCTGTATCTCTAGTCTGAGCCTATGGTATCATAACCACTTAGTCCAGATATTAGGAACCTCAGTTCTAGGATTTCCTGCGTAGGGAGTGACTTTGCTGATGTTGCATTTCTTATGGTGCTGCAATTCAGTGTCTACTGCTTAGTGATTTCAGCTCTTGGTGATTACTGTGAAGAAACAAAGACTCTCAAGTGAGTTTTAATTAGCTCGACTGTAAACACTGGAGACTGAAGGGTCAATTGGCATTTAGAGCCTTTAAACAGAATCCTCATCCCCAGATAAGAACACCTTACCCTCCTTCTCCAACCTTTGTCCTTCACTTGAATTGTGTTCACTGTCCCATGCTTAATCAATGGGGGTATTACCCCTGCATCCAAAGTTTAACATAATTTTAACTCAAATGAAGCAAAATTGATTACCTTGGCAAAGCTGTTGTCTGTGCTAATAAAGCTTGCTTCTGAAGCTTTTCCTCCGGTTAAAAACCTCTTAGCAACTGTGACCAAGGTACTCAAAGTGTGTCTAGACAAGCCCCTCCCTCTGCTCCACAAATGTATTATTTGGTATTGAGGAATTAGATTTGGTGTGGTTTTGGTTGGTAAATATCAGTTTCACTGTAAACATACAAACTGATTTAAAAAAATTGCATCAGTAATAATAAAAATTTACAGATAGGCAAAATAAGAAAAATGCTGCTTGAGAAATGTAGTTTGATTTTAAGGATATTTACTTTTCATTTTTTGATGGGTGTCATTGACAGTTCATGTTTAACCTTCTGAAGCTTTAATTTGTTGATTCTTGATGTCTGCTGCTGTTCAATAATTATTGCCCTAAGTGCCCATAACTTCCTGCAACTGTGAAAATTTAAAGTGATTAAAAATTGGGAAAAAATGCTTAAAACTGTGGAAACCGCTTCAACAAAACTAAACATCAGTTTGATCAGTCAGTTATATTAAAAATGGATTGCTGCCAAACCTCCGTGTTATCTTCATTCAGGCTGCCCACAGGAATGGAGATCCATATAGAACAGGGTAAACTAAGCAGACCTTTTACTGAGGAGGTTTTTCCAGTACACACTCTGTCAGCAGCATAGCTTAGAGCACATACAGACAGAACCTGTTTCTCAGGTCACTTCCTGTGCTTCAACATAAAGGGACAATGTGCCAGGTATCATGCCAGTGCATGAATACAGTTCAACAGGGGTGCTGGAGGAGACAGTGAGCATAGGTGAATGAGCAACTTAGCTCAGTGGCAAAATGATCTTGATTGAGAATGACCTTGGCCAGCAGTTGAAAAATGAAACTAATGTGCCCAGGTGAGACTAGGACCCACTAGGTGAAGATACTCTGATTGCTGGGTTGGTATGGTACTGAAAAGGAACAGTGTACCCCTCAAGTCTTCTAGAACCTTTTGGTTACCCTACTCTTATTTTCCTCTTGCAGGAACCCTCTACAAGGGCTGCATGTGGCAAAAGCAGTGGTGGGCAAACTTTGGCCTGTGGACCCCCTATTTGTCCCCTTCTCCCATGCACCTCTCACACACTGCACTTCCTACTCATCTTCCTCCCTCCCGGCACTTTTGGAGCACCACAAATCCGCTGATTCAATTTCCATCCTTGCTCCTCCCCTATCCCCACAGCTGGAATTCTGCGAATCAGCTGTTCATGCAGCCCACTCACTATTATTGGTTGCCCATAGCTGGGCTAAAGAATGCCAGGGATCTCATTTGTTTGTTTAATCATGTGGTCCTAACCATAAAGTGTGAAATCTTGACCCATGGAAGTTGGTGGCAAAAATCCCACTGACATCAGTGAGGCTAGAATTTCCTAGCCTCTAGTTTTTCCAGAAGCCGAGAATGGATGATAAGGTGCAGCTTGATTACCTGTTTTTTTTAATCTCTTCTGGGGCACTTGGCATTGGCCACTGTTCAAAGACAGGATTCTGGTCTAGAGGGACCTGGTTTTGATCCAGTACGGCTGTTTTTATGGCCAGAGTATGTTTTTCTCTATTATTCCTAATCCCCTTCCATCCCCTCTTTTATTTTTTCTACCTTTGTTTGCTATTTGTCTCTGATTAGATGCTTATTGGAAGTCCTGTTTTCCAAAGTGATCTTTTGTGGGATAGCCTGGTACTAGCTATATAATGTTTGTGTGTTTAAAAGAAGTCATCAACTTAAAAATCACAGTTCTGACTGTAAAATAACTGAGCAAGATGATAAGGAAATATATTTTTCTGTTTGTTCACTTGACAGGACCTTTTGTGTAATCAGTTTCATTGTTTTCCAGCTTTCTTTTTCTGTTTGTGAAGATTTACTTTTGTCAGGGGAAAAAAAATTGTAAGAGATGAAGTGTGATTGTAAAACCACAAAAGTTGGCAGAGAGCTTGAGGGGCTGGTGGTCCAAAGGAAGGATGGTCCAGTGGTTAGAGAATTAGTTGGTCACTCCTGAGACGTGGATTGAGTTCCCTGCTGTGTCACAGGCTTCCTGTGTAGCCTTGGGGAAGTTATTTAATCTACGTTAACAAAGGTATTTAGGTGTTTAACGATACAAATAGGCACCCAGCTGGGTTTTAAGGAGCACCCAAGCACTTGATTTCTCAGGGGGATTTAGTGACTAGAAATGCAGATAGCGCCTAATGAATTGTTCAAAAGCAGCTGTCCACCTAAATATCTTGTAATAATCTTTCCCCTAGTCTTTCTGTGTCTCCTTTCCCCATCTATAAAAGAATAGTCCTTCACTTCCACAAGTATTGTGGATATTGTGAAGATAAATATGCTAAAGATTTAGGTGCTCACATACTATGGAGATGGGGCCAAATGAGAACCTTAGATAAACCTAGCTTTGGGTATCATGCTAATTTGCCCTTTTATATTTACTGGATTTTAAGTTGACGGTATTCTTTCAGACAGCAAGACTTTCCAGTGGCTTTATTTATGACCTACGATGCTTCAGAGAAAGGAA